>NW_028317886.1:22187115-22502692 GCF_062004578.1 Staurois parvus | reverse complement strand
AAGGAGACTTCACCTTGGGAAAAAACCCATATAAAATGCAGGCAACTAGAGGTGTCAAAACATACAACAGCCTCTCAAAACCTACTGTCACAGCCAGTTCTGGCAGGTAAAACTTTGATACTACCTAAAAGTTCGTCACCAAGGTCCTTCCAATTGCAAAAAATGGGTGGCAGCCTCACTAGCCGTTAGAAGTTGCACTGCATAGGAAACTCCATAAGCATTCAGTACTCTCTTTCCCAGTCTTTTACAGCATCTCCATCTATCATTATAGTCCAAAGAAATTCCTGGTACCTTCTAGGTATGGCACACGTGATCCTACACCCTGCCTCCCCACAATTCAGGGTGAGCACAGTCAAGGTTAAATTTTGGCTTTAAAAAATTGTAAAAAAAAAAAAAAATTTAAGACTACATTAAATAAAGTAAACTTACTAATTAAAGCTTTAGTTTTCATGCTTGGTATGGTTCAACATCACTTTGTATATCTTGCTGTGGATCACAAACTGGAATTATTTGTTAATCTCCCACTATGCCTGGAAATTCCCTATAACCTGATTAAGACTTGAACCTGTAATTTGGGAAAACACACATGTATAGGGATTTTAGTGAGGACAAATCACCTTTTATGGCTTCTTCTTTGTTTCAGGATTTTATTATTTGTGTTGAAATGTTCTTGGCTGCCATAGCCCATCACTTCAGCTTTTCATACAAACCATACGTACAGGAGGCAGAGGAAGGCTCATGTTTTGACTCATTTCTTGCCATGTGGGATATATCGGATATACGGGCAGACATATCTGAGCAAGTACGCAATGTTGGTAAGGGAATTGCTGCTATTTTATACATCATGGGAAAATTGTGTTGGCACTTCATTATACAAGGACAAATATTGCAAATATAAATATTGCAAACAAATAGGATGGGTGTAAATCCTTTTTTTTTCCCCCACATGCCTTTATTTATATTTTTCTCCACACTTTCTGTACAGATGACAGTGGAAAGGGTTGAAGCTAAGGGGCATATTTATGATTTTGACATTTACTTCAGGTTAATACACATACACAACACATCAGGAAGATACAAATGCAGCAAATGTTTGGTTAATGTTAAATTCACTTTTTATTAAACATACCCCTTATTCACATAAATTAAATTTTCTTTTAAAAACGGTGCTACGCTGCTGCAGAACACTGGTCTTGTCCACATTTTAATTTGAAAAATTTAATTAATATACTGAATAATATCTGTGCAAACATTAATCCAAATGCAATATTGTAGATTATGATTCTTAAAGAATTCTTTTGGGGAGTCTTTTCTTCCCTTCCTGTTCCAGTGTTCACCTGCACTTGATCCTGTAAATGTTATCAGTGTGCATTGATGTATTTTTTTCTATGTATAGTTTGTAATTTTTCATGTACATGGGGGCAGCATTATTTGCTGATTATAATGTTCTCTCTGTTTCCTGCTAGGTTGTACTGCACAGTTGTTTGCCTTACTAATCCATTTACTTCACTGCCTGGTTATTGGACAATTCCTGAGCAATTGAAAACAATAGATTCTATGCTGCCACTATCGGCATGTTGTGGTAGTTAGAAAAATAATGTTTTCTAGGGAGAATCACTTTTTAATTATTGGCAAGCAACATGTAGTATTTAAATTAATAATGTTTTGTGGAGAAGTATATGATTCTTCCAGCCCAGACTTTCAATATATGAATGATGGATTACAGTACCTAATTGATGTTAGAGCCATGACACAGCTTCAGTCTCAGGCTGTCTTAGAGGAGAGGGACTTCTCCGCACAAATATATCATCAATATCATCAGTTCATTCTTGTGCAGGATTTGTACAGACTTTAGGTCCAAAACCTTCTTCACATTTCAGTAAGTTGTGTTGTGGCTGATGTAGAAAGCTGCACCACCACATGTACAGTTGCAAGAAAAGTATGTGAACCCCTTGGGATTACGTGGAGTTTTGCATGAATTGGGCATAAAATGTGCTCTGAATGTCATCTAAGTCACAACAATAGAAGAACACAGTCTGCTGAACATAATACTACACAAACATTAGATGTTGCCATGGTTTAATTGCACATAACATGTAAACATTCACAATGCAGGGAGGAAAAAGTATGTGAGGCCCTAGCTTAATGACTTCTCCCATAGCTAATTGGAGCCAGGAGTGAGCCAACCTTGACTCCAATCAGTGTGATGATATTGGATGTGTTGCTGGCAGCTGTCCTGCCCTTAAAAAAACACACACTTGTTTTGGGTTTACTGGTTTCAAGAAGCACTGTCTGATGTGAACCATGCCTCACAGAAAAGAGCTCTCAGAAGACCTACGATCAAGAATTGTTGACTTGCATGAAGCTGGAAAGGGTTACAAAAGTATCTCCAAAAGCCTTGATGTTCATGTGTCCACGGTAAGACAGACTGTCTACAAATGGAGAAAGTTTAGCACTGTTGCTACTCTCCCTAGGCGTGGTCGTCCTGTAAAAATGACTGCAAGAGCACAGCGCAGAATGCTGCATGAGGTAAAGAAGAATCCCAGAGTGTCAGCTAAAGACCTACAGAAATCTCTGGCACATGCTAACATTTTTGTTGACACATCTACAATAAGGAAAACATTAAACAAGAAAGGAGTACATGGGAGGACACCACGGAGGAAGCCATTGCTGTCCAAAAAGAATATTGCAGCACGTTTGAAGTTTGCAAAAGAGCACCTGGATGTTCCACAGCACTACCGGCAAAATATACTGTGGACAGATGAAACCAAGATTGAGTTGTTTGGGAAGAACACACAACACTATGTGTGGAGAAAAAAAGGCACAGCACACCAACATCAAAACCTCATCCCCACTGTAAAACATGGCGGAGGGAGCATCATGGTTTGGGGCTGCTTTGCTGCCTCAGGGCCTGGACGGATTGTTGTCATTGATGGGAAAATGAATTCCAGAGTTTATCAAGACATTTTGCAGGAAAACGTACGACCATCTGTCCGCCAACTGAAGCTCTGCAGAGGATGGGGGATGCAACAGGACAATGACCCAAAGCATACAAGTAATTCAACAAAACAATGGCTTCAACAGCACAGAATACGCCTTCTGGAGTGGCCCAGTCAGAGTCCTGACCTCAACCCGATTGAAATGCTGTGGCATGACCCTAAGAGAGCGATTCACACCAGAAATCCCAAGAATATTGCTACACTGAAACCGTTTTGTGAAGAGGAGTGGTCCAAAATGACTCCAGATCGTTGTGCAGGTCTGATCTGCAACTACAGGAAATGTTTGATTGAGGTTATTGCTGCCAAAGGAGGGTCAACCAGTTATTAAGTCCAAAGGTTCACATACTTTTTCCTCCCTGCACTGTAAATGTTTACATGTTATGTGCAATTAAACCATGGCAACATGTAATGTTTGTGTAGTATTATGTTCAGCAGACTGTGTTCTTCTATTGTTGTGACTTAGATGACGTTCAGAGCACATTTTATGTCCAATTCATGCAAAACGCCACGTAATCTCAAGGGGTTCACATACTTTTTCTTGCAACTGTAGAGGATGTATGCATTGGAAATCGAGGAACAACAGTTCATATGTGATCTGATAAAACTGACAAAGACTTCATGTGTTTCTCCAGAGCTTCTTTATTCATTTAAACTGTAGAAAAATGCATGAACAAACAATTTGGTGCTTTTCACTGATGCAGCTCAATCATAAGGCTTATAACTAAGCTGAATCAGTACAATGTATCATTTGCACTTATTTCAAGATCCATATTTAGCTGATATACAGTTGTGGCCAAAATTATTCAACCCCCAATGCTGTAAAGGGGTTTAGGGACTATAGTGTACATTTGGAATTGTATTCAGAATCAAATCCTACAAGGACGTTGTAACTACCCAAATGCAACTAAAATGACATCAATTGTTTATGTAATACAGTAGTAAATGGTTCTTATGTGGTTTCTTCATTGCCACAATTATTCAACCCCTTAAAGACTACCACTCTGAAGAACAGAGGTTCATACAGGTGCTTTCCATCAGGTATTGAAAACACCTGTGGATGTCACCGAGCAGCAATCAAGCATAATAAGCACCAATTAGGCAGCTTTAAAATGACTGTGATACTCAGCTCCTTCTAGACATTTACTGGTGTGGTTACAAACATGGTGAAGGCAAGAGAATGGTCCAGGAAGACAAGAGAAGAGGTGATTTCTCTTCACAGGAAGGGCAATGGCTATAAGAAGATTGCAAAGATGTTAAACATACCAAGAGACACCTTAGGAAGCATCATTCGCAAATTCAAGGCAAAGGGCACTGTTGAAACGCTACCTGGTCGTGGCAGAAAGAAGATGCTGACTTCGACTGCTGTGCGCTACCTGAAGCGTAGAGTGGAGAGAAGTCCCCGTGTGACTGCTGAGGAACTGAGAAAAGATTTGTCAGATGTGGGTACAGAAGTTTCAGCCCAGACAATAAGACGCACACTGCGTAATGAAGGCCTCCGTGCCAGAACTCCCAGGCGTACCCCCTTGCTGTCTCCAAAGAATAAGAAGAGTCGACTGCAGTATGCCAAAAGCCATGTGGACAAACCACAAAAGTTGTGGGATAGTGTTCTGTGGACTGATGAAACAAAATTAGAACTGTTTGGGCCCATGGATCAACGCTATGTTTGGAGGAGGAAGAACAAGGCCTATGATGAAAAGAACACCTTGCCTACTGTGAAGCATGGTGGAGGGTCAATCATGCTTTGGGGCTGTTTTGCTTCTGCAGGTACAGGGAAGCTTCAGCGTGTGCAAGGTACCATGAATTCTCTTCAGTACCAGGAGATATTGGATGGAAACGTGATGCAGTCCGTCACACACCTGAGGCTTGGGAGACGTTGGACCTTTCAACAGGACAATGATCCCAAGCATACCTCCAAGTCCACTAGAGCATGGTTGCAGAGGAAAGGCTGGAACATTTTGGAGTGGCCATCGCAGTCACCAGACTTAAATCCGATTGAGAACCTCTGGTGGGACTTAAAGAAAGCAGTTGCAGTGCGCAAGCCTAAGAATGTGACTGAACTGGAGGCCTTTGCCCATGAAGAATGGGCGAAGATACCCGTAGATCGCTGCAAGACACTTGTGTCAAGCTATGCTTCACGTTTAAAAGCTGTTATAACTGTAAAAGGATGCTGTACTAAGTACTAAGATTGAATGTCACTTGGGGGTTGAATAAAACTGATAATGCTGTGAGCACAGAAAAGACATTTGTGGTTATTTCATTATAACTGTTATGTTATATTTGTCTGACCTACAAGTGCCTCTTTAATGTAAATGTAAGCAAGATGACTGAATGATCAAAAGCAATGTCAAACTGGCCAAAACACTCAATTTCAGTGGGGGTTGAATAATTTTGGCCACAACTGTAAGTTTGGAACAGTCATGAGAAGGATGGAGGTGAGCCAATCTCCCTAGCAATAGCCACATTTTTGCACTACTATGTCAACTTTAATGACAGGCCCACTTTACATTCGTCGATCTCACACAGTGATCTCTTGCTGTTGTCCTGAAGAAACCTACAAGCTGCTTGGTTTGTGTGCTGCTATCCTGAAGTATGTGTTCTACTGAAATATTAGCTCTGTGTGGTCCTGGCTTTAGGATGTAGACTTTGTGAGAGTTGTCAGGAATTATGAGGTTTCTAACTAGGGTGGCATTCAATTCATGGGTCAGCTGGATTTTGCTGGTCTTGCTTATATAGATCATATGGTGTCCTCGTATTTGACCTTGGAAACTACTGGAGTGGATATGAGGAAGTTGGCTCTCTTTCACAAAATGTGATATCCACATCATGAGTTTATTCAAACCTAAGAATGTGTATTTTGTTTTGTAGGAAGAACAGTCTTGGGCAGACCAAGAAAAATGTTTTTTCCTGATGACCTTGAGCAAAACGAGCACACCAGCTTGCTTTCTTCATCTACTCAGGATCCCATATCCGCAGAACCTTCTGTTCCACCATCCCCATCTGGACATTATCAAGGGTTTGGTCAGACAATAACACCGCAAACCACACCCACCTCGGCCACCATTCCTGAGGAGCTCTACAGCACAGACTCTCCGGAGCAGGAGGTAAATGTGCCAGTGCCTGAGCTTGATGAGGTGGAGGTAACACATGATAGTAGCAAGCGATCTCACTCTTAATTCTCCAGCAAAGGATACCATGCCAAATTTTCACAAGACTTGAATACTTGATTTTGGTGCCCATATGGACTTCTGCTGCTGTTTGAATAGAAGGTCTGGATAACAGCCACTTTGGCATAATTGTTGGATTTATTACCTCTTTTATGTTTAGTTTTGTGTTTTGTTCCCGTTGTGCATCCCTACAGTGGAAGATGTCGGACTTTGTTACAATATCTGTGATCACCATTACTACAAATGCAAGTATGCAAATGAAAGTGGGCTTTCTTCAGATGGTTTTTAAGTATAACAGTACTAAAATATAAATTTAGGTTATTTACTACTGCCTGCTTGCTATAATCATACAATCAGCCTTAGTGTTTTTATGAAAGAAAAACCGTTGGAAAACTTAGTGAGCCAATCTTACGAGTTAGAATTTACAGTTCTGGAGGTGTTCCTCCCTTGTGGTGTTATGGTTACAGAGAAGCAGCATTTGTTTTTGGGCTGTTACATAGCTACAAACTAAAACAGAGAGGTCATTTTTAGTCATTTTAAGTTATAAAATTGCTTGTGTAGCAATATATATTATTTCTTTTTAATCAATAATAGATATTTACTTGTCTTTCTATTTTCAAATTTTGACCATTGTTTATTCTGTTATTTGCCAAAGCTTTTCTTCTTTCTGGAGTCAGTTATATTTTCCTCCCTCGTTATCCTTGTTAGAGGTATATATTTAATTTTCAATGGTAATTCCATCTCTGATGCCACTCTTTAAACTCCTCTCATCCAAGAACTGCAATTGCAGATTTCACAGCAGCATGACCTACTGCCAAATCTGGAACCGCAAAAGGTACTCTATGAGTAGCAATGTATATGAATGGCCAGACTTCACCATTCACCTAATGTAAACCATGGAAGAAGGCAGCCCTCTGCTACTTACTGGTGTTATTGTAGGGTTACTGTATATGTAGATAAAGGTCATCTCCTGCAATAAATGAATACTATATAACATTTGAAGCTGTCTTTTAGCATCCATAGTTTAATACAGGAAAATGGAGTTTATTTGATGTTCAGTGATCGTTAATATTGATTATCCTGCATAATATATCTACAGAAATATTACACATATATGAAATCCACTCAGTGCCAACTGGATTACATGTTTTAAACATTTAACATAATGTGAATAAATTGACAGATAAGGATAATGTATTGAGCTGCAGATATATTACATAAGTGCTAAGCCTTAGTGTTCTGTATAGGTAGACAAAAAGCTTTTACACGTGTCTGCAGCATATTTTTATCCAAATACAGTAATATGATTGCAAACTAACATTGAAAGAGGAACCTGTGGTTCACAGCTAAAAAAACTCAGAAAATAATTACAGCTAGAAAGCCAGTATTTTCATCTGTTTCTAAACCCTAAAACAAAAAAATTTAACTTTTGCAGCTTACCAGTACTTAGATGAGGTGGCTGCATTAGTTTTTTTTCAGGCATTTTCCATCAGGTGATCCTACAAATAACTGGGGGGGGGGGTAAAACTCCACTGCAAGATTGGAGCCATGGTTGCCAACTAGGCGTGACTTTAAATATATTTGCCTTTATTCACATCTGTTACAGGGGAGATAATTGGATTAGTAGTTTATACAAATAGGATTGTGTTTTCTTCCAGGTCGGCTTGCAGAAAAAGACACTACATTCCAAGCAAGTTCAGCAGGTATTTTCTGTACCTACTGAAAAATATTCATAGCTAAAAGAAAAACAAATGCAGCCACCATATCCAAGGACTAGTAACCTGCAATATATTTCATTTTTGTTCCTGGGTTTAGTTATGCTTAAAGCAGAACTCAGCCCTCCTGAGTTCTGCTTTAAGCATAGTTCTGCTTTACAGCCAAGGAAGCTGCCTTCATAGCCTCTGTTTGATTTGCAGTTGCCATGGTGCTTCACATGTGATTCTCTATGACACCAGCCATTTGAGGGCCTGACAGTTCATTTAGCGGGTTACAAAAGCACATTTTGTAATTGTGATAGTTATCATTAAAGATATTCCTTGAATGTAGTTGTTTTAGGAAACTGTTACATTGGTGGGTTTCATTCCACTTTAAGGCCTCGTTCCCACCATGGTGCAGGGACGTTCGTTGTTCTGCATGCGTTCTGCAAGGGCACAAAAAATAAATAGTTCTTTATGTGCCCTGTACACACCACAACCATAGTATCACGTGCAGATTTTCTGCGCAGGAATCTTCAACATGTACAAAACTCATTGAAACACGCATGTAAACTGATGTCTCTGCACGTGAAATCTGCGGGGTTTTTCCACCAGTTTTTCTGCGTGTAGGGTGTGAATGATGCCTAACCCCCGGTTCACATATATGCGGCCATGCGGGCCGTGTTTTGCACTGGCACGAGAACCCATTCATTTGAATGGACTCCCGTGCCCCGGGACATGCAGGGAAGAAGTCCCTGCACTTCTTTTGAAAACGCAGCCCACACAGGAACCTCGTTTCCCAGTACGGTTGCGTTTTCCAGTGTGGACGGCGTGCCATTAGAACTAATGGCACCCACCCGCGGGTCCGCATTTCTCTGTGCGGGTGTTGCAGCTGCACAGATTTTCATGCGGATCCGCAGTGGCACCACCCACACAGATGTGAACCTAGGGTAAGAGTGTTGGGAATGCTCAGTTTTGCCTGTGCCTGTAGTTTGCTGCTCTCTCCTGCAGAGGGCGACATGCTTATTTATGGAAGAGACCCTAAGATTTCTGAAAGTGATAAGGTACTTCCTTGGCATCGGCATTATCCACGTTTTTCTGGTAAAGTAGCACGTTAGAAAGCATTTGTTGGCTACAGGATACCCCCAAGTCTCTGAAATACTTGAATTTGATCATTGTTTTAAAATCTGAATTTACACCATATGTGAGTTGAACAGAGTAAATTAGAATGGCTTGGCAGTACATGTCTTATTTCAATTTAACAGAATTTAGTTATGTAAAGTTTGCAGATAAAATGTCAGCACCAAAATAGTGTAGAATTTTCTTATGGCGCAGGCCAGATACAGTGTGGCTTTCTTTGTGGCAATTACTTCTTAACCTCTTGGCGCCAGCCGAAAGCAAATGTGCGGCCTCCTGGCATCAGGGCCTAGATGCCGAGCGGCCGCACATTTGTGTTTTATTAAAAAAAGACATATGTGCTGAGAGCGCACACCCTGTGTGCTCCCAGCACACATGTTCGATACTCACGGAAAGGTCCCGATCTCCTCTTTCGATCGGGACCTTTCTCGATCATGTGACCACCGTGGCGTTGTGTCATGGCGGTCACATGTCTCTAAACCCCGCCCCACCTCCCGGCTTCTGAAACCCTTAAAAGGCCGGGAGGTTAAAATCCCTTTCTTGAAGTCTATTGAGGATCTCTCTCTCTCCCCGCTTGTGCTGGTTGTTGTTATTGTGTGGGCAGGATAACTAGAGGTGGGACTATGTCTGATCCTGCTATGGGTGGCAGTATAACCCAGAGTTCCTGAATGTGAAATAATATGTCAATAGACTTCAAGAAAGGTATTTTATGGGGAATGCAAAAATCCGTCCACTACAAGTAAAATATTATAAAGTCTTTGGGCACTGTGTTTGTGACTGTGCTACTATAGAAGCGATAAGCCACATGAAGACCCTGCAACCTCTGGTGGCTTTTTATTGTATGTAGCAATAGTTACATATTGTTTGAAGTAAGCTATTTATGGCAGCAGAAAAGCTCATTTGTTTCTGCTGCCACAACTATATATAACTTTTAGTTCTCCATTGTTATGCACTATAAATGTCTGAATTTTAAGTCATGGTTAAGTGTTGAGTTTTGAAGCTCGATGTACAATATGGCACACTTTTCCAGAATATACCTTTTTGAACTACATTTGTCAGGTTAAATGCTATCCTTTGTTACACCAGAGCATACAAATATTCTGAATGTCTGGCTTACTAAATAACACTGGGGGTAACCTTCCACTTTAAAGTTTTGTTATATGGATCATTCCTGAAGTCATTTGTAAAAGAAGCTTACTATTATGGCATCTTATGTCTTGAAATACCGTCCCTTTACTGTTCCTTCGCTTCTGCAAGTACTCCACAATCCCAGCTGTGTGAATACCTGCTTTTTCTGCCACCTTGTACATCATTACATGTGCAGACAAGCACAAGAAACCCCTGCATGCAGTGCTTAAAAAGGTGTTTGAGCCATCCACAAAGGACCAATACCTGCAGCACCAAAGGAGCATTAAAGTGGTGGCTTTTTAAGACCTAGATCCTGGAAAGGTCATTGAAAAATTACAGATAGGCTTCTTTTACAGGGTTGGCCTTCTTTAATAGTGATCCTGTTTTATATTAAAATGTTACTAAACCCACAACAGTAAAATCAGTCTGTATATGCAGTAAAGCATGCTTGTTATACTCACTGTGGAACCTAAGGTGATAATCCTCTGCATTGTGTAAAAAGGCTGTTTGATCCTGACTTCTATGATCCTCTGCTTCTATTGTCCCCAATCCATTTGCTGGAAGTACAGAGCTCTAGGAGTCACTCTGCACATGTTCAGTTTAGTATGCATTGCTAGAGTTTTGTTTTTTTTTGGGGGGGGAGAGTGCATGTGATCGGCTTAGGGCCAATCAGCACTGTTCAGACAGAGGGTCAGGGGTCATGCAGCCACATAGGACAGTCAGAGCAGAATGAAAACTCCTCCTACAAGCTTTAACCACTTCTCAGCTGGACTCTGATAGAAGACACAAGACTGCTATATAGTGCTGATAAAAAAAGGTATTTAGCAGTGTATATTTACTAAAATAATTGCATTTCCATGTTCTGTGTACTGTGGGAGACCAGATATAGTGAATGCAGGGTCCTGGGTTTAGTAACACTTTAGGTTTTAAAAAAATGGAAGATACAACATTGTATAACGTACAGGAAGAAACAGGAGTTTTGTTTATATGAACATGTTACTGGCAGAAACAGGCACCAGGCCTAGCTTTGTCATCTCCGGTGGGTGAATTTGTGAATATTTCTGTTTTTACCATACCATCTACCTGAGTGGTAGTCTATTAACAGAAACCGTTTGTGGACAGTAAGGCACTGTTTCATCAATTTGAGTAAACCACCCAACAATGCAAACAAAATTGGGCTTAATGCCATGTTTTTGCCGTACTTTACTAAAATATCCTGCATAGGATAAATATGTGAAACTGATCCTGCCCAAAAAATAGAGACAAGCAAGCAGCTTTTCATGCAGGTGCTGTGTGTACAGCAGATAGGGTCATGTATAGGAAAATACTTTTCTCCTTTTTTTTTTTTTTCTTCTATATTCTGCTTTTTACAAAGCTCTTACAGTAGAGATAGGGCTGTTTGAACAAAACCTTTGAGTTTGTGAAATGTCATATGGGAAAAGCATATTGGGCTCTTAACAAATTCCAGCCCATATTCCACTGTTCTACATACTAGAGGTAGTTAGAGGCAGGAATTTTGAAAATGAAGCTTACAATTCTGTACATTACTACTGACATAGCTTGTCCAGTATATTTTATTTATAGGTCACTTCCAACTACTTGAGAGGAAACCTGGTTGTGTACTATATCAAAGATATTGTTACTTTTGTGTTAAAAACGTTTGGTTACTTGTGTATTAAGCAATCCATGTTTTAAGTGATTAATTGCACTAAAATTTCTATCCATAATTTAATCCTTCGGGGGAAAAAGGACCATTATGGAGTTGTTCTAGTCCATGAAATCTATGTGACCATTTGCATTGGATAAATTATGGGCCACTTCACCCACATCTCCGTTATGGGAGGAGGATGCTTGTGGACAAAATGGCTTTTGTTGTGTTTCAAAAATGACAGCAGCCAAATCTCAATCATTTTTAAGCCCGGTGTGCCATCTCCCCTCCAAAAACCATTCTCATTCCTACTGCTGCATTATTTGTAACGTAGAATACAATAAAAATCCAACAGAGGATTGAGAAGTACTTATAATTGCTTCAGCAGCTAGGAGGACCTGGAAGCTTGCTTGTAGAGATTTTGCTAGTCTAATGGTACCTGAGAGATTAAAAGAAGCAGTGGGTCATTCAGTTTAACATCCATAGCCAAAATGTAAGAGCAAGTTTTGGTTGGGCTAGGCCTGCAATGTTGATCTTTGTTAGTTTGTCACATTTGCATTGTGTGTTATGATGTATGATACACCCTCCTGCACTCATGTACCTGTTCCTCTGTGTCTCCAGCACTGTTCTACAGAAGTCATGTTTTCAATAAACATTGATTAGAGCCCCTGAGGGATGCATACAATGGTGAAACAAAAGTCAACACAGAGAAAAAAGAACCATTTTAAAGCAGAACTAAACAGTATCAGAGCATCACAAACTGAAAACACTATTTTATTAATTGTTATTGTTTAAAACAAACTCACCCTTTCATGTTTCCATGCTTTATTTTGTAGATAAATCACTTTGAACGCCCCACAGCATTTCTAGTCACAGCCATCTTAAGTACGGGCAGATGATTCATGTAGCATTTACTTCCTGGAATCCATCTGCCCTTAGCTTGGACAGTCAGGATGGATGTGCTTAACTGAGAAAGCCCCTCCTCCTCTAGTTAAAAAAAACAAAATTGCCAATGCAGACTCCTGGGATCTATGAGTCATTTTGGCCTGGGCCAGAAACCAGTAAGTGGCTGAAGAAATGTAAAAAAAAAATGTAAAACAAGTAAATATGATATACCGTCCTATCTACAGTATTTACTAATGGTAGCAGCTTAAGGATTAAAATAGTTAATGTTCATTGAGAGAGTTTTTAGTTCCGCTTTAAAATCTATCCATCCAGAGTCTGTTCAAGAACACCTGTTTAGATGACAGTATAGATCATATGGACCAGCTTCCGTCATTTAAAAACTTGTACAATTGTAAGAAAATAATACAGACGGAAGCATTAACCTAAGAGCACAGACTATTGCTATTTTCCATATAAACCACATTTTCAATCTATTTTTTCATTTCTAGTGGCCAAACATATGGGAGGCAGTTCGTTGTTCATACAGCATAGAATACAAGTTTTTGGTGGAAGAATTTGTACATGGTGATCTATGATACAGAGTAAAGTGTTTCTCCAAAGATCTGTAAACTCCACAGAGGAAACCAAAATCTATTTTCTGTTTTTTATTAGAAAATGTGCCATGCTTGGTGTGGTGTTGCCTTTAAGACACTAATCTGTACTGGGGATGGAGGCTTAGCATTTTCTTAGCAGCTATTTTAGGAGTACAGTATGCGCTCTACCAGCTATGTGCTATACTGCCTTTCTCAGATGTGATGACCAGATTGTTGGAGGCCTCTCATAACTAAACATTAGATCAGCTGTAATCACCTGTCTACTATATACCCAATGCAGACGATTCAGTGTCACATTCACATTAGTGTGTCAAATACAGCAGGGACAAATAATATTTGTCACAGGAAATCTGAAGTTTTAGGTATTTTTTTTTGTATAGTTACATTGTTCCAGTAAGTAATCATGTGCCATACCTGGCTGATCTCTGTGAAAGCTAGAAATCTCTGATATAGGAACTGCTACTACAGTGATCTCCACTAGCTTCTGTATCCTGTGCCGAGCAGCTACCCTGCTACATAGCAAACACAGGAGGCTGCCTGTCACTCCACCATTCATTGACAAAATGCAAAGTATTCCCTGAATGGCTCCCATGTTGAGCGAGTAATCGCCTGTGCTCACTATGCAACATTGCAACCGCTCGGCACAGGACCCAAAAGCTAGCAGCAATCACTGTAGTAGAGGTGCCTACTACAGTGGTTTCCAGCCTCCACAATCATCAGAGGTATGGCATATGCATACTTACACTGGTTCAAGGTTAACCAATGTAACCATGCAAAAAGCCATATTTAAACTATAGCTTTAAGTCCAAACATTTGTCAAGAAAAAGCTGAAGATTCGCCCAATTCCTTAATTTGCATTGATGCTGTAATATTGGCCAATCGCCTTCTATAAATCCGGTGAAGCAATTTAATAAAAATACCTACCTAGTGTTCCAATATTTTCAAAGGAAATATGTGATTGGCTGCCATTGTTGACTAAAAGAGCTATAATGTAGCTGTCATTCTGATGTTTGGCTTTAATACTGTGTGAATCACTGATCTGGAATGTGGATAAAGAGTTTAGATTTTTCTCTGACTTTTCTCTGACCTCTGTAACCAGATGCAGCAAGGCAACTAATACTTTCAGAAGGTGACCAATATCAGACTCCCTATTTCTGTACTTTAGACCAAGAGTGCAAAAATGTAATGGGGTGCTAAGAGTAGTGGTATAAAGTATAACTACAAGCAAACAATAACTAATGACCTTTTATGCCTCACTACGTTGAGCTACGTTGGTCCATAATTAATTGCTTTTGGGTTACATCACAGTCTTTTGCATTGTATTTTTGATGCATGCACTGGAGGTAAATCTGGTAGTCACCCTTTTCCTTACCCGTTACTACATGGCATATGTGATGAAATAAAATAGACATTGTTAGCAAGGTTGCACAACTTTTGAATGGCTTTTCCAAAAACAACAGTAACTTCCCATATCATGAAGTTTTCTGCTTAACAACATAGAGGTGTCCCCAACAAATAAGGATTTCCATTTATTTTGGAAGTTCCCTCTAATGTGAAAAATATGTCTTGCTTACCAACCTGGCAGACATCCAAGCACAATTCCTAATGCCTAATTCCCATGTCTCCCAGTTCTGTCCTCTGGTCAGTAATTCCAAAAAGAATATACTATGGGATCTTTAAGGGAAGGGAGAGAGGAGATAAATGAAGAAAAAAATGGTGGAAATGTGGCCATGGGACCTGGGAAAGTGGGAAGTGGGCACGGTTTGGGGAAACACTGTACTCGTATGCCTTCTTATGACACTTACTCTGTCTTTACACATAAATAGAATTGTTGCATTGTCCCCGCTTTGCTTTACTGTTGTATAAAATGTAGCTGCAACTATTTGCCCTAATGATGCCCATACACGAGACGAAAAATTGTGCGAAAACCTGTCCTTTGGGACGTTCATTCATTTTTCATCCAGTTAATGGGCACAAATAGAAAATTTGTTTTGACATTTTTGAGCCAAAAAATTGAAGGAAAAGTTTGGAAAATGTCTACCGTACAGATGATAACTTTAAAGGTTATTGTGTTTCTCGCCAGTTAAAAATAAAACTGTTCCTACTGCGCAAATGTGACAAAACAAACAAAAAACTGATTAATTTATGTACATTGAACGATCTATCGGCTCGTTAAAAAATCAGTCATTACATGATGGCAATATCACTTGCTTTCATGACCATATGTTAGTTTTTCAAAAACACATTTGAGCGATTTTTTGACTAGTATATGGTTAGCATTAGTGACTCAGCCTAAGAAATAATGCCCTAATTTAGTCATAAATAGTACAGAGAAGGTATTATTGTATATTGGCAGAAACATTACAGTATTTTTTTGGGTGGAAATTGAGGACTTTGATGGAGCTTTGACATAAGGTTCCTATTTAGATCTTCTCAAATTGGTGAATGTCTTTTGAGAGAGGATTTCACATTGAAGTCTGAGGGACACCATTATGGGAGGCTGAAGAAGGGGTGAATCAATATAATGGATAATAACATGTAAATCACATTCCATCTAATATTGAAGTATTAGATTCTAGTGTGGAATTACTTTTTGGTTTTTTGGTAGCTTTTCCATTCGGACTGGCAGATTTTCCATCATCTGCTGATCAGTGCTGTGTGACACATTTCAAAGCACGCACCTGACAAATGGAAATAAATGGATTTCAGAATTTATTGCATGGGAACGGTTTAGATAGGGATTGACAAATGCTCGTAACCATGGATTTCTGTAACTTTTTAAGGACTTGGAAAAGATATATTTGACCTTGAATGCGTCTTTTTTTTTTTGGTTTGTGTTGAGTCACGTCTGAGTCATTAATCTTCTCTTTAAAGATGTTTCGGTGTTTTGTTGCCAATTATAGCAGCTGGTGAAATGTAATATTGTGGTTGCTGCCTTCTGTAACAAGTCAACAATTTTTGCTCCATTTATGCTGCACCTGCATTCTATATGTACTATATGCCTTACACAGCACATTTTATAGTGGACTCTGCAGCTGTGCTTTATGCTGTATTTATACAATGTTACTACTGTCTTCTAAAATGTGCTCCTTCTTTAATGTCTTCTATATAAAATAATAAAGCATTTATTAAAAATGGAAATGTTCTACATGTTTTGTTTAGATCTATTGTTTTGTTTCAAATAATGGTCGTCTTTTGTTAGTTACACAGCTATACTACAAAGAATAACTGTACATATTATTATTATTATTCTTATTATTATTCTTATACAGGATTTGTATATTGCCAACAGTTTGCACAATGCTATACAATAGAAAGGGACACAGTATGGCTACATAATAATGCAAGACAAGAAAATTAAGAGGCCTTGCTTGTGAACTTACAATCTAAAAGGGAGAAGTGAATTCAGTAAGGTAACACCTGTGTGAGGATGAGCTGATGGAGAAGGTAAAAGTTCAGTTTTTAGGTTACGGCAAGATAGACTTCCCTGAAGAGATGAGTTTTCAGGTGGACAGAATGGGAGAAAGCTGTCCAGACTGGAGTAGAGATTTCCTGAGGATGGGAGCAGTTCTAGAGAAGCACTAGATTCAGCATGGGAGGAGGTGATGAAGTTAGTGAGCAGGAGGTCTTGGGAGGAGTGAAGAGGACGGTTTGGGGGATGTTTTGAGACAAGGTTATTAAGAAAAAGAAATGTAAGGAGCATCAGGCACTATTTACACTGGCAGTTCAAGAACTATGCTGTTACACAGCGTTGATAGCTGCTTTCATGACCAGTTATTGGATGCTTGCTTGGTGTCGCATGGTTGTCTAATTTACCGGCTCCATTCACATAGATGGGTGTGTTAATGCGTGTTGTGTTAAAGCGGAGTTCCAAGCTCCCCACAAAAAATCAAGTCAGCAGCTACAAATACTGTAGCTGCCAACTTTTAATATAAGGACACTTACCTGTCCAGGGATCCAGCGATGTCCTCACCCAAGCTGATTCTGCAATTGGCTTCGGGTGCAAGTGCCAGCATCTTAAGTAAGGGAAATTGGCAGTGAAGCCTTGCGGCTTTACAGCAGGTTTTCTACTGCACTACGCTTTGTGAATGGTCCCGCAGTCTTCTGGGACCTGTGAAGTATGCTAAAAGGCTTCGGAAGAAGGAGGGTGGGCAAATTTCCAGCTCAAAATGCCGTGACGATCTGATCCAGAAGTGGGAGCGGGACCTGTCAAAACCAGGTACCTGCTCCCCCTCAAAAAGTGCCAAATGTGGCAGTGGAGGGGGGAGGATACAAACAAGTGGGAACTTTCCCTTTTGGGTGAAGTTCCACTTTACGGCAGTCCAGTCACTTTAAATGGGCTCTTAACAAGTTACAATGCACAAAGTACATGCATTATTGTTGGTCAATCCTGAAATCCAGCACCATTTAAATCTATTGCATATTATTGTCGTTCAACACAATGAACCGTGCTTTCGGTGTTCTAGTGTTCTGCGCAATAGTCCTTCAGTGCACTAAAATTGAATTGGTATGCCAATTTTTGAATGCACCTGAATTCACCTATACTATGCATTATGGCTTTGCTGCCTTTACATGCATCATAATACATGTGCATAGGTGCAAATAAAGCCTGAATATTAAAAAGTTACTTGTGAGCCAATAAGGTGTATAATAAACAGCTTCTATCAATAAGATTGCAGGCTATCTTGCTCACCCTCATAAATGTGAGTTATCAGTGCATACAAATGAAGAAAATATAGATGGCGCGCTCTATCAAGACCTATTACCTGTATATAGTATAAAAACTGTATTTGCATTAAATCTCTAATAGCTGCATGATCTCTTATGTGTAACCATACATGATTGTAATGCCAATCAATACACAAACGTGTTGATAATAATGAATAAATTAATTAATTTATTCATTATTATTAACACATGTTTGGGTATTGATTGGCATTACAATCATGTATGGTTACACATAAGAGATCATGCAGCTATTAGAGATTTAATGCAAATACAGTTTTTATACTATATACAGGTAATAGGTCTTGATAGAGCGCGCCATCTATATTTTCTTTATTTGTATGCAAATAAAGCCTATTTGTTAGGATGGGCCCTTGCCAATGAACCCCCCCCCCCCATAACAATTGGGGGATTTTTTTTTTTGGTCTAACGTTGTAACATGTTGCTCAACTAGTTGATTTTTTCAGTAATTTTTTTGTTTCATCTTTTTCCTTGTATATACAATGTGCAAAATGGAAGGAAAAAGTGTTTCTTCCATACTGTAAAGTACAAAATGTTCACAGAACACAAAGAAGCGCTGGTGTGCATAGACCTGCATGGGTTACACTCACTTTATTGGGTACACCTTGCTAGTGCCACGAAAATATTACACCACCACTACCAGCCTGAACCATTGATACAAGGCAGGATGGATCCTAGCTTTCATGTTTTATACAGCAAATTCTGACCCTACCATCTGAATGTTGCAGTAACCAGTCTGCTCAGAATCTGCTCTGCTCTGACATCAACAAGGCATTTTCATCCACACAACTACCACTCACTGGATATTTTCGCTTTTTCGTACCTCTACTCTGTAAACCTTAGAAATGGTTGTGTGTGAAAATCCTAGTAGATCACACCAGCCCATCTGGCACCAACAACCATGCTATGTTCAAAGTCACTTAAATCCCCTTTCTTCCCCATTCTGATGCTCGGTTTGAACTTAGCAAGTCGTCTTCACCATGTCTACATGTCTAAATGCATTGAGTTGCTGCCATGTGATTGGCTGATTAGCAATTTGTGTTACCAAGTAATTAAACAGGTGTACCTAATAAAGAGACTGGTGAGTGTATATTGACATGGACACACTCAAGAACTACATAGCTACAATAAGTATGGTCTACTGGTTTAAAAACAATATACTGTGCAATCCCCATTTCACAATTTCCAACTCTGCTTGTACTTCTTGGCAGGGCCAGGCAGAGGGTAAGGCAAAAAGTTGGCTACCTTGTGTTCTTCAGCCGGGGATAGGGGGTTCAAATATGGCAGGATCTACAACCTATGCTACTGAGGTAGTTTGCAGCTGATGAGGGAGGGGGGCATTTTGTCCTGAGTCTTGCAGGCTAAAGGACTGTGTTCCTGCATTGCTCCTTGGGCAGCAGGAAAGTGGCAGGTTTACCCATTTTACAGTTTTCTGTGAAAGAAAAGGAACACATATACTTTGGTGGTTTTCAAACTGCCATTTCTTAAAATTGGAGCTGGTGTATGACCAGCATTGAAGAATAAATGCAAATGCAAAAGCTAAAGAGTAAATAGCCCTGTATGGAGCGCTCACGTTCCTGTAAAAACACAAAGTTCTAGCTTAGGTCAACTATGAGAATGGTTATTGCACTCAAAATATTACTGTTCAGGAATGGACTAGTATCTTCTGAATGAAAGTTTCCCCCCTCCCAACATTCCCTGGTGGCCTGGCTGTTACCACTGTGCCAAGTGAAAAAAGTTCTGCTCTCCTTACAGTGGCAGCTGCCGTTATGCAAGCCAGGAGCATTAATCACATTGACATGACTGGACTTGTGCTACAGACCACGGCTCATTCCACCCAGCTTTTAGAATAAGTAACGCCTAACAAAACTACCCTAAACTGCTACATGAATTACCCTTCAACATCCCTGCACTTACAACAGGTCATCTTGAAGGGTTTCCTCATATTTTCCTTTATTCATTATGCAAAAACATTTTTCTTCAAAAATTCTTTTCTTTATCACTGTACATAACTCTTACCACAGGAGGTTTATAGTACTGGATCATCCCAGTAGATACATTTACATGTACAGTACTCCTGTTAGGATTCCCATGAAGCATGCACAAATATAAAGAATATAAAGTCCTTGTCATAACTTCTGCTCTAGTCTGTGTAGATGAGATCTCCAATCTGCAGCTCAGAAGCCATGTTATTCAGCGATCTATGATTTGGCTACTTAGCAGATTCTCACTATCTGTCTATCTGCATATCTGTTGCTTTGAAGATTTTCTGCATTAGCAGAGTTTGCTTTATATAGTGCAAATACATTTTTGTTTTGTTTTCCAATAGTGTTTCTTAATTTTTTTATAAGAAATTACAAGTCAGTACAGAGAAGATATACATTCATCCCCCCTCCATCCCATACAAACTGCAGTCCTTTCAGTCCGGAACTGGCAATGTGAAAAATACGTTTCAATAAGAAAAGTAAATCTCTGTTGATGGTAACCAATGGAGTCCCTTAGGGACCTATAGATGGAAGATGTTCAAATCGAGGGAAGGGAAAGAGGAAGCGAGTTAAAATAGAAAGGGAAGAGTGAGAATAGATATAGGGGAAGTAAGGGAAAGAAAAGAGGAAGAAACAAAGCACACTTGTTGAAGAAGGGTCCGACCAACAGTTGGGTGCAGGGAGCAAGATGGTTTATGGCTATCGACATCCCATGTCAAGTAGCAAATACATTTTTGAATATCATTTAGCATCATACACTCACCAGCCACTTTATTAGGTACACCTGTTCAATTGCTTGGTTACACAAATTGCTAATTAGTCAATCACATGGCAGCAACTCAATGCATTTAGGCATCTAGACGTGGTGAAGACGACTTGCTGAAATTCAAACCAAGCATCAAAATGGGGAAGAAAGGGGATTTATGTTACTTTGAATGTGGCATGGTTCCAGACGGGCTGGTCTGAGTATTTAAAAAACTGCTTATCTACTGGGGTTTTCACGCACAACCATCTCTAGGGTTTAACCACCTCCCGCCCGCCATATAGTAATACAGTGAAAGGTAAAACCCTTAATTTCACTTCCAGTGTAAAGGAATTTAATATTAAATCGTTTATAAACTGCAAGACTAGATATGCTGTATATCCACTTGGCGACTGCCCACAATGTACTGCGGAAGGGTGGCCGCTGTAGGCGAAGCGGCATACCCATACCTCACTGCCTACTTCCGAGTTTAGGACGTGCACATATGTGCCCCCACCCTGCACCCACTGTGATTGTACAAAGCCGAAGCCTGTCAGCAAGTCTCGGCCACGGATTCATGGGTGAGAACTGCTGATCGGCTGTGTGCAATCACAGCCCAGAGCTCTGTGTTGGTAAGCAACACAGAGCTCTGTACAGAGGGAGTGATTTGTCAATTTTTCATCCCTGCATAGCACTATTACAGTGCCATTATAAGTCGCTGATCGCTACCATTATTAGTATAAAAAAAAATAAAATTCCAGTGTATATATACCATAATTTGTAGGCTCTTTAACTTTCATACAAACCAATCAATATACACTTATTGGGTTTTTTAATCAAAAACATGTAGCAGAGTACATTTTGGCCAATAATTATGGAGAAATTAGATTTTTTCAAAAATATTAGTTTCTCAATTTTCATTCTTTTTTCGTTTAGATTGCAAAAACCAAAAAATCCAGTGGTGATCAAATACCGCCAAAAGAAAGCTCTATTTGTGTGAAAAAAGATGCATTTTGTTTGTTGTGCAGTGTTTCATGACCATACAATTACCAGTTAAAATTGCGCAGTGCCGAATAAAAAAAAATGGCCTGATCATGAAGCAGGTTAACCTGGAGCTGAAGTGGGAGAGAAAAGAGGGAATGAAAGGGACTGTATGTGCCATCTCCTCGCTCATGGGGGTTGATTTACTAAAACTGGAGAGTGGAAAATATGGTGCAGCTCTGCATAGGAACCAAACCACTTCCAGTTTGTTTTTTTTGTCAGAGCTTAATTGAACAAGCTGTAGTTAGAAGCTGATTGGCTGCCATGTATAGCTGCACCCAGTTTTGTATTCTCCAGTTTTAGTAAATCAACCCCTATGATGGCACAACAATACCAGAAGATCAGCTCTATGACATTGGGAAACATCCTTCTACTAATGTAGCGAAACGCTTCAATAAATGTCATGGAGTTGATTTTTCAGCTATGCAAGTACATGAAGCGGAGTGAGATGTGTTCTGGCTTCTTTACAGGAGAGCGGTATACTGGATATTTAACCTACAAACTAGGATACCAAAGGGTTTAAATTTTGAGTGGGACATGACCTATTTTTATGAGTGAACTGTGTACCTCTGTCCTGTATTGGGATTTGGTGAATATATCTTTGTGTTCCCCCAGGGGTATTTAAAGTGTAATTCCAGTCAAATTCTAACAAAGCCTAAGTCTACTCCTACCCCCAGCCTAAGAATATTCTATCGACCCTGTAAAAGAAAAGATGTCTATACTTACAGTAGGGAAAACTATTTGATCCCCTGCAGATTTTGTACATTTCCCCACTTACAAAGAATGTGTGCAAACCTGGTAACCAACTACAAGAAACCTCTGTGCTTGCCAAGGAGGGTTTCTCCACCAAGTACGAAGTCATGTTTTGCTTGGTGATCAAATACTTATTTTACTCACTGAACTGCAACTCAATTTATAACATTTGTATCGTATTTTTGGTTGATATTCTGTCTCTATCATTTAAAATACAGCTAGGATAAAAATGATAGACCCTTCATTTCTTTGTAAGTGGGTAAACTTACAAAATCTACAGGGAATCAAATAATTATTTTCACCACTACATCTATTCTGAAGCCACTCAGATCCAGTCAAATGATCAGGTCCCAGCACTGGCTTCAGTATACAATTCCCTTATGAGTGTTAATTTATTCTCTTGCTGTGAGGTCCTGATTAGTGTTTTATGTCATCGATTTTAATTGTATTGAGAAAAAAAACCCACTAATAATATTCAATTGCGGGACATAGCATTGTCCAAGATACTCAGTGTGCACTGGTGATTAGATTCTGCTAATCACCAGTGCACACTGAGTATCTTGGAGGCTGTATTGGATCTGAACGGAGCTAATATCATCTGGACTTTTGTCCTTTGCTGATATCTGGTGGTGGAATTGAAAATTGATCCTCAATTAAAATGCTTTTTCCCTACATTTTCCTTGCTACTTGAATTGCAATATTTAACAGATGATATCTGATGCCCATTATGTCCTCTACAACTGTTTTGGTTGTGTAGGCCAATTAAGATTTTTAAGGTCATTTTCTTCTAGCTCTGTGAGCATTCACATCCAGGACTGCCTTGGCGGTAGAAATTTCCTCAAAAAAATCTCCCCTGAAGAAGCCCGTGAGGGCAAAACATGTAGGGAGTATACTACATTTGCCTAACCAAGTTTGAATCTCAGTTGATATTCTTAGAATTTAAATTGTTTTTATATTTTTTTTCCTTTGTGTTTTACCAAAATATGAAATAAAAATTATCTAACTTTTAATGTGTGGTATTCATGTCTATGCACCCTGAAAGTCCCATCTTCTCTATTGATTATTTGCAATTTTAAGGGATGTGGTGCAATAATCATATCTGGTCACTTGCTCGCCACTTCACTGTTACTTTAGTTATTGCAGCTCCTTATAACTTTCTATTTACCAAACTGAAATCTCAAACAATGTTGTCAGCTTTTTCAAGCTGATCCCCAAAACCTCTCCTCCCTATGTAATGGAGAACGGTTTGTAGTTCAAACCAGGAGAGCATCCCAGCATTACAGCACTTCTCCTACAGAGATACAGTAGAGTGAGGGAACATTGTCAGCCTGGGAAAGGGAGAGTATTACTGGCAAGATCACCAGTTTAAATAAAAATAATAAATAAAATCCTTAGAAAAAGAAACCAACACATCCATAGACTGGCAAGCTGCAATATGTTAAAGGTTTGTTTTGGGATTTAGAAATGATTTACAAACCATCTTTATCACACTTACATGAGGCAATAAAGCTTGCTCTTGATGAAGCTAGCTAAAAAGGGAGGCCACTCTCCTGAATTCCCAAAAATGGATCCCAAGCCAGTACCTGGAGCAATGCACGGCAGGCCAAGTACCGATCTCAAGGGTCTGCACAGCACACACTTATGCACATTCATCCTTGGCTTTAATAACAGTGCAAAAAGAACTGAAATTTAGTCACTCATATCATCTAAATCAAAAATTGACATTCATTCACTACTTTACTGTACAAAGTCCCAATATCCAAACAAACCAGAACATTTTTTAACACATAAAAAAAAAACCACAAACTGGTCTTAATTATATTTACTTTTTTTTTTTTTAGCAACCATTATTTAAAATATACAATTAGCATTATCCTAAGAAAAACACATTTTTGCCAGAACAAATTTGGATAGTGAAAGTATATACATTCTACCATAAAATCTTCAATAATAATACAAGCACAGTTATGGGGGGGGGGGGGGGGTCATATGCAAATTGTTATTGCTGTAGCCGTTTCAAAGTCATGCTGACGTTACTGTTCTGGAAATGCACTCCAAGCAGGAGCTCCTCTCCTTGTCCCACATGGAGAGGGCTGTCCAGCACAAATGCAGCTTGTTTCCAATGTGATGTCACATGGGAGGTGTCCAAGCTAATGTCTTCATCAAGGTGGAGATGATACCAGAAGGGAATGGCTGTAACTTGTCCTGATTTACAGATTTTGACCTGTAGGGAGACAAACATATCTAATTTACATGGAATGTAAACTCATAAGCACCATTTTTTGTTAGCTATAAAATTTAAAGTATAATTAAACCCAAAAACAAAAATGCAATCTATTGTGGCTTACACTTACCAGATGTGGTGGCTGCATTCGTTTTCTTTTTCTAAGCGAAGAACATTTTCAGCAAGTAGAGAAAATGACTCTTGCTTTTATCAACAATGCAGTGTCCTTGTCAATCTGTGTGAGCTGCACTGAATACCTTTCTTCCTCGTTATACAACCCCTGGTAAAAAAGTATGAAATCACCACTCTTGGAAAATGTTCAATTGTGTAGAAAAAAAAACAAACAATCACAGACATGACTCAAAACCATTTTCAATTAACATTCCAACCATCTGACTTTAAGAAACATTTAAAAAAAAAAAGAAAAAACTGTAGTCAGTTGCAACTGTTTTTGCAGATCAAGCAGAGGAAAAAATACGGAATCACTAAATTTTGGAGGAAAATATTATGAAATCATGAAAAAAGGAGAAAAAAAAAAAACACTACAGTACACCACTAGTACTTTGTTGCACCACCTCTGGCTTTTATAACAGCTTGAAATCTCTGAGGCATGAATTTAACTATCGACAAACAGTATTCTTCATCAATACGGCTCCAACTTTCTCTTATTGCAGTTGCCAGATCAGCTTTGCAGGTTGCAGCCTTGTCATGGACCATTTTCTTTCATTTCCACCATAGATTTTCAATTGGATTGAGGTCTGGACTATTTGCAGGCCTGCCATTAATATTGTGAGGTTTACCGTATTTTTCGCTCCATAAGACGCACTTTTTTCCCCAGAAAATATGGGGGAAAATGTCTCTGCGTCTTATGGAGCGAATACTAACAGTCCTCCACCTGTCACCGCCGCCTTGTTAGTACCAGCGGCTGTCCCCTCCCACTGCAGCCTGTCACTGACGTTCTCCCTACCTTATCCCATCTCTCAGCGGGCTGTCCCCGCAGCTCTTCATAGTAGGCAGTCCCCCGCCGAACCCAGCTCTGCCGGTCCGCGCTGTCCTTGGAGCTCCTCCCTGCTCCTGGCATGTCTGTGTACTGCTCTCTGTGCTCTGCAGTCCGGTCCGCAGGTGTGGCCTGTCCTTACAGCTCCTCCCCTTTCCTGGCATGTGTCCATAGTGCGATCCCTGCTCTGCAGTCTGGTCCTGTCTGCTGGTGTGGCCTGTTCTCAGAGCTCAGTGCGCCCCCTGCCTTCTGTAAGTTAAAAATTACATGCTGGGAGTTGTAGTCCTTTTCCTTGATGTATGGTGTCAGATCATTTCATATTCTGGGTGGTGGGAACTTTATATGATGTAGTATGTCCGCAGTCTCTGGTCATCGCCTGTACTGTGCCCGCAGTCTCTGGTCATCGCCTGTACTGTGTCCGCAGTCTCTGGTCATCTCCTGTACTGTGTCCGCAGTCTCTGGTCATCCCTGTGCTGTCCGCAGTCTCTGGTCATCTCCTGTACTGTGCCCGCAGTCTCTGGTCATCGCCTGTACTGTGCCCGCAGTCTCTGGTCATCGCCTGTACTGTGCCCGCAGTCTCTGGTCATCGCCTGTACTGTGCCCGCAGTCTCTGGTCATCCCCTGTACTGTGTCCGCAGTCTCTGGTCATCCCCTGTACTGTGTCCGCAGTCTCTGGTCATCTCCTGTACTATGTCCGCAGTCTCTGGTCATCTCCTGTACTATGTCCGCAGTCTCTGGTCATTTCTTGTAGTACGTCCGCAGTCTCTGGCCATCCCCTGTACTGTCCGCAGTCTCTTGGTCATCCCCTGTACTGTGTCTGCAGTCTCTGGCCATTTCTTGTAGTACGTCCACAGTCTCTTGCTCATCCTCTATACTGTCCGCAGTCTCTGGTCATCTCCTGTACTGTGCCCGCAGTCTCTGGTCATCTCCTATAGTACGTCTGCAGTCTCTGGTCATCTCCTGTACTGTGCCCGCAGTCTCTGGTCATCTCCTGTACTGTGCCCGCAGTCTCTGGTCATCTCCTGTACTGTGCCCGCAGTCTCTGGTCATCTCCTGTACTGTGCCCGCAGTCTCTGGTCATCTCCTGTACTGTGCCCGCAGTCTCTGGTCATCTCCTGTACTGTGCCCGCAGTCTCTGGTCATCTCCTGTACTGTGTCCGCAGTCTCTGGTCATCTCCTGTACTGTGTCCGCAGTCTCTGGTCATCTCCTGTACTGTGTCCGCAGTCTCTGGTCATCTCCTGTACTGTGTCTGCAGTCTATTGGTTCAGAATATTTTTTTTTCTTGTTTTCCGCCTCTAAAACCTAGGTGCGTCTTATGGAGCGAAAAATACGGTATTTACTAAAGCTGTAGAGTGCAAAATCAGGCGCACTTCTGCATAGAAACCAATCGGCTTCTAACCTCAGGTTGCTCAATTAAGCTTTGAGCAATCAAACCTTGAAGCGGATTGGTTTCTATGTGGAAGTGAGCCTGATTTTGCACTCTCCCCTATATGTCCTTCTTGAAGGAAAGTTTTCATGGCTTTTGCCCAATGGAAAGATACATTATCATTCTGAAAAATGATGTCATCATCACCAAACATCCTTTCAATTGATGGAATCAGAACAGTGTCCAAAATCTCAATATAAATTTGTACATTTATTGAAGATTTAATGACTGTCATCTACCCTTTACCTGACATGCAACCCCATATCATCAGTGATTGTGGAAGTTTTCATGTTTTCTTCAGGCAGTTGTCTTTATACATTTCATTGGAATGACAGCAAACAAAAGTTCCAGCATCTTCACCCTGCCCAATGCAGATTCCTGATTCATCACTGAATATCTTTCATCCAGTCATCCACAGTCCATGATTGCTTTTTTTTAGCCCACTGTAACCTTGTTTTTTTCTGTTTAGGTGTTAATGATGGTTTTTGTGTGGCTTTTCTGTATGTAAATCCCATTTCCTTTAGGCAATGTCTTACAGTTCGTTCACAGACATTGACTCCAGTTTCTGCCCATTTGCTTTGTTGTGCATTTTCTGTTTTCAAGGCATATTGAGTTAAATTTTCTATCTTGACGCTTTGAGGTCTTCCTTGGTCATTTAATTTGTACTTGGTCCAAATTTTAGATACAGCTGACTGGGAACAACCAACATTCTGTGATGATTTACCTTCTTGAAGAAGTTTTATAATCCTCTCCTCTGTTTCAACTGACATCTCTCATGTTGGAGCCATGATTCATGTCAAGCAGCTTTGAGCAACAGCTCACCAAGGTGTACAAGCACTCTTAACTGCAGACTAATTAGCAGATGTAAGCTGATGCAGATGTTTGTTTTAGAACTGCAAAGTACATGGTGTTTCCATAAACAGTTTCCTCAGAATTGAGTGATTCCATATTTTTTTTCTCTGCTTGATCTGCAAAAACAGTTGCAAGTGACTACAGTTTTCTTTTTTTAAGTGATTCTTAAAGCCAGAAGGTTGGAATGTGCAATGAAAATAGTTTTGAGGGATGTCTGAGATTGTTTGGTTTTTTTTTTCTACGCAATTAAACAATTGAATGAACAGTTTCCAAGAGTGGTGATTCCATACTTTTTGCCAGGGGTTGTATTCTGTAAACTACTATGGCCATGCCCCCATGTAATGGAGATGAAGAGATATGGACATGTTTGTAGTCCATACCTGGGGTGCAGTCTATGACAACCATGGTTATCTCCATAGATACAGTGGAGGAAAATGATCTAGCCACCCAGGAACAGGATTGTGTGGTTTTTGTCTGATTACCGGGTGAAACAAAGCAAAAGAAGCTTGAAAAAGAAAAACTATTGCATCCCCAAGAACTAATAAGCTGCAAAACCATTTTTGGTTTTGGGTTCAGATACACCTCAAGTGCTCAGAAGTCCTAAGTATGCCTGAGGGCTGTCTAGGCTAAAGCCGGCAATATGTGGATTGAAATTCGGCTGAATTTCGAGACATGTATGGGCAAGGAGGTTGTATTTTATCTACCAAATGCTTTGCAGGCTCCAGTGTACAAAATTTATTTTTTACCTTCAAAATTATTTTTTACTAAAAAGATGAACTTAGCCTTCAAAAATTCACAACACAGGCAGAACTCAAACCTAGTAGAAATGAAAAGAATGTTAACTTTTAGAAGTTAGTTTCTGAAGCAAAGCAGGCTGCTAATATGCAAAATCCCTTAAACCAGAAAAATGTGTTACCTGGGAATGCCTTGCTTTCTGATCACTGGAAGCCATAAGAGAATGGTGCTCACCTCATCACAGGGAGCTCTTATATGTTGAGGAGCAATAGCTACACCTAATTCATGGTTTTCAGTTAATTTGGATACAGCCAGCACTTTAGTAAACATTCCTAAAAGTCATAAAGGAATGCCAGCAACATTTAGATAATACAACACCTTTAGTTCATTAATGAAGCTGAAGCTGTTTGAACATGGGTCCATAAGATCCAGCCTGAGCAGTTCTAATGGATCACTTAGAGAAACACAAGGCAGAGTGGATAAATTCAGGAACATCTGGACAGGTACCTGCAAGAGATAACATATCTAAACTCAGGCTGCAGTGGTATACTGAAATACAATTGTGCTAATCTGCACATACAGCACCAGATCTATCTTAACGATGAAGGCAAAGGGCAAAATAAATAGCAGAAATTCATATATTGGACTGGCCTTACCTGCCAAAGGACTTGTAATTCAGTTCAGGTAGTTAAAAGATAAGTTCACTTCGCCGATATTGGGGGTGTAACATGTTATGAAAAGACCAGCCTCTACAACACCCCCCCCCCCCCCCCATGCTTTGACAGCAGGTGAGGGATCCCCCCCCTCCCTCCGCAAAATTTTTTTTTAAAATACGGCTGTGCAGAGCTCCAGCCATGTCACTCATTTGCAGTCCACTGTGAATGAGAAACTACAAGTCTCAACAGCCTTAGTGACTGTCGGCTTGTAGTTCTCAAACTACCACAGCACTGTGTAGCACCGTGGTAGTTCATTGATTCTTCCTGTCAGTATATATGCTTGCCCGTACATCCTGTGCAGACAAGCAGATATACTGACAGGTCTACAGGAGACCTGCATGGCACCAGCATTCTGCTGATTACTGGTGCAATGATATGCAGGCTTCTGTAACAAAAAAATAATTAAACATTTTTACCTGCAAAAAAAAAAAAAAAGATAAATAAAAATGTGCATTTATTAATTTTAGCAAAAGGTGAACTTATCCTTTTAAGCAATGTAGCCTAGTCCAGGATCCAACTGCCTATAATTGGGCTGTGACGCAGCAGCACACTGAAGAGATTGTTCTTCTGTATGTTCAATGTGAAGCCTGACAGCACTAGGCAAAGCAATAGAACCCCAACACTGCCAATGAGTGTTGCTGCGTAGAGGATTGCAGGACAATAATCTCAACAGCAGATTCAAGTGTTTTCTGTAAAATACATTTTTAGGCCTCATTTACACTAACTATTCTGGGTCGTAAAACCGCGGCCCAACCACAGCCTCCTCAGCACTTGTCAAAAGCTCTCTAAAGAGCAATTCAAATGTGTATCACTCTTTAGCTAGCAACTCTATTCTAAACTAGCCCTAGGTCCCTAGATTGATTAAATGGTGTGTTAATATCTATAATAATAACTACTTGTCCAGGGACTACATCGGGGTCCCAATCTACTTGTCCTGCATGACAATCTACTTGTCCAGATAAAAAAAAAACGAATACATTTTAACCAAAACCGTATTTAAAAATCGGAGGTGATTTTAGGAATGACTGGGGCTTTTAAAAAAAAAAAAAAAAAAAAAAAAAAAAAAAAAAGGGGGCTTTTTGGCAACTTCAATGTGTAATAATTTTAACACTGCGCTGTTTATCTCCACCTCCCCTCCCTGCCAGTCTCCAGCCCTGCACCCAGGGACTGGCAGGGAGGAGAGAGACCTTGCAGTGTAACGAGCATTGATTGGGTGCTACTCAGGAAAGGGGAGTGTCGGGCTTATCCTTTATCCCTTTTTCCTGCCAGAGCCGTTTTTGTGTTTTTTTACGCAAGTTTAAAAAATCATTTTAGACCTGAAGATTACATAAAACCCCAAACAGATATATTTTCTGAAAGCAGAGACCCTAGAGAATAAAATAGTGGTAGTTTATGTTGCATGATATTACTGCAAAATTTCAGTAAATCAGTTAATTTTAGCGCACAAAAAAAAAAAAACAAGAAATAACCTTATTTTTTTTTGTAAACTATAAAAAGATGAGGTTGCGCAGAGTAAATAGATATCCAACATGTCAAACCTTAAATTTGCAAGCACTCGTGAAAAGGTGACTAACTTCAGTACCCTATATTTTCTATAGGAGACACTTTTAAAGCCCCTTTATAGGTTAGCAGTATAATGTACAAAGGAGGTCTCATACTAGAATTATTCCTCTCATTCTGGCGTGCACGGTGACATACAGCATGTATATCACAATCGACGTTCTCATGCAGAGATGCCCCAGTGTATGCTTTTTATGTTTGTACATGCGTATATGTGGGCGGCTCAATTTTTTTTTTTGGGGGGGGGGGGGATATTATGTGCTTGGGTGTAACTTTGATTTATTTACAAATTGAAAAAAAATTAAGTAAAACAAAAAAAAAAATTATCACATTTGATACATAACATAGGGGACTTTGTCCCCTATGTTATGATTTTTGGTAACAGGTTCTCTTTGTTGAGACATCCAGAGTCTAAAAGAACCTGGATGCCTCCCCTGAATGTAATGCAGTGTACATTATTCGATGGCCGGGAAATCTTTCAATGGGGACCCGGAAGTGACATGTCCGCTCCCTTTCCTCCCAGCCACTGGCTGTGAGCTGGTACCGGTCCTGCAGATGGGCAAGTAGAGCCCGGGAGACCTCACGTGGGGGGGGGGGGGTGGGGGGGGGAGAGGCTGGCACTGTGTGGAAGCAATCGGCAGCAGCGCTGTCGCCTGAATGTTTCCACTTGACAGGTGAGCCCTGCTGCTTGCCCGCAGCAGGGCTAAAGGTTAAAAAAAAAGCCACCTGCCCGGCACCTGGAACTACATGTCTTGGGCGTCAGGCAATGTAAAATTCAGCTTTAAATGTACCCATATATATGTCACAATGATGCAAGTTTTCTTATCTTAATCATACAGGTCAGGCCACAGGCAGAAAGCTCATAGCATTTAAAGGGTGGTACCTTCAGGTGATAGCACACTGGTGAGCTTTTGAGGGCACATCTGTCCTAGAACCTTACCTGCCTCTTTTAATCCTCGGTTTTTAGCTACTATCCTAAGGTGATGGACCCCTGGACACCTTTTCCCTTACTGAGAAATCACTTAGCTTACAGGACAAAGCCTACCCCCAATGCTTCTCATTTTCATTCTCCTAGCCAGTTCACTTTGTTTCCAGTATCCTTAAGTTACATATTGTCCATGAATAGAAGCTTAAAGAAATAAAAAAGTGTGTGTTCACTGGGATGGCTGGCAACACTAGTTCTCCAAGTCTGAATCCTCTGTGGGCGAAAAGCTACAAAGTACAGAATTATGAGACACCAGACTGCAGTACTGTAAACAAAAACAGCTAAAAGGCTCATTAGATTTTGTTGTAATAATAAAAAAAAAAAAAACAAACTCAGATTAAAAGGGTTAGTTCCAGCATCTCAAAAAACTGCACTTCTGGATGAGAACAGACAAAAGAGATTAGGTTGCGGTGGATAGGTGCAGTTTAGTCAAATAACTGAAATATCACTTTTATATGGACTGACAATTTACAGGTAAATTTAGTATAATTTCTTTGCGAAGAGACAAAACATGGACAGCCACTGCTAACCCCCTCTACCTCTCTCTCATTCAGGCGCATTGGCTTCAGTAGAGTCGCTAACCCAGGAAAAGTATGTAGATCAAAAGACCCAACCTCACTGACAGCAAATTTGTTCTGTGACCAAACTGTAAGACATTGCCTAAAAGGAAAGCAGTGTTAAATCCCTAAATATTCAGGCAACCAACCTTTAAAAATAAGGTCACCAATCCAAAGCCAAGAGCTTTCATGTTAAGGCATATTCAGTTCATAAATGTAAAGTGAAGTTTTAGGCATTTATAAAGAAGCTGTAATACCAAGAAGCAGCTTTGTCTGCAAGTGCGAAGATGTGCTTATTCTAATGAAACTGTTACAGTATGGTATGCATGCAGACTTATTTCACTAAAGCCAGCATTGCAATTAACCAGGAAAAATATGTAAAAACAGACAAAATGACCAACCTTAAAATGGTTAATGGACGGTGCTATACTGAAGCCGAGTGTAGGCTCTATACCTTGGACAGCACACTCCTGTAGTAAGGTGTGAGATTCTATCAAGATACCATATATAGCCACAGCTTGGGGGAATATCTTTCCTCCAGACTGAAGTAAGCACCTACAATAAAAAAAATAAAATAGAATAAATATAAAAAACGTGGAATAGAAACATATCTAGCAAATAAAGCAGTGCAGCTGCACTATTCCAGAGCCATATCCTCAGTGCTGGTCCCATGCTACACAATTTTTCCATCATGAGAGTTACTACTACTCATGTTATGCTAGAAGGGCCACAGATCACGGCAGAGCAGTTAGTAACCACAAGCTGACACAATGTAATCAGAAAAACAGCGCAAAAGCCCCCTAGAGAAACACCCTTGTGTGTAATAATGGTCAATAGAAATAGTTCATTATAATCATCATGAACTATTGATAATGATCATGATCTATTTCTATTGATCATTATTACACACAAAGGACTCTGGTGTTTCTAGGGTGTATTTGTGTGGGTTTTTCTGATTACAATGTGTTCGTTGATCCAGGCTCCCTGGATGATTCCAGCTGCAAACATTTTTACTGTGCCTCAAGTCAGTTGTCCAAGGAAAAGTGGCACTGGTCTGCTTTTATTTGTATATGGTGTAACTACAATCTATGATTGATCGTCCACATGCCGACTGGAATATAGTATGGCTCTCACTAAATTCATTGCCAAATGCAGTGTAGACTTATATCAAAGCATTAAAATTTAGTCAGCTCTTTTCTAAACTGAGGTTTGTCATCAGATCTGCACACAACTAGATAAAAACTGGAGATTAGATAGGCAGTTTTAGACAGGCCACAGACAATTACATTTTCTTTCCTGCAACCCAGAAAAATCACTCAATTTCCCCATCAACACAGTCTGTATGATGGGGGAATACCTCACGTGGAGCCATTGTGTTCTCCTGGCATGGGGGGGGGGGGGAACCACACCTACTGGCATAAAACAGTGATTATCTCTAGCAGCTATAGCCACTGGCAATAATCGCGTGAAAAATTTGACAGGCTGGTTGTACAACAATCAGTATGCCCATAGATGGTTCCAATCTTGGCCCATCCCTGCTGAACCAGCTGAGGTTCGAACCATCTATGGCAGGCTTAAATCCATAAAAATGCTCAATCATCAAGACATGTTCATGCTTCCTTGGAACTTCATGCAGATGTACTCAGCAAAGCTGGGAAAAAAAAAAAAATTTGCCAGTGTCCCCAAAGGACAAACTGGAGGTTGATCCTGCTCGCCACATGCAAAAAAAACTGTCAGTCTTGCCAAAATGAGAGATCACTAAATATTGTAGCCAAAACATCATTGATAAAAAGGGCTTCTGTCATGATTGAAAGGAATACTTCTATATGAACTACACATTTTATTGTAGAAAGGGAGCATTTGGGTCTTCTTGCTGTAGTTTAACTTTATAAAAAAAAGTCAAAAAAAAAAAAAAAAATCTAAACAAAATTGACCTGTAAAGTATCCAAAACCTCACAACGGATCTTTATCTTACACCATTTAACTAGGGAACTAAAAAAAACAAAAAAAACAAAAAACAAAAAGAAGTTCAGTTACCTTGCTATTGCTGCTTTTTCCATCACCTCTTGTCTGATCAGGCCACAGGGCTCAACCACATCTAAAATAATGATGCTCCATAACTTATCAGACCTTGGCCTCCGTAGGACATCATCATCTGTATCCAGTTGGTTCAACCAGAACTCTAGACTTTCTTTAGCCATGCCATTCCTTTCTGTCAGTTTCTGCAGAGCAACACAGTGCTGTTCCTCTTCCACTGAGCTGTACGATTTTACTTTTCCTAGTTGGGCAGCAATTAAGGGTAAAATGGAAAATCCTTCAGATACGTCAAGGACGTACAGTGCATCAGAGTAATGTTCTTCAGGGGATGATGCACCAATGCTAGCCCAATGGTCTCCTGGTGCCAGGGAAGATATAACTTTATTGATAGCCACCTTGAAGCTCTCATGATATGCAGTGTTGTTTAGCATGGCAATCTCAATAGGATCCAGGATGCACGGCATGTCCTGGTTGCTAGTATGAAGGCTGGCCAAGGCATTACACAGTTCAGTCTCATTTCCAGATAGCATGTTACAAGAAGACATGCTATGATCAAATTTGCCACATCTAGAAACAGAGACTAGATCTAATCTTAAATAGCAGTTAGGGCAGGAAACATCAACTATTACTATATCCCCAGGGTTCACAAAGCAGCCATCAGCTATGGGAAAAAAAAAAAAAAAAAAAAACACAGAACAAAAGGAATATTAAATACTGATTTTACAAATAATTTTAGCAAAATAAAAAAAAAAACTTTTTTTATTTCTGTCTGTATTGCTGTTAGGAGAGATTTCCCCTCACTTCCTGTCCTGGGGACTTTTTTTTTTACCAAGCAGGAAAGAACTGAAGAACTTTCCAACTGCAATAAAACCAGACAGAAGTTCTAATCCTTCCCCACTATCTAAAACTAAAAAAAAAAAAATCAATATAAAAAATTTGGCTGTTCTAGTTTTAAATTGTATTAGTGAAAAGTCTGACCACGTCCACATTTTTATTCCCATTTGTTTCCCCACGCTAGCATTATCTATTCTACTAATAATTGCAGAAAGTGGGATTTCCACTCCCTTCAGTGAAGATAAAATAACGAACAGAAATCCTGTCATCGACGTCCGGGATTTATATAGCACCAACAGTTTGTGCAACACTTTACAATATAAAAAGGGAGGCAGTACAGTTCCAATACAATAAAATACAAGAGGGTTAGGAGGGCCCTGCTCATAAGAGCTTGCAATCTAAGTTCTAATCATTCACCACTACATCCAAAACATTTTCTTGGAATATTAGTTTAGACTGGAAAACAATATTTGGTAGTTTCATGGCTAGTGCTATGGTCTTGTGGGATGAGAAATATTAATTCCCACCAGGAATGTTTATCAATGTCATGCTTTCCTCTATACCTCCTACAATTTAAAATATACTGGATTAATAAGTTTCCATCCAAAATCAGCTCTAGTGTGTCACTGTATGAGAATGGTAGGAACAGCAGACTGCAGTTTCCTTTAGGAGAAGGTATTGAATGGTTCAGTAGTCTCTAAGTCACTGTTGAATATATGGCTGCAAAACAAGCACAACCACACTTACCAGAGAGGTTCTGAATAGGGAAGACTGCTTGTTCCCAGCAAGTTTCTTCACTGGGTTCAGTTGACAGAGTGTGCTCTTCATCCAAATGAAGGAAAAACCAAGTTATAAAACAATCAAGCTGCCCTTGTTCATGGATTTGAACTGGGATTTGGCAGGTCTTTCCAGAAGCAATGCTTTCCAAATCCTGGCAGCAAATCACAAAAAATCACTTAGTACATGAAATAATTGTGCTCAGTGATATACACTGCAGCAACCAGTCTACTCTGCCCTTTCTCCTCTGACATCAAAGCATTTTCGTCCACACAACTGTTGCTCATTGTATATTTTCTCTTTTTCAGACCATTCTCTGTAAACCCTAGAGATGTTTGTGTGTGAAAATCCCAGTAGATCAGCAGTTTTTGAAATACTCAGAACAGCCTGTCTGGCACCAACAACCATGCTACGTTCAAAGTCACCTAAATTCCCTTTCTCCTCCATTCTGATGCTCCGTTTAAAATTCAGCAAGTCGTCTTCACATCTAGATGCCTAAATGCATGGAGTTGCTGCCATGTGATTGGCTGATTAGCAATTTTTGTTACCAAGCAATTGAACAGATGTACCTAATAAAGTGGTTGATGAGAGTGTATATAGATATATAAATTTTTTTTTTTTTGGGTACTATGCATTTACTTTTTACTTTTGTGTACACTGTTAGGGCTCATTCACACAGCCCCATATAGCATAAGAAATTTATGTTTTTGTTCTCATAGTGGGATGCATGTAGGCAGCCACATACAGCAGAGTTTGACAGGTACACAGGGTAGGGTGCACAACCTCCGCTGAAGACCCTGTGCATCCAGATCCAGGCATCTGTCCCTGCATGCTAACTGGCAGCCTTGAATATCTGAGTTGCTTGATCCAAAAAGAAAGAAGAAGCACTCATCAGGTCCAGTAACATGTGCCTAGAATTCAATACTTCAGACCAGAAGCCTTGATTACCCTCAGGAAAGTCAGCAGTGACTGTAAGATGGACAAGCACAGTGCAAACTACATCCAAGCAATGAACGGAACAAAATTGGATTTTTTTCTACATACTTACTGTAAAATCCATTTCTTGGAGTACATCACGGGACACAGAGCAGGCCATAATAATGACTACTTTGGTCGGCCCGCGTCCATTTACCTATAGGTGGCATATAACCCATCAAAAAACAGGAAGACCCCCCCCATATAACCCCTTCTACATAGGAAGTACTTCAGTTTTTGCAGTAAGCAATAAAAATTCAGAATGAGGGGAGGGACCTGTGTGTCCCATGATGTACTCCAAGAAATGGATTTTACAGGTAAGTATGTAGAAAAAAAAACAAATTTTCTTTATCGTACATCACAGGACACAGAGCAGGCCATAATATTGATTTTGTGGGATGTCCCAAAGCAATAACCTTAAGGGTGTGTGACATCACAATAACCACTGCCAACATCCCAAAAAGGAGCCATTTAGCTGTATGTAAAACACTGCGGCCAAAGACTGACTCCTCCGTGGCCCTGACAGCCACCTGGTAGAACCTTGTGAATGTATGAACCGAAGACCATGTAGCAGCCTTGAAAACCTGAGCAACTGATGCCTGGTGGTGGATAGCCCAAGATGCCCTCACACTCCTGGTAAAGTGTGCTTTCACCCAAAAAGAGCGGAACCTTGTTCTTCAAACCACAGGCTTGAATGATTAACTGTCGAATCCACTTAGAAATAATTGATTTTGATGCCGCCTGTCCTATCCTGCGAATAAACAAAGAATCAGCCATTCTAATCAGCGCCGTCATTCTCAAAAAGACCCTTATTGCCTGAACTACAACCAGGGCATGAAAAGATCTCTCTTTTGCCGACTGAGGCCCAAGAAAGAATGAAGGCAGAATAATGTGCTGATTGAGATGAAAACTAGAAACCACCTATGACAAAAAGGACAGATGAGGCCATAACACCACCTTATCCTGATGGAAAACCAAAAATGGTTCCCTACAAGATAGAGAGCTGCCAACTCTGATACCCTTCTTGCAGAGGTGATTGCCACCAAAAACAACCTTTCAAGTTAGCAGAACTAATGGAATCCCCCCGATAGGTTCAAATGGTGGTTTCTGTAAAATTGCCAAAGACCAAATTCAAGTGCCAAGGACACAGGGGCTGTTCAACAGGAGGAATAGTACGCATCACTCCCTGTAAAAAAGTACAAACCACAGAGCAAGAAACAATTGGCCTTTGGAAAAAAACAGCTAAAGGCTGAAATCTGACCCCAATAGTATCAACAACCAATTTATTTTCTACTCCTGATTGGAGAAAAGACAAAATTCTCCCAAATACTTCAAGGGGTGCCAATTTCGACCCTCACACCAAGAAATATATGCCTTTCAAGTTCTATAATAAAATGTTCGTAGATACCCGCTTCCTAGCATTCAACATCGTGTGGATAACCAAGTCTGACACTCCCCTATCTTTCAAAATTTGGGTGTCAACAGCCATGCCATCAAATTCAGCGACTGTAAAGCTGGGTGCAATATAGGTCCCTGAGACAGCAGGTCTTACCGGTCTGGCAGAGGCCATGGATTGCCCACTGCTAGCCTGACAATGTCCGTACTAACACCTCCTGGGCCAGGCTGGTGCTACTAATATCACCGGCGTCACCTTATCCTAAATCCTGCGTAATAGCTGCGGGGGAAAAGACATATATTCGGGAAAACTGATCCCATGGTATCATCAAAGCATCTACCCCTATCTCAAGAGGGTCCCACATCCTGGACACAAACCTGTCCACCTTGCTGTTGGACCTGGATGCCAACAGATCTATGTCCGGGTACCCCCAACGCTGGCAGATTGCCGAAAACACCTCAGGATGCAGAGCCTATTCCCCCGGAAACAACCGCTGACAACTGAGATAGTCCGCCTGCCAATTCTCTATCCCTGGAATGAATATTGCTAACAGAACTGGAACATGCCCTTCAGCCCAAGCCAGAATGCGATTTACCTCCTCCTGAGCCCTCCGGCTCTTGGTACCGGCCTTGGTGGTTGATGTATGCTAAAGCTGTAGCATTGTCAGACTGGACCCTGACTGGCCAACCTTGAAGCCTGGTTGTCCAATATCTCAGGGCAAACCGCACTGCCCGAAGCTCCAGGATATTGATGGGAAAAGATCTTTTCCTGCAGCAACAATGTCCCCTGGACTGTGGATCTCTTCTAGAACAGTCCCCCAACCCAAGAGGCTGGCATCAGTTGTTACCAGCTTCCAAATCACTAGTGGGAAAGATCTTCCCTTTTCCAAATTCCGAGCTTCCAACCACCCATTCAAGCTCTTCAGCACGTGTGGGGACAAAGAAATGCAGCAATCCAGTGCTGGAATCTTTTTGTTCCATGCTGACAGAATATTCCTCTGCAAAGGCTTTGAGTGGAACTGCACATAGAGCACTGCCTCGAATGAGGATACCATCTTTCCCATTAACCTCATGCAGAGACGAATGGAAGGATACTTCCTGCTCCTCAAACTCTGAACCTCATATCTCAGGTCGTGGCCCTTTCCTGGACTCCAGACTCTGTACTGACTCCAGGGTTGACTTCTGGAACTTGAGCACCCAGCCCAAGCATTCCAGGGTATGAATCATAAGAGCCATATTTCTCAGGCTTGGACCAGACTGACCCCTGAGCAGTAGATCGTCCAGATAGCCCAAAAATCGATATTCCTTGAGTTCTGAGCAGTCCCAGACTGGAGACAGAATCTTTGTAAACACTCAAGGAGCCGTGGCTAGCCCAAAAGGTAGTGCCACGAACTGAAAATGTCAAGTTTCTATCGCAAACCGCAGAAACCTTTGCTGAGCTGGAAATATTGGCACATGTAGGTATGTGTCCTTGATGTCTATGGATGCTAGAAAGTCTCCCTCTTGTAAAGATGCGACTACTGACCGGACTGACTGCATCCGAAATGATCGAATCTTTAGAAAACAGTTTAGCCCCTTTAGGTCTAGAATAGGCCCTACATCCCCATTCGGCCTAGCAAGTGTGAATAAGTTTGAATAAAATCCCTGGAACCTTTCGTCCACTGGAACCTCCACAATTATGCCCTGGGACAACAGGTAGTTGAGTGCCTGCAACAAACAAATTCCTTCTCAATGGATTGGTGGATACAATGGACCTTTAGAAACGGGGAGGAAGAATTGCCCAAAATTCCAATTTGTACCCCTGAGCAACTGTAGCAATGACCCACTTGTCCTGGATCACCGCTTCCAAGATATCTGCAAAAACCAAAAGTCTTCCCCCCTCGCCTGCACGAGTGGAAGCACCACTCCATAATGAAGCGGACTTAGAATCTTACCTGGTGGGCTTCTTCCCCCAGGGCTTCTTCTGGCCCTGGAATTTTTCACTGGGCACAGATCCCTGTGTGCGGTGAAATGTTTGCCTACCAGAAGAAGCACCAAACACTGAAGTGCCTGACCTCTTAAAGATCAGGCGTTTGGACTCTCTATTAAAAGGGTAAAAAGCGTACTTTTTCCCCTGACATCCTCTGGATATACTTGTATAGGTCCTCCCCAAACAAACATTTTCCATGAAAGGGAAAACCGCCAACAATCTTTTGCATGGTAGTTCCACCGCCCAAATCTTTAACCACAAGATACAGCTCATGTGTACCGACAGAAGGGCCATTCAAGAAATCTGCTGAATTTAATCCTTAAGGGCATCAACTGCAAAACACAAGGTCTGTGGTAAATTTGCCAAATCCACAGCTGTATCCTCCTCCAAGATAGATGGTCTTTTAACCACCCATTTAACACAGTCAGACTCTGACAGATACCGATAGCAGCAGCCTCTGCCATGAAAAAGAAGCCTTGAGGAGCGATTCTAATTTCTTATCCACCGGATCCTTAAACACCTTGGCATTATCCACAGGACAAGTTAAATGCTTATTCAGGGAAGACACAGCTGCGTCTACCTCCAGCATGCCCCACTTTCTAACAAACTTCTCCTCCATAGTACACAGAAGGGAGGATCTTTTAGGTGGAACAAAAACCCTGTCTGTCCCAGACAGCATACATAACTTACTCCAAAAGAGAATGCACCAAAAATGCCCGAATACTTTGAGGCGGCTTTAATGAGCTCAAAGAGGAAAAAGAAACCTCAGATGCCTCCACTGGGGGTAACCTAAATCCTGACCAGACCATATAAGTGAGGGTCTTAATAACCTCTGATTCCTCTGTCAGAGAATCAATTGCCTGACCCTCTTCAAGATCCTCTACCTCATCTTAATCCTCAGGTTCCAACCACTCTTGTTCACTGTCTGGTGGGTCCAAAGATGGGGATCTTTTCAACTTCTTAAACCCCCCCCCCCCCCCCGAGCCACCGATGCAATTATACCAGCAATCTTGTCTTCTAACCCCGCTAAGGGTGATGCAAGATCCTCCTTAGTTACATACGCCAAAGCGGACACACCGGTAGTAGCCACAATGCCGGATAAACACAGTGGCTCAGATTGACCTGTTGCCCCTGGTCTTTCAGGAGAGGATAACACAGCAGAACTTTGACTAGGCTCCATAGGACCCGGCGAAGGTACATTTGCACCCTTTCCTGCTGTGCCTCCCACACACCGGTTTCTGGATGGCATTATCTCCACTAGCATTACAAGAACTGTGTAAGAATTCAATCAAAACACAGCATACACCATAGACCTGCCTAAAAAGTGAAGCAAAACACTCCAATGCAGTCGACTGAAAACAAGGGGAATGTAGCACGTACACAACCCTCCTGCCTGACTGGCCGACCCTCCCAGGGGAAACAAACACTGGGAGAAAACTGAGTACTTCCTGTGTAGGAGGGGTTATATGGGGGAGGACTTCCTGTATGATTGGTTGGCCAGTGTCCATTCACCTACAGGTGGTATATTACCCACATAGTCTTTATGGCCTGTTCTGTGTCCCGTGATGTACGATAAAGAAAATTAATTGTAGCCGGACAAACAGATGGAAGAAAAATGCCCTGGTTGAGGTGAAAGGTTGAAGCTCTCTTGGGAAGGAAGAAAAGAAGGATTTGGACTCCATAACACCATGAGCCCGTGTAAGACCTGAAAGGTCTTGGTAATGAATAAGCGCTGTCTTTAGCGTGAAACACGTTTACCTGCCAGTCCCCCACAGTTTTTCCACTCTCTGTATTGGTTTTATCTTGGTTCAATAAAGTGGATTGTTTGGAGTGCAGCAGATTGGACTTCCTCTGTTCTCATTTAAGACCTTAAAAGGGTTTTATTACATAAAAAAAGGATGCCAGTTCAGATACTTGCATAGCCAAGGCAATGCCAGCAAAAATGCAACCTTGTGCAGAGAATGAAAAGGGGGATATCTCTGACTGGTTTAAAGGGCAGTTATTGATCTGAGAAAACTGAGATACCAGAGTCTTGGGAGAACATACAGGGACAGACTCTGTCCTGACCATGGAATGGGAAGCCAGCTGTTTCTGAATAACTTTGCAAGCACAGGAGGCCTGACCTTCTGATGGCTAAATGCTGGCCCAAGCCCATCTGTAACAAGGAATTTACTGGGGTGAAAGTTCTTTGTCTCACAGAAAGAAAAGTACGTCTTCCATGTGCACCGATAGACCTTGCGGGAAGTAGATGTCCTAGTTTTTAACATTGTGGGAATCGCCAATTCAGAGATACCCAGTCTCTGAATCTGGGCTTCAACTGTCATGCTGGTAAAGCCAGCAGCTATGAAGTATGATGGTAAATTAGTCCTTGAGAGAAAAAAATCCAGATGAGCTGGAAGAGCCTAAGCAGCATTTGCCAGGAGTATATTCAGATTACTGTATCCACTCAGGCCAGTTTAGAGCTATGAGGGTCATCAAAATGACCTCCAACTCAATCCTGTGAAGCAGACAAGGCAGGAGTTTCAGTGGAGAAAAGGCAAAGATCAGGGTGTATTGATCCCATCGAGCCTCCAGAGCATTCACTGCTTCCAGTAGAGGATCCTCGTACCTGGAAACAAACCTGTCCACTTTTTTTTTTTTTTTAACCTGGAAGTAACAAGGTCCAAATCTGATGTTCCCCACATGTGACACAGGTCCTGGAACACCTCCAGATGTAGGGACTACTTCCCTAGATTCAGGTGCTTCCAGCTAAGGAAGTCTGCCTGCCAATTGTCAATGCAGAAGATGAAAAAGGCAAACAAGACTAGAATGTGTAGTTCTGCCCACAACAGGATCCTTTCTACCACTCTTGCCACACTGCGGTTTCTGATTTCTCCCTGATGGCAGTGGCACTGTCCACCTGAATTCAGATCAGATGACTTGCCGGTCAAGAGATCCAGTGTTCCAAGCATAGCCAAACTGGCCAAAGTTCCAAAACAGTGATCAGAAGATGAGATTCCTGTCAAGGACCTTTCCCAGCCTCACAGGCTGGCATTGATCATGAGAATCTTCCAGAGAATCAGGAGTTTTGAATTTTAAAAAAAAGTGGCCTTTTCTCGGCAGGGCAGAGAAAAAAAAAAAATACACACGATGACCATTTTTCTCATAGGATACTACAAAAAAGTAAAATATGCTGCAAGTAGGAGGGGTTTTACTTGGCTGGCCACAATTTTTTTGTTTGCAATTGCCTAATTATCTTGAAGTCAGGTGTAAACACAACCGTCTCTGAATGCCTGTGTCCCTTAATGAACAAGAAAGAAAGAAAACTAACTTACACATAGGTCAATTTCTACAAGCGATGCCACATTTTCCCCTCAGTCGTGGTTTTTTTTTTGTTTTGTTTATTTTTAAATTGCATTGCTTTGCATTTAATAATATTTTATCCTATAGTTATTGTAAAAGAAGAATCTAGGAAGTAAAATAGTACTCAATTTTTTCCAGCCTCACATACAGTATGTCAGAAGAGAACTCTTTGGAAGGACTTTGCATTTTATTAAATTTTAGAGGTTAAGTTTCTATGCAATCAACTGTTGTAAACAGACTTTAATAAGCTCCCTGACCCAACCACCCTCCCAGTCACTCATATTTCAACCACTTCCCACCACTGTATTGACATGCACTGTGTCTACTCCTTGCAACCTCACCCATGTGCATTTCCATACTCACTGTCACCACAAAAGATGTACACTACGCCCACTTTCCACCACAGCTCCAATAAGCACTTTGACAATTCACTGTCACAGCAACAAACACTCTTTCTATTCCCGCTTCCCAATAACATGCACTATTCCCCCTTGCTGTCATTGCACTGATGCACACTACAACTCATCACCACTGCACTGATATGCCCTGTGCCCACTTGCTACCACTGAACAGATGCCCACTACACCCATGTGCACTTACCCACTCTATGCCACTGTACCAAAACTTACTTCTCAATTTGCTGCTGAGGCACCCATGAGCAGATCATATTCAACAAACTGACCCACTTTTGCTACTACAGAGCTAAACATAGACAGCACACCCTGATCATCTTGCAACCAACAGCTATTAGGGGCTATTACCTGCAGGCTGTTGAAGTCCACTGTTAATGCCTGGAAGGATTGACTCAGTGCTTTATATCCTCCAGGCACTCTGCTCATTTTTTCTGTAGAATATGGTTCTGCTACATCATCACTTTTATGACTGCTATGTACAGGACTGGAAAACTGCAATTGGAGCTTCACTCCAGCAACCTCATTTACAAACACCCTAGGAGATAATAAAAAGAGGATTCCTATTATTCAGTAGAAAGTTCTAAATACTTCCTTGCATACCTGCTCATTTTTCATGAGACGTATTATGAACAATAACTGCTCAAACGATGGCAGGTGCTTGACAAGACCAATTCATTTTCTCCATTGAAGAGACACAAATCTTACTTTTTGTGCATTTCACTTCAATAACTGAATTGAAAAAAAAAAGCTACAAGTCACCAAAATCTGAAGTATAGACATCTCAGAGGCCCTTGTCCTTGGTTGGCAGCACTCTTGCAACAGTCCTTCATCAATATGTCGCCTTAGGGAAAGTACCACATAAGGCATCAAAACACTGGCTATTCTTGACTTATTTAATTTTACAAATAGGAAAGTGAAAAGTAATATTGCTTGAATGCTGCCAATTCTTGCTTCATCTTGGTATTGCAAGGCGTTATCAGTCACTACAAACACCCACTTGTTGCACTGGTCAAGCACTGTAGGGAGTGTAGCTCATTTTTCACCTGCCTGATGCCACCCTGAGACCACTGGCCATTACCAAGGTGCAATAATAATGGCTGCACTGAAGGCTTTTTTGTGGCAGGTTATAACTGCCCCTCTGTTCTCAACAATAAAAGGGAACCGGTCTTTTTGGCTTATCTATGTTCACTACTTAGCAAAGCACTGCCCTTCGGGAGGCATAAAGTCAGGGTCATGTTTTCTGAAGTTTTTTCTCTGGGCTGGAGCACACAAGGCTTAAGCAAGCATCATACAGTGAATTCTAGAAAGCTACTTCATTACTTCTAAATTTTTCTCCATCAGCTAAACTCAAGGCAGGTAACAAAACAAATCACTCATTGGATTCAAATACTTAAAAGCAGACAGTATAAGTATCTGAATTTTATTTGGCATCAGCCTCTTGCAATACCATGTACAGCAGACTGAGCTCTACTGTGTTGTGCTTTGTTGCACTATCAGAGAACATGTTGATAGGATGAGGAAGAAAAGAGACAGAGAGACGAGCTCATCATTCAACTGCTTTACCTTTCACTGTCCAGTCACAGGCTGGGGGGGAGGGGGGGGGGGTGGAAGGAAAAGATCTAGGTGGATTATTTGCAGTACAGATAGGTGAAGAGTTTGGGCAGAACTGTGTAAATCTCAGGTCTGAATGAACAGAAACACAAATTTGCTGGCAGGTAAAAACAGCTCTCATATATGTATTTCATCTGCCTATTTAGCTGATTAGCTGGAGTTCATCTTTATGTACCAACAAATATGTTCTAGAACTAGTAATGATTTTCAAAGTGTTTGCATCACATCTGAGGCATTTCCGAATAAATAATAGAACTACACATATATAGGTATTTGGTTTTACTTCCACTATCAGCAAAAGTAAAAAGAGTGCAGTCACTCATATCATTTGTGCACTATACATCTGATGTATTTATGGTTTTTCAAACATAATAAAAAAAGTGACCTGTGATGCCCACCTGTGATGTCTACGTATCTCTGGACATTCCACAGCCATTCCAAATACAACAGCACCCGCAGGTATGACCTGTCCATATGACTTACAGTGCAAGGTTTTGTGCTGAGAGGAATAAAAAAAAAACAAAAAAAAAAACGTATCAATTTAGACAAAAGATATTATACTAAGAAAGGAGTAGTGTAATAATAAGACCTCTCCAACACCTTTATTGGAAGCACTTTGGGAAAGTAATATTTAATTTGCTAACCTTTGGTTCTAAAAGTAAGTTTTTCCAGGCATGAATTAGAGTTTCCAGTATACCTTCACCAAACAAACCAGCATCCACAGTTTCTGTGACAACAAGTGAAACCCTGAAGAAGACCAAAAGTGTAAATAACAGCACAAGCACAACTTATGCATCCATAAAAAAAAAATAAAAAAAAAAACAAACAACAAAACACACAAGAGGGCAACTCCACAACCAACAGATTTCATCTGCTCAGAGTATCACTATAAGACTTGGACGTGTCGAAAAGCAGAAGTAATTTTTTTTTTTTTTTTTAACTGAGATACTACATAAAATAGAAGGATTTTGGCTACAAAACAATAAGAAATGGAATCTGACATGAGAGTAAGGTTTCCATTGCTGACCTCCTTCTGAAAATGCTAACTGCCTAGCAGTCATGTGGATTCAAAATGTTCTAATCCAATTGCAAATTAACAAATCAGAATTTCTCACTTTATTTGCTTCAAATTTGTTCCAGAATTAAAGTCAGAGCATAAAGAATGGAAGCTATGCAATTCCTTTAGAAGGTCAGCAAGTTTTATTACCAGTTTCTGCTAAGCACTGAGCTTCACATTGTTTAAATGACATTAACAATTGCATTAAAAGTGGGTCAAGATGCACTAATCACAAACAGTTTTCAGGAACCAAGTTGTATATTTCTACAATTCAAGGTAGTTAGACCAATAGATGATGGCTAACTGGCTAGAGGCATTACTGCATTTTTTACAGATTTCAGTTTTAGGCAAATCCAAAATGTTTATGCAATTAATGTCGTATGGCAGTAGGTACCACACAGGATATAGTTTACCTTGCAATCATTTATAGCTATTCAAACAAAGCATTTAAAGCAGCAGTAAAGTCTTCCTGGTATTTTTAAAAAATCCCCCCCCCTCCCTGGAGGTTTAACTCATAATGTACTAATATGCACCACATACTAGTAAATTATGGCAGACTTCCCTGCAAACGGAGCACTCCAGCACTATACTGTCACGGCTCTCCTTGGTCCCAGTGCTCTCATCTTCACCTGGTCTTCCTTCTAGGTTTCATATCTTGAATGACCAGGCCAAGGTGACGTCACTCCCACGTATGTGCATGCAACAGCACACACAGAGGGCTGTAAATATGGTCTTACCTGCACATGTGCAGCTTAGACCACATTACCCACTGACAGGCAGGGGGGATATATATGACAAAAGAGACCTCTAGGGTCTCTTCTGTTATAGTAAACCCTGTCTGTCAGCGGTTTTGCTGATTTTTTACTTTACTAACATTTTAATGGGTGAATCATTGCATTTAGAATTAACCATTCATTTAGCTGACTTTAGAGCACACACATTTGATTAGTTGTTTTCACATACCATCAATGCACCTTTAACAGCTTTATTAGAGCCCAACTTCACTCAAACTGGAACCGGGTATGGTAACCAGAATGAGTGAATGGAAATCTCCTTAACAAGACTCAGCACTCATAACCTGATTTAGGGTTTACCCATACTCTATTAATTCCAAAAGGTTTTGTCTAAAGATAAGCTTTAAACAATTAGACCAGGGCTTGAAATTATGGTGGGGGCGAGTGTGTCCCCCAGGGCCATCTTGCTGAGCAGGCTCAGAGCTCAGGCCGGATTGGTCATTGGCACTGGGAGCCGCCGTCAGACTGCTCAATAGCTGAGCGCAGTGAAAGCAAAGACAGGAGTGTGTGCTGTGCTCTCTGCCTCCCCCTAGAGTGCAGTACCCAGATCTGTGGGTGAACAACGTAGTACTGCAACTTTTTAGGGGGGGGGGGGGTACGTGTACATGTGTGTGTTTGTGTATGCATGTACAATTGTACATGTACATGTCTGTGTGCATGTACATGTATGTACGTACGTACGTACGTACGTACGTACGTACATGTGTGTGTGTATGTACATGTGTCTGTACATGTATCTGTGTGTATACGTGCCTGTGTGTATACATGTGTCTGTATGTACATGTGTCTCTGTGCGTGTGTGTGCATATTTCTGTGTGTGTATGTACATGTCTGTGTGTGTACAGGTGTCTGAGTGTGTTTGTTGGTGGCGAGTAACTCTAAGGCCTGGCTAGTAGCTCAGCACTTGAAATTTTAAGCTCTGGATTAGACAATCTAATATATTTTGATAATGTGACTTCTCCGCACCTGCATCCTCTGTAAACCAGAAAAAATATTATAGTTACTATATACATTCATGCCGTCCTCTATGAACAAGAAACAGGAAGCTTAACAAGTATTTTAAATGAAAAGTCCACCAGTTATGAAGGAGGATCTTAAAGCGAACCTTCACCAAAAAGGGGAAGTTCTGCTGGTTTGCCTCCTCACCCCCTCCATTGCCACATTTGGCACTTTTTTTGGGGGAGGGGGTACCTGGTTTTGAATCTATGCCACAAAGAATTAAGGCAGTTCTGAAGGCAAAATGGGGTCCAACCCGGTACTAGCAAGGTGTACCTAATAAAGTGCAAGGTGAGTATATTAAGCCAGCTACAGTATTTATAGCTGCTCACTTTTAATTATTTTGGGAGAGCCTGGAGCTCCATTTTAATTTGTCAAAGTTCTGAAGTTAGGAATTGCCTGTATTACCAATTGGGATCAAACTTGCATTGAAAACAACAGTTAATGAATAAAAGACTAAATTTAATTGGTTACTTTGTGGCAACACAGAGGGTACTTGTTGTAGACAACATGCTGCTTCCTCTAGCAGTATCGATCACATACTTTTCAGGGATGTGTTCGGGGACTTGTATATCATGAGACTTCATGTGCAGTAGCTTGATCTCCTCTTGCATTTGATTGGCTGCCACCACCTCACGGGCCAGGTTATACATTGTTCTAGACAGCTCGCAGGCATAAACATGAGGAGCACCCGCTCTTTTTGCAAGCATGCTAAATCAGAAAAAAAAAAAAAAAGACAGGGATATACAAGGAAAACACATCACATTCAGATGACCGAAATTTTTTTAAACCAAAACTCCAGCTGGGAGTCCAGCTGAAAACCATACAAAATACATACAATTAGTATGACAGCCCTTTACCCTGGATCCTGTGTTGAATGGTCTATGTCCACAATGGTAGCAAGACAAGAATGTCTAGTCAGACATTCTATATAATAGAATTTATTAATTAAAACTGAAATGGCATCATCTTACCCTACTTGCTATTCTGCAATAAGCAATGGAGAAAGCAAGTGGGGGGAGGAAAAGGAACTTGGCTGCACATTGGTTGTGTGTAGGGAAGTTACAGTAAAAAGCTGCTACCCTAGGAACGCACAGCTTGTAAAAGTCATCACATGTCCACTTTAAAGGGTAACTCAAGGCATATTGTAATTGAATGTTATTAAAAACGACCTTCCCTTTTCAATCTGCAGTGCTGTAATTTTCTGTAAAATGCAATACAATATGACTACCTAGAGCCGTTCTGTGCACGCCTATGAAAATGTAATTTCCTGCTTGAGTGATTGTCTTATCGATTTTCCCCAGAAGTCTACACTAAGACACACGTCAGATTTTTGGTATCCCCTGCAGCAAACATTTTGGTGAGATACTCCCAAAAGGGGAAAATAAAGCCGGCCATACATGGGTGGAATTCTGAAAGAATTTTCGAAAATCTTTTCTAAGAATTTTAATTCGGTTTTCGCATCATTAGTGGGCCACATTAACAGATCATTTTCAAGTGACCATCGAATATGAGTGATCAGGCATGTTGGAAATTTTTTGAAAAACAAATGAATATCTAATTAATGATGGGAGAATCATGCAAGAAATGCAAATGAAAAAGAAATGAGCATGAGCTGTGACCTGGAAAGAAAAGAAAATTCTTACAAAAATTGTTTTCTACAGCAACATGAGGTAAAATTAAAGTCTTCATTTGTCAAATTTCAAAATCAATGGTGGCCTCATCGGATTACAAGACAAACAAAATAAGTGATTTTTTTTAAAGAAAATTTGTTCGGAATTAGACCCATGGCCTGCATTAGTCTCCAAACTTTCTAAACAAAGGGCCAGTTTACTGTCCTCCAGACTTTAGGAGGGCCGGACTGGTCAGTGGAAGTAGAAAATGTCCCAATGTCAGTAGGAGTAAAAAAAAAAAAAATGACATAGTGCTTGTAGTCAGTGGAAGGAGGAATAGTGTCCAGTCATTGGTATTAGTTGGAGGAACAGTGCCCCATCATTGGTATTAGTGGGAGGAATAGTGCCCCATCATCGGTGTCAGTGGGAGGAATAGTGCCCCATCATCGGTGTCAGTGGGAGGAATAGTGCCCCATCATTGGTATTAGTGGGAGGAATAGTGCCCCATCATTGGTGACAGTGGGAGGAATAGTGCCCCATCATTGGTGACAGTGGGAGGAATAGTGCCCCATCATTGGTGACAGTGGGAGGAATAGGGCCCCATCATTGGTGACAGTGAGAGGAATAGTGTTCCATCATTGGTGTTAGTGGGTGGAATAGTGCTCCATCATTGGTGTCAGTGGGAGGAATAGTGCCCCATCATTGGTGTCAGTGAGAGGAATAGTGCCCCATGATTGGTGACAGTGAGAGGAATATTGCCCCATGATTGGTGACAGTGGGAGGAATAGTGCCCCATCATTGGTGACAGTGGGAGGAATAGTGCCCCATCATTGGTGACAGTGGGAGGAATACGGCCCCATCATTGGTGACAGTGGGAGGAATACGGCCCCATCATTGGTGACAGTGGGAGGAATACGGCCCCATCATTGGTGACAGTGGGAGGAATAGGGCCCCATCATTGGTGACAGTGAGAGGAATAGTGTTCCATCATTGGTGTTAGTGGGTGGAATAGTGCTCCATCATTGGTGTCAGTGGGAGGAATAGTGCCCCATCATTGGTGACAGTGGGAGGAATAGTGCCCCATCATTGGTGACAGTGAGAGGAATAGTGCCCCATCATTGGTGACAGTGAGAGGAATAGTGCCCCATGATTGGTGACAGTGAGAGGAATATTGCCCCATGATTGGTGACAGTGGGAGGAATAGTGCACCATCATTAGTGACAGTGACACCACAGAAATGCAGTCTGTATGCGTTCCAGATTCATTTCTGCGTGAGCATTTTGACACATTCCAGGATGTTTTGTTTGTGGTTTTTTTAAAGCATTCTGGTGCATTTCCCCCTCCCCCCTCTTTTTCTTCACCTTAAATAAGGACATGTGTGTTCCAGTACTTTTTGTGCATTCCGGTATGCTTTGATGCATTTTACCACTTTCCAGTGCTGTTTAGTGCAGAAGAAATGCAGCATCTTCTGCTTTTTTTTTTTCTGTAACTGGAATGCACTGAAACTGACCGCACTAGTGTGAACTAAACCATTGGAAATCATATAACCTATCAATGTGTTTTTGATGCAGAACAAAAATGCACTGGACTGCATGTGGTGTGAACCGACCCTAAAGGTAGGAATCTGCAACAACGTTTGTTAAAATCCTTGCAATGTACATTGATCACCCAAGGAGAACATATTTTTCTTCACAAAAGTGGAGTTACACTTTAATAGTTGTATCATGTTAGGTTCCCTTTTTGCTGACAGCAGCTGTCATGTTTGCAAAGCAGGCTGTGTTTCAATACTGTGACCAGGCCAATATTAACAACTGTGGCCATAGTGAAGAGGATGGGACCTAAAAGGCACAGGCTTCTCACTGGGGATTTCTATGATTTGGCAGAAATTTGGGGAGAAAGCATTATCCTCTGCTGCTGACTATTAAATAGCAGAGCCAAAAAAACCTATTCTGTGGGCATGACCATAAATCTATTGCATAGAAGTAAAAATCTGTCACAGGCACTTTCTTCTAAGACCAAGAATCTAAAGCTTCCTATCCCAATGAAATGGAGACAGTGCGAAGGATGAAAAGGCTACTTAAACAGACATTTTCCTACAAACCTCTTTAGACACAAATCAATAAAATACCAATATATTTTGGAGAAACCTTAGAATTCCGGTACCAGTGCCAATATCCAGCACAGTTCTGCAGCCGGCTTGTACGGCCTTCTCAATAGCTTTCTGATACATCTGGTTCCTCTTCTTGTCATTAAGCATGATGAAATGCCAGCGTTCCACCAACCAGTTTGCTACGCGATTGAAATTTTCTTTGGCATCAGCACTGTCTGGGTTAAGCTTCAAGGCTTTGTAGAAATAATCAGCTGCTTCATCTCGAAAACCAAGTCTGCATCCGAAATGTACAACATTAATAATGCTTATTGATATTGTACAGAGAACAAAGAAACACGAATTGCATGCACCTTTGCAAACCAAACAGATCACAGCAATGACAAGTGAGTGTTATGATTAGGACTACAGTTACAGGCAGGTTTAGATTGAGTGTTGGGACTAAAGTTACAGAGATGGTTAGTGTGAGTGTTAAGCTTGGAGCTGCAGGGACATTTAGTGTGTTAGAGCAGTGTTTCTCAACCTTCTTTTTCCAGTCAAGGTACCCTTTAAAATGCCACACAATCTTGAGGCACCCCATTCTAAAATGTAAAGAACTAAACACATGGTTTTACATAATGCAGCAACATCCACACATCCAAAGGTGGTTTATTCTTTCACAGCTATTGCACCTTTGCACACTGGTACTGATTAGTATTCCAACGTTCCTCTTCTCCCTCACTCAGCTAAAGTGACCCCAGTGCTGAGGGAGAGAGGAAAACCAAGGATTCAGGCAACTGACATCCTCCTTATCAACCAATTATATCATCGGTTGTTAGGATGCCAGCAGCTGACCTTCACAGTGCCCAAGGTTGTAATTCTGCACAATAAAAACTCGTGGTTAGTGTAACAAAAAGCAGGGTTAATCCACTTGCTGTCTTGTTTATAACTTTTGGGAAATTTGGGGCAATTTATAAGCATTTTCCCAAAGCACCCCTGAAGAACACAGAAGGCACCCCAGGGTGCCTGGGCCTCTGGCTGAAAAAAGACTATGTTAGTGTGTTAGGACTAGGGTTACAGAGATGGTTAGTGTGTTGGGGTTAGGACTAGAGTTACAGAGATGGTTAGTGTGTTGGGGTTACAGTGATGGTTAGTGTGTTGGGGTTACAGAGGTGGTTAGTGTGTTGGGGTTACAGAGGTGGTTAGTGTGTTGGGGTTACAGAGGTGGTTAGTGTGTTGGGGTTACAGAGATGGTTAGTGTGTTGGGGTTAGGACTAGGGTTACAGTGATGGTTAGTGTGTTAGGGTTACAGAGGTGGTTAGTGTGTTGGGGTTACAGAGATGGTTAGTGTGTTGGGGTTAGGACTAGGGTTACAGAGGTGGTTAGTGTGTTGGGGTTACAGAGATGGTTAGTGTGTTGGGGTTAGGACTAGGGTTACAGAGATGGTTAGTGTGTTGAGGTTACAGAGATGGTTAGTGTGTTGGGATTAGGACTATGGTTACAGAGATGGTTAGTGTGTTGGGATTAGGACTAGGGTTACAGAGATGGTTAGTGTGTTGGGATTAGGACTAGGGTTACAGAGATGGTTAGTGTGTTGGGGTTAGGACTAGGGTTACAGAGATGGTTAGTGTGTTGGGGTTAGGACTAGGGTTACAGAGATGGTTAGTGTGTTGGGGTTAGGACTAGGGTTACAGAGATGGTTAGTGTGTTGGGGTTAGGACTAGGGTTACAGAGATGGTTAGTGTGTTGGGGTTAGGACTAGGGTTACAGTGATGGTTAGTGTGTTGGGGTTACAGAGGTGGTTAGTGTGTTGGGGTTACAGAGGTGGTTAGTGTGTTGGGGTTACAGAGATGGTTAGTGTGTTGGGGTTAGGACTAGGGTTACAGAGATGGTTAGTGTGTTGGGGTTACAGTGATGGTTAGTGTGTTGGGGTTACAGAGGTGGTTAGTGTGTTGGGGTTACAGAGGTGGTTAGTGTGTTAGGGTTACAGAGGTGGTTAGTGTGTTGGGGTTACAGAGATGGTTAGTGTGTTGGGGTTACAGAGATGGTTAGTGTGTTGGGGTTAGGACTAGGGTTACAGTGATGGTTAGTGTGTTAGGGTTACAGAGGTGGTTAGTGTGTTGGGGTTACAGAGATGGTTAGTGTGTTGGGGTTAGGACTAGGGTTACAGAGGTGGTTAGTGTGTTGGGGTTACAGAGATGGTTAGTGTGTTGGGGTTAGGACTAGGGTTACAGAGATGGTTAGTGTGTTGGGATTAGGACTATGGTTACAGAGATGGTTAGTGTGTTGGGGTTAGGACTAGGGTTACAGAGATGGTTAGTGTGTTGGGGTTAGGACTAGGGTTACAGAGATGGTTAGTGTGTTGGGGTTAGGACTAGGGTTACAGAGATGGTTAGTGTGTTGGGATTAGGACTATGGTTACAGAGATGGTTAGTGTGTTGGGATTAGGACTAGGGTTACAGAGGTGGTTAGTGTGTTGGGGTTACAGAGATGGTTAGTGTGTTGGGGTTAGGACTAGGGTTACAGAGATGGTTAGTGTGTTGGGGTTACAGTGATGGTTAGTGTGTTGGGGTTACAGAGGTGGTTAGTGTGTTGGGGTTACAGAGGTGGTTAGTGTGTTGGGGTTACAGAGGTGGTTAGTGTGTTGGGGTTACAGAGGTGGTTAGTGTGTTGGGGTTAGGACTAGGGTTACAGTGATGGTTAGTGTGTTAGGGTTACAGAGGTGGTTAGTGTGTTGGGGTTACAGAGATGGTTAGTGTGTTGGGGTTAGGACTAGGGTTACAGAGATGGTTAGTGTGTTGGGATTAGGACTAGGGTTACAGAGATGGTTAGTGTGTTGGGATTAGGACTAGGGTTACAGAGATGGTTAGTGTGTTGGGATTAGGACTAGGGTTACAGAGATGGTTAGTGTGTTGGGATTAGGACTAGGGTTACAGAGATGGTTAGTGTGTTGGGATTAGGACTAGGGTTACAGAGATTGTTAGTGTGTTGGGATTAGGACTAGGGTTACAGAGATGGTTAGTGTGTTGGGGTTAGGACTAGGGTTACAGAGATGGTTAGTGTGTTGGGATTAGGACTAGGGTTACAGAGATGGTTAGTGTGTTAGGGTTACAGAGATGGTTAGTGTGTTGGGATTAAGACTAGGGTTACAGAGATGGTTAGTGTGTTAGGGTTAGGACTAGGGTTACAGAGATGGTTAGTGTGTTGGGGTTAGGACTAGGGTTACAGAGATGGTTAGTGTGTTGGGGTTAGGACTAGGGTTACAGAGATGGTTAGTGTGTTGGGGTTAGGACTAGGGTTACAGAGATGGTTAGTGTGTTGGGGTTAGGACTAGGGTTACAGAGATAGTGTGTTGGGGTTAGGACTAGGGTTACAGAGGTGGTTAGTGTGAGTGGGGGCCTTAAAGGAGAAGTGCAGTATATGGGGGGGAAAAAAAAAAAAAACACACATACATACAAACTCAGCTAGGCGGCTGCAGCATCGATACAATGCTGCATCTCTCCCCCACCGCCTCTACACTGAGAACTGAGCGATCAAAAACCGCTGATTGCTCAGTTCTCAGACTTCAGTGAGCAGAGAGTGACTGTCAGTCACTGGCTCTCTGCTTTGCCCCTCAAGTGATCACTGGAGCACTGGACTGTGGAGGGGGCAGGAACGGCTGGCTCAGGCTCTCAGAGGCATGCTGAGAAGCTGAGCCAGCTGCCACTCAGGCTTTTGGGTGGCTCCCGACATTAAAGTTGGGATCCCTACAGAATCTAGACCAGAGTGATATCAGCCAACAGCAGCCCGCTGTAGGCTGAATACGGGTCACAGGAATGCAGTACAAAGAACTTATTTGGCCCTACTACTTCTTTAATACAAAGTCACTGATCTGTGCCCTGAAAGCTCTGCTCTGAAAACTATCAGAACTGAAAGTTAATGCATTGGAGTTTTCTTTGTATTTAAGGCTCCATGCACACTAGCATTTTTTTAAGCTCCCAGAAGCTAAATAGTGTTATCCTATGTGTCCATGCATAGTATTTTAGGCTCAGTGAGCTGCCTTGATTTACATAGATCAACAAAGGCTCAATGCAAGGGCCCACAGAAAACAATTGTCTATGTGCCCTGTTCAAACCATACATGTGCTTTGGTGTAAGTTGCATAAAAATGCAACGTGCAAAATGCACAATGCATTACACCTCCCCAACACAACATTTAAGATTTAAACATTTTGATGAATTTGGTGAAATAAACTTTACGAAGAACATAAAATCTACACTGAAAACACAATTCTAATATTGTTAGCATTAAGCAGGAACATTGGTTATTATTGGAATGTGTAACGGGTCATTTCCAAAGGTTTCTGTAAAGCCAAGTAGAATACTCACCTGAAGAGTTGCTCGCCCATGCTGTTACAAATCACATCATCATTTGGATAAAGCTCAAATGCTTGCTCATAACAGTTAAATAAATCTTGATTTCTATTTAAAGTATAAAGCTCTTCAGCCCATTTGAAAAGTGCATACTGAAAGGTTTCCTGTAAAAAATGAAGAAAAAAAAAAAAAGGAAGAAGTAGAGGACATAAAGGCATAGGAACTCATAATTTGCAGCACATTAACCACTTGCCAACTAGCAGCAGTACATTTGCAGCATGTGCAGGAAAAGAGACATAGTTGTATTGCGCCCTGCTCATGCGCACTGGTACGCTCCCTAGGGCGCGCAACGGTGCGATCCTGTGACTGCTATCCTGAACCTGGGGCATCATGTGATCATGTGATGACCAATCATAGTGATCACATTATAACATGTACAAAAAAAAAAAGTCATTAATGAAAATCACAGCAAAACATGCCTTTAAAAATCACAAAATTCATTGCCCAAAAAGGAACAAGAGGTTCTTTTGGGTGATAAACGTAATGCACGGTCACAATTTTTAAGTGTGATTTACACACATTTTTGCACGTAGCGCATAGGGAAGCATTCACTTAAACCACCACACATGCGTGTCCCCACCTGCCGGCTCCTGCTGCGTGTAATCATTTTGTCAGCAAATCCAATCACAGTCCAGAGCCCTGTATTAACAACCAACACAGGGCTCTGTACAGAGGAAATTATCTCTTTTTTTCTTCCCCCTGCAAAGCAAGGAGAAGGAACAAAGAGATATTTAGTAAAAAGCAGCACATAATACATTACCACTTATTAGGCAGACACTTAGGCTGGCCATACACTATACAATTTTCTGTCCAATTTCCTTTAGATTTACCTTCAACTGTGTAGTGCAAGGGCCTACCTAATTGGATACAATTGAAAGTGTTGTTTGGGTTTGACCTCCTATTATATGGTTTTTGGTAAATCTAAAGCAAAAATCTCAAGAAAATTGTATAATATATTGCCAGCCTTAATAGCGTGATCAACCAGAGATGTTAACTCCTTCCCAGCCAGTGTCATTCGTACAGTGACAGTGTATAGTATTATCACTGAATTAGTGTCACTGGTGATGTCAGTCTCAGTTCCCAAAGTGTCAGTTAGTGTCAGATTGCCCGTCGCACTATCACAGTCCAACTATAAGCTGCTGATCACTGCCATTACCAGTATAAAAAGAAATAAATAAAAAAGTTCCAGTATATATCACATAGTTTGTACAACTTTCACATGAACAAATTAATATACACTTATTGAGATTGTCTTTTACCAAAGAAATGTAGAAGAATATATTTTTGCCTAAATTTATGATTTTTTTTTTAATTGGGTAGGTTCTATAGCAGAAAGTAAAAACATTTTTTTTTTAAATTTTAGAAATTTTTTTTGTTTATATAATTAAAAAAAACCCAGTGGTGACCAAATACCACAAACAGAAAGCTCTATTTGTTTGGAAAAAAAAAATTATATAAAATGTTGTTTAGGTACAGGGTTGCATGACCAAGCAATTAACAGTTAAAGTAGAGTGGTGCTATATAACAAAAGATGGCCTGGCCATAAAAAGGGTAAAACCTTCCAGAGCTCAAGTGGTTAATGGGCTGCTCTACATGCTACATGCAAAAACACGTGGTAGGTTAATTAGCTTATGTCTAAATTGGCCCTAGTATGTGTATGTATGAATGTAAGTTAGGGACCTTAGATTGTACACCCCTTGAGGGTTAGGGACTGATATGAATGTACAATATATATGTAAAGCACTGCGTAAATTGACAGCGCTATATACAGTGAAGGAAATAAGTAGTTGATCTCCTGCTGATTTTGAATGTTTGCCCACTCACAAAGAAATGATCAGTCTAAAAATCGAATGGTAGGTGTGTTGTAACACTGAGAGACAGAATAGCAACAAACAATTCAAAAGAAATGCATGTCTAACAAATTATGCACTGATTTGCATGTTCATGAGGGAAATAAGTAGTTGATCCCCTTCACAAAACATGACTTGGTACTTGGTGACAAATCCCTTGTTGGCAATCACAGAGGTCAGACGTTTCCTGTAGTTGGCCACCAGGTTTGCACACATCTCAGGAGGGATTTTGGCCCACTCCTCTTGGCAGATCCTCTCCAAGTCATTAAGGGTTGGTGGCTGACGTTTGGCAACTCGAACTTTCAGCTCCCTCCACATATTTTCAATCGGATTAAGGTCTGGAGACTGGCTAGGCCACTCCAGGACCTTAAAGTGCTTCTTCTTGAGCCACTCCTTTGTTGCCTTGGCCGTGTGTTTTGGGTCATTGTCATGCTGGAACACCCATCCACAACCCATTTTCAATGCCCTGGCTGAGGAAAGAAGTATCTCACCTAAGATTTGACGGTACATTGCCCCGTCCATCGTCCCTTTGATGCGGTGCAGTTGTCTTGTCCCCTTAGGAAAAAACATCCCCAAAGCAGAATGTTTCCACCACCATGTTTGACAGTTGGGATGGTGTTCTTGGGGTCATAGGCAGCATTCCTCCTCCTCCAAACACGGCAAGTTGAGTTGATGCCAAAGAGCTCGATTTTGGTCCCATCTGACCACAACACTTTCACCCAGTCCTCCTCTGCATCATTCACATGTTCAGTGGCAAACTTCAAAAGGCCTGGACATGTGCTTTCTTGAGCAGAGGGACCTTGCGGGCACTGCAGGATTTCAATCCTTGTCGGCGTAGTGTTACCAATTGTTTTCTTGGTGACTGTGGTCCCAGCTGCCAGGAGATCATTGACAAGATCCTCACATGTAGTTCTGTTCTCATGATCATTGACACTCCACAAGGTGAGATCTTACATGGTGCACCAGACCTAGGGAGACTGACAGTTGTTTTGTGTTTCTTCCATTTGCAAATGATTGCACCAACCAATTGTCACCTTCTCACCAAGCTGCTTGGTGATAGTTTTGTAGCCCAGTTCAGCCTTGTGTTGGTCTACAATCTTGTCCCTGACATCCTTGGACAGCTCTTTGGTCTTTGCCATGGTGGAGAGTTTGGAATCTGATTGTTTGATTGCTCCTGTGGACAGGTGTCTTTTATACAGGTAACAAAATGAGATTAGCAGCACTCCCTTTAAGAGACTGCTTCTAATCTCAGCTTGTTACCTGTATGAAACACACCTGGTAGCCAGAAATCCTGCTGAATGATAGGGGATCAAATACTTATTTCCCTCATGAACATGCAAATCAGTGGATAATTTGTTAGACATTCATTTCTTTTGAATGTTTTGTTACTATTCTGTCTCTCAGTGTTACAATACACCTACCATTCGATTTTCAGACTGATCATTTCTTTGTGAGTGGGCAAACATTCAAAATCAGCAGGGGATCAAATACTTATTTCCTTCAATGTAAGTACAAGTAATAAATAAATAAATCATGCTTAAAAAATTGTGAGTGGGAACACTTGTTCCCACTATGAGATCTGAACCGTGCCTTGGAGTTTACCAGGCTGCTGGCAGCAGGGCTCGATGGTGCACCTGTGTCCTCCTGCAGCTAAAATGCCGCAACCTTATGCATGCAGGTAAACGCCCAGGAGGTATGGAGCCTTAGCCTGGCCATTAATTATACAATTTCCTTGTACAATTTTCCTTTAGAATTATCAAAATCATATAATAGGAGGTCAAACCTAGCCAACAGGGCAGACCCCTTGCACTATATAGTTGAAGGGAAATCTAAAGGAAATGACGTAAGAAAATTGGATAAAGTATGGCCAGCCTTAGCCGCAATCACTCCCATTTCTATTCAGTTCCGGGGGCAGAGGATTCTATGTTCTCTATATGCAGCCATGTATTTATCTGTGTTTAGACCTGTCCTCCAAATACATAAAGACATAGGAGTGTCAGTGTGAATGAGGACTAACATACAGACACGTGGACACCAATACAGAACAGAGTCAGTGTGAATGAGGACTAACATACAGACACGTGGACACCAATACAGAACAGTGTCAGTGTGAATGAGGACTAACATACAGACACATGGACACCAATACAGAACAGAGTCAGTGTGAATGAGGACTAACATACAGACACGTGGACACCAATACAGAACAGTGTCAGTGTGAATGAGGACTAACATACAGACACGTGGACACCAATACAGAACAGTGTCAGTGTGAATGAGGACTAACATACAGACACGTGGACACCAATACAGAACACAGTGTCAGTGTGAATGAGGACTAACATACAGACACGTGGACACCAATACAGAACACAGTGTCAGTGTGAATGAGGACTAACATACAGACGCATGGACACCAATACAGAACAGTGTCAGTGTGAATGAGGACTTACATACAGACACATGGACACCAATACAGAACAGTGTCAGTGTGAATGAGGACTAACATACACACACATGGACACCAATACAGAACAGTGTCAGTGTGAATGAGGACTAACATACAGACGCGTGGACACCAATACAGAACAGTGTCAGTGTGAATGAGGACTAACATACAGACGCATGGACACCAATACAGAACAGTGTCAGTGTGAATGAGGACTAACATGTGGACACCAATACAGAACACAGCGTCAGTGTGAATGAGGACTAACATACAGACACGTGGACACCAATACAGAACAGTGTCAGTGTGAATGAGGACTAACATACAGACACGTGGACACCAATACAGAACAGAGTCAGTGTGAATGAGGACTAACATACAGACACGTGGACACCAATACAGAACAGTGTCAGTGTGAATGAGGACTAACATACAGACACGTGGACACCAATACAGAACAGTGTCAGTGTGAATGAGGACTAACATACAGACACGTGGACACCAATACAGAACACAGTGTCAGTGTGAATGAGGACTAACATACAGACGCGTGGACACCAATACAGAACACAGTGTCAGTGTGAATGAGGACTAACATACAGACGCATGGACACCAATACAGAACAGTGTCAGTGTGAATGAGGACTTACATACAGACACATGGACACCAATACAGAACAGTGTCAGTGTGAATGAGGACTAACATACACACACATGGACACCAATACAGAACAGTGTCAGTGTGAATGAGGACTAACATACAGACGCATGGACACCAATACAGAACAGTGTCAGTGTGAATGAGGACTAACATACAGACGCATGGACACCAATACAGAACAGTGTCAGTGTGAATGAGGACTAACATGTGGACACCAATACAGAACACAGCGTCAGTGTGAATGAGGACTAACATACAGACACGTGGACACCAATACAGAACAGTGTCAGTGTGAATGAGGACTAACATACACACACATGGACACCAATACAGAACAGTGTCAGTGTGAATGAGGACTAACATACAGACGCATGGACACCAATACAGAACAGTGTCAGTGTGAATGAGGACTAACATACAGACGCGTGGACACCAATACAGAACACAGTGTCAGTGTGAATGAGGACTAACATACAGACGCGTGGACACCAATACAGAACAGTGTCAGTGTGAATGAGGACTAACATACAGACACATGGACACCAATACAGAACAGGGTCAGTGTGAATGAGGACTAACATACAGACACGTGTACACCAATACAGAACAGTGTCAGTGTGAATGAGGACTAACATACAGACACGTGGACACCAATACAGAACACAGTGTCAGTGTGAATGAGGACTAACATACAGACGCGTGGACACCAATACAGAACACAGTGTCAGTGTGAATGAGGACTAACATACAGACGCGTGGACACCAATACAGAACAGTGTCAGTGTGAATGAGGACTTACATACAGACACATGGATAAAATACAGAACAGTGTCAGTGTGAATGAGGACTAACATACAGACGCATGGACACCAATACAGAACAGTGTCAGTGTGAATGAGGACTAACATACAGACACGTGGACACCAATACAGAACAGTGTCAGTGTGAATGAGGACTAACATACAGACGCGTGGACACCAATACAGAACAGTGTCAGTGTGAATGAGGACTAACATACAGACGCATGGACACCAATACAGAACACAGTGTCAGTGTGAATGAGGACTAACATACAGACGCGTGGACACCAATACAGAACAGTGTCAGTGTGAATGAGGACTAACATACAGACGCGTGGACACCAATACAGAACACAGTGTCAGTGTGAATGAGGACTAACATACAGACGCGTGGACACCAATACAGAACAGTGTCAGTGTGAATGAGGACTAACATACACACACATGGACACCAATACAGAACAGTGTCAGTGTGAATGAGGACTAACATACAGACGCATGGACACCAATACAGAACAGTGTCAGTGTGAATGAGGACTAACATACAGACACGTGGACACCAATACAGAACAGTGTCAGTGTGAATGAGGACTAACATACACACACATGGACACCAATACAGAACAGTGTCAGTGTGAATGAGGACTAACATACAGACGCATGGACACCAATACAGAACAGTGTCAGTGTGAATGAGGACTAACATACAGACGCGTGGACACCAATACAGAACAGTGTCAGTGTGAATGAGGACTAACATACAGACGCGTGGACACCAATACAGAACAGTGTCAGTGTGAATGAGGACTAACATACAGACGCATGGACACCAATACAGAACAGTGTCAGTGTGAATGAGGACTTACATACAGACACATGGATAAAATACAGAACAGTGTCAGTGTGAATGAGGACTAACATACAGACGCATGGACACCAATACAGAACAGTGTCAGTGTGAATGAGGACTAACATACAGACACGTGGACACCAATACAGAACACAGTGTCAGTGTGAATGAGGACTAACATACAGACGCGTGGACACCAATACAGAACAGTGTCAGTGTGAATGAGGACTAACATACAGACGCGTGGACACCAATACAGAACACAGTGTCAGTGTGAATGAGGACTAACATACAGACACGTGTACACCAATACAGAACAGTGTCAGTGTGAATGAGGACTAACATACAGACGCGTGGACACCAATACAGAACAGTGTCAGTGTGAATGAGGACTAACATACAGACACGTGGACACCAATACAGAACAGTGTCAGTGTGAATGAGGACTAACATACACACACATGGACACCAATACAGAACAGTGTCAGTGTGAATGAGGACTAACATACAGACGCATGGACACCAATACAGAACAGTGTCAGTGTGAATGAGGACTAACATACAGACGCGTGGACACCAATACAGAACACAGTGTCAGTGTGAATGAGGACTAACATACAGACGCGTGGACACCAATACAGAACAGTGTCAGTGTGAATGAGGACTAACATACAGACGCGTGGACACCAATACAGAACAGTGTCAGTGTGAATGAGGACTAACATACAGACGCGTGGACACCAATACAGAACAGTGTCAGTGTGAATGAGGACTAACATACAGACGCATGGACACCAATACAGAACAGTGTCAGTGTGAATGAGGACTAACATACAGACGCGTGTACACCAATACAGAACAGTGTCAGTGTGAATGAGGACTAACATACAGACGCGTGGACACCAATACAGAACACAGTGTCAGTGTGAATGAGGACTAACATACAGACGCGTGGACACCAATACAGAACAGTGTCAGTGTGAATGAGGACTAACATACAGACGCGTGGACACCAATACAGAACAGTGTCAGTGTGAATGAGGACTTACATACAGACACATGGATAAAATACAGAACAGTGTCAGTGTGAATGAGGACTAACATACAGACGCATGGACACCAATACAGAACAGTGTCAGTGTGAATGAGGACTTACATACAGACACATGGATAAAATACAGAACAGTGTCAGTGTGAATGAGGACTAACATACAGACGCATGGACACCAATACAGAACAGTGTCAGTGTGAATGAGGACTAACATACAGACACGTGGACACAAATACAGAACACAGTGTCAGTGTGAATGAGGACTAACATACAGACGCGTGGACACCAATACAGAACAGTGTCAGTGTGAATGAGGACTAACATACAGACACATGGACACCAATACAGAACAGTGTCAGTGTGAATGAGGACTAACATACAGACGCGTGGACACCAATACAGAACACAGTGTCAGTGTGAATGAGGACTAACATACAGACGCGTGGACACCAATACAGAACAGTGTCAGTGTGAATGAGAACTAGCATACAGACGCGTGTACACCAATACAGAACAGTGTCAGTGTGAATGAGGACTAACATACAGACGCGTGGACACCAATACAGAACACAGTGTCAGTGTGAATGAGGACTAACATACAGACGCGTGGACACCAATACAGAACAGTGTCAGTGTGAATGAGGACTAACATACAGACGCGTGGACACCAATACAGAACAGTGTCAGTGTGAATGAGGACTTACATACAGACACGTGGACACAAATACAGAACAGTGTCAGTGTGAATGAGGACTAACATACAGACACATGGACACCAATACAGAACAGTGTCAGTGTGAATGAGGACTTACATACAGACACATGGATAAAATACAGAACAGTGTCAGTGTGAATGAGGACTTACATACAGACACATGGATAAAATACAGAACAGTGTCAGTGTGAATGAGGACTAACATACAGACGCGTGGACACAAATACAGAACAGTCTCAGTGTGAATGAGGACTAACATACAGACGCGTGGACACCAATACAGAACAGTGTCAGTGTGAATGAGGACTAACATACAGACGCGTGGACACCAATACAGAACAGTGTCAGTGTGAATGAGGACTAACATACAGACGCGTGGACACCAATACAGAACAGTGTCAGTGTGAATGAGGACTTACATACAGACACGTGGACACAAATACAGAACAGTGTCAGTGTGAATGAGGACTAACATACAGACGCATGGACACCAATACAGAACAGTGTCAGTGTGAATGAGGACTAACATACAGACACATGGACCGCAGGCACACAATCCAATCATGCTAGAAATCCTATGAATACTGCGGATACCTTGAAGTGTGATTTCATGTCCGGGGCCAGGCTGAGGACCAGTAAGAAGTGAGCATAGGCTGTGCCATAGTCATGATCTCGCAGACACTGCTCCGCACTCTGTATAGACCGGGAGATCAGCTCCCTCCTGCTGGCGGCCTGTCCCGCACTAGGCCCTGACCTGCTCCTTCTGCCAGACTCTGCCATGCTGACAGCACCGACCACCAGCCCAGTGCCAAGCCGTTCTCTCCAGGCTGCGTTTCATCTGTGGAACGCAATGAGCACGGCGGCGCCGGAATATGATGTGTTGAACGCTGATTGGATCCTTCATTTACATAAGCGAAGTCTGAAGGCGATGAGGAGGCTGAATGGCAAAGTGACAGAGGTCACGTTATTGTGGAAAGTAGAATGTAATGCCAGAGCGTGTGGCCATGCCCACTGCATAGAATACAAAATATAAAGAGACGTGAATTAGAATTGACATTTCATCCCCTCAAAACCAAGCCTGTATTAACCTGTTGGCACTGCCTGTACGCAAATACGTGGCCTCTTGGTGGCTGGGCCTTGATGCTTATAGGCCACACATTTGCACATCTAACAACCACACACAAACAAGCCATGTGCGCTCCAGACAAATTTACCAACACCTCACGTTAAGATCACAATCCCTACTTACAATCAAGACCTTTCCCACCATGTGACTGCCATTTATTTATGTCAGGTACTTACATAGCGATGTCAATTTACGCAGCGCTTTACATATATATTGTACATCTACATCAGTCCCTAACCCTCAAGGGGTGTACAATCTAAGGTCCCTGACTTACATTCATACATACACATACTAGGGCCAATTTAGACAGGAGCCAATTAACCTACCAGCATGTCTTTGGGATGTGGGAGGAAACCCACACAGGGAGAACATGCAAACTCCAGGCAGGTGGTGCCGTGGTTGGGATTTGAACCAACAACTCTAGTACTGCCAGGCAGAAGTGCTAACCATTTAGCCACTGTGCTGCCCAATATGACAGCCAATCACACCGGTCACAAACCTTTTAAAGGTAGGGTTGCCACCTCATCTGAACACATTAATTACACAGGTTTTGTGGCTGATTTAATGCAGATAAGGCACTGAGTTTAATTACCACCTTAACTACTTGCCTTCCAGAGAATTTACCCCCCCCCCCTTCCTGACCAGGACGTTCTTTGCATTATGGCGCTGCGTTACTTTAACTTACAATTGCGCAGTCATGCATTGATGCACCCAAATTAAATTTACATCCTTTTTTCCCACAAATAGTGCTTTCTTTCGGTGGTGTTTGATCGTCTGCAAGAAAAAGCTATATTTTTGACTTTTTGCTATTAAACATGTCCAGTAAAAAAAATTTAAAAATCTAATTCCGTCATAAATTTAGGCCAAAACGTCTTCTGCTACATATGTTTGCTGAAAAAAAATCCCAATACGTGTAAATTAATTGGTTTATGTGAAAGTTATAGCATTTCAAAATGGCGGTATATATACTGGGCTTTTAAAATGTTTTCATTTTTACTAGTAATGGTGGCAATCAGTTACTTATAGCGGGACTGCAGCGGGCATTCTGACACTGGGGGGAACTGACCTGGTGTCATTGATATCCCCAGTGACACCAATACAGTGATCAGTGCTAATAAAAAGCACTGACACTGTAATAATGGCACTGGGCAGGAAGGGGTTAACATGAGGGGCGATCAAAGGGTTAACTGTGTGCTGTTTTACATTATGTTCTGTGTGTGCACTTCACTGTAAGCACACTGCTTGCATGGCTGTGCTGTGCACAGCCATCCAAAGCAGTGTGCAGGTGCTGACAGGGAAAGAACTGTTTTGTTTACTAACAGCCCCCCCCCCCCATCAGAGATTCTCAGCAATCACTGGGCACCTGTGAGTAATTACCAGCCAGGACTCAGTGATTGACAGCCCTGAAAGGTGGCGCGGGTAGGGCATGCATGCACCTTGCACATGCCCCCTACCCAGAAATGCAAAATCACGTATATATACGTGATTTTGCCCACCACTGCTGCCCTGTAGCAGTATTTTAAAGCGGTTAATAAGCCACAGAACCTGTGTAATCAATATGCGTTCGGTTTTTAAAGGGATGAGGTGGCAACTCTACCTTTAAGGGGTTTATGACCACTGTGATTGGCTGTCACAGCAGTCACATGATGGGAAAGGTCCCGATCACAAGTAGCAAACGAGACCTTTCCATGAGGCGTTGGTAAATGTGCCAGGAGTGCGCACGGCTCGCGCTCTCAACACGTGGTTTTTGTTTGGTGCGCAAATATGCGGCCTCTAGGTGTCAAGGCCCAGCCACCGAGAGGCCGCATACACAGATTCTGAGGCTAATTTAATGCAGATAAGGCACTAAAAGAGTTTAATTGCCATCTTAATCAGCCACAGAACCTGATTAATATTACCTGCAGATAAATTCACTGATGTAACCACTTGACCTCCAGAATGTTTTACCCCCCCCCCCCTCTTCATGACCAGGGCATTTTTGGCTTTTAAGCACTGTGCTACTTTAACTGGCAATTACTCAGTCACGCAGCACTGTACCCAGATTAAATATGTTTAATTTTTCATACAAATAGAGCTTTCCTTTGGTGGTATTTAATCACCACTGGGTTTTTTTAGTTTGCTTTTTTTTTTGCTATATAAACAAACAATATAGTGAAAATTTTGAAAAAACAAACACATTTTTCTTTATTTAGTTTCAAAATGTTAAAACATAAACTAACTTTCTCTATAAATGTAGGCCACAATGCATGTAAAACAGTTGAGGGGTTTTAAGGGTGCCATATATCCTCAGAAGGATCCTCACAAGACGGTGCCCCTTGCAAACAGCACACCGGACAAAGCCAGAGCCATGAGGGTTGTGTGGTGCTGGATGTCCTTACCCTCCATTCACATCAAGCCAACTTTGAAATCGTGCGACTTACAGTGAAGTCTGGGGACCCGTGGATTTCAGGTGCGATTTGCAAGATATCTGATACAGATGTCTATGTAAATCACACCAAAAGTAGTGTATGTACTACTTTTGAAATCGGTGCTGCTCCGACCTAGTCAGAACTGCTCCAATTGCGGACAATAGGGTACGACTTGGCATGCGATTTGCAAGTTGCAGGGCATGCAAATCGCATGCCAAGTCGCACTGATGTGAATGGGGTGTTAATGTTTGCGAGACTAATTCTATTGAAGCTAGTATCACCGCAGGTGTTTGTTCTTGGGCGTCCTCTTGTGAATCTGATACAAAAAATTACCTCGGTCCTTGTGTACCCTTTGTGATCACTCGGTGGACCCCAAACCTCTGCCATCATTTGTACAACTATCTTCATAATCTACCAACAAGACATTTTGGCTTTGGAATAATCAGCAGTCATCTCCCCTGAAGAAGCTCAGATGGGTGAAATATGTTGGGATTGTTAAAAATCAGTAGATTGCTACCTGTAAATTACATTGTACACGTTCATCCTCTCTGAAGGAAGATTTCATATTTTAGAACCAAATAAATGTTATTTTAACTCTATGGATATGTTTATAGAAATTTGTTATGACCTCAATATTGCTCTGAGGATATGTGGCATCCTTAAAATCCCTCCACTGTTTTACATGCTTATTGCAAGAAAATGGGAAGTAGGTGCGGTTTGATATTGTCAACAGCTTACAATACTAATTTAGGCCAAATGCATTTTGCTACATTTCTTTAGTAAAAATAACCCAAGTCTGTGTATATTATTTAGTCTGTGTGAAAGGTATAGCATCTGCAATCTGTGGTATATACAGGCGTACCTCAGTTTACGAATGCCTAGGTTAACGTAATTTTCGGTTTACGAATGAAAATCCATTGAAAATAATGCCTTAGTTTACAAATTTTTTTCATAATACGAACAGATTAATTGGTTTTCATTGCATTTACAAATTGTTTTTTAATCATGTCCCTGTACAGTACTATGCCTTTAAAGTGCACTTTTATAAAGAGTTTTGAACAGATAAGACTTTTTTTGACTTTTTTCTGACCTCCGCATTGGATTAATTGGTTTTCAATGTATTTAAGAATTTTTTTAAATCATGTCCCTGTACAGTATTTATGCCTTTAAAATGCACTTTATAAAGAATTTTGAACAGATAAAAGACTTTTTTTGGACTTTTTTCTGACCTCCAGAACAAATTATTTGGTTTTCAATGCATTCCTATGGGAAACTACGTTTCTGTTTACAAATTGTTTGCAATATGAAAAGTCCTGTAGAAAGCATTAAATTCGTAAACTGAGGTACGCCTGTATATATATTTGAAATGTGATCATACCTGATGTATTGATGGCCTGTCTCATTTCTTGAGGCCCTCAAAATGCCAGGACAGCACAAATACACGCAAAAAAAGGGGGGGTTGTGAAAAGAAATTCACAGAGAAAGTGGCTACATTATGAACAGAATGTGATACTCAGAAAAATTTCCAAAAATTATGCTTTATTACATATACAAATTTGACATTTGGGCAATCGCCCTGGTTTACCATCACCTCAGTATGAGACAATACACACAGACCTAAAACCATTTAAAATGACACCAAGACCGGTCTAAATACATGTGCAACAAAGACAGTGACTACTAGAGTCTAAAGTCTTTGTAGCACTGGCGCATAGGTGAACACTTCCCACAGGAGGTGTATGCAAAAATTATACCATAGGTATACCATGTAACATGTTGTAAATATGTAGACATATGCTACTACCAAAATGGTTATATCCCAAGCAGGGAGTTTCAAAAAATTATACTATAGATATAAAATATCACATGTATGCAATGCAGCAAGCACAGTATGCGTCAAAAAGAGAAGCATGCCTCTAGGCCTATATGAGACAAAAAATGAATGTCATATATAAAATGCAGTATATTGCTATGCCGGCACATATGGTTGGGGCCCATTCATCTGTAATATAAGCGACTGTTTCCTAGGGCTCTTAAATGAGAATAAGCCCCATTTGTTACCAGGATGGAAGGATAGATGCAAATAGCAGAGCACTGCTTGAAATGGTTTCTTCACCACTGTATGTGGACTACACACCACTTTCTGTAAGGAAAACAAGACAAATCCCAATAGATCTTCTGCCTGTTGAGATACACGTGGTATATCCTGTTTCCTATGAAAAGCACCATGATGTCCCCACCCTGTAGTGAAACAGACAATATGTGGAAAGTCACTGGAGGAGCTTTCACTCTATATGAGATGTATAGGTCATATCGATCACATAGGACCATATAACTAGTGTCCTGTAACAGTCCACTCACCACCTGTGCAATGGATAATAGGAGAGGAAAAGATGTCCTTCATAAGTACTGCCATGCAAGGCCAGAGAGGCCAGGGAACCACCGCTGACATCAGCCGATATACCGCGGGTTCCGACCTCTTCTCGGCGCCTGTGCTGCTTAAGCTTGCCTCATGGCATGTGAAGATGGCTTCCTCCTTGTAGGTCAGCGTGCGTTCCACCTAGTGCGCATGACCGGAAGTGACGTATCTGACGTATGACGTCAACGCGTTTCGCCGATGGGCGTATCTCACTCAGCTTCGTCAGGACCAATGAGATTCCTGCATTCCAGTTTTCTATTTATAGTGGGTTAAGACCCACCCATTTATGCAAAAATTAACTTGCAGTTATTCCCAATGGAAGAAAAAAAGGGGGCTAAATACTTAGCACAGCTGCTGGTCATTATTAAATTCAATTAAAAGGACAAGCGACTGGAAATATCAGAGAGAGGAAAGGCTTGGCAATTTCAACAATGCATACACAAATCAAAAGACCATAGATTATATATACTAATCAATTGGAAAATTACCATACTTTCACCAGGAGATGGCGATGTTAGTGAAAGAATCACCAGGCCTATTCATTAAATCAACAGTTCCTAAGGGTACAGTATGAATTACCACAAAGCCGCCACAAGATGGCAATGTTAATTAACAAATCTCACTGTGGATTATTTTGCCAAAGATACCTAGACTTCAAATACCCATTTAATGGTATCATTATTATTAAGAGGGAAGGGCATAGTTAGCTCAACAGTCGGTCCTTTTACGTTTTTAGACCTATATTCAAATTTATACCATCAGGTCATCAATATTTCCCAGATGCCAAAAGGTTTGCCTTCATTATTTGGCATATAATTCACCCATTAATGAAGACAGAAAAATGCCATAGATCAACCAACGCATGGCAATATAAGGATACATAATTATGTAAATCTATTTATCCAAAAATACTTGGAGATCACATTCCACATTTAACCCCTTTGGGTACATTGTATCAAGTTTATATATCCAATATTTCTCCTTTTTTAGCAGTTCTCTGTCAAAATCACTTCTCCTTTGAGGAAAGTGCAATGCATAGAAACCTTTCACTTTTGTGCCATCCAATTTACCTCCATGATATTTAGCATAATGTTGAGCAAGATTGCTTTCAGGATCATTTGATCTAATATCTCTAAGATGTTCACCTATTCGTACTTTAAGTTGTCTTTTGGTCTTACCAATATACATCTTTTTACAGGGCCAAGTCAAAATATATAGCACTCTCACTGTGGAGCAATTTATAAGACTTTGAATTTTATAGTGAGTGTTATTTCCTGAGTCATAAAAGGAATCCGTACGGTCCACATATTTACAAATTTGACTTTTTCCACATTTAAACATCCCCTTAGTACGTGATTTTAACCATGTTGTTTGTTTTAACGGTTGATAATCAGAATGAATAAGGAGATCACCAAGATTTGGTGCTCTTCTTGCTACCATTTGGGGGCGTTCACCTACAATCTTATTCAATTTGGGACATTGAGTTAAAATCTTCCAATGCTTTTCTAATATTTGTTTTACATCTTGCCATTGGGCTCCAAATTGGGTTATCATTCTGACAGGTTGCTCACTTAATTTGACCTTCTCATCCTTTTTGGGAGATAATAGATCCTTACGGTCAGTTTGATATGCCCGTCTCCGAGCCTTTCTAATTTGAGAGTGAGAATATCCCCTTTCCCTAAATCTTCTATAGAGGTCCTGGGCCTCCATCCTAAAGTCATTAATGTTCGAACAATTTCTCCGACATCTCAAAAACTGTCCCACTGGAATCCCTGAAATCAGTGAATGTGGGTGGTAGCTTCTGGCCTCTAATAGGGTGTTGGCAGCAGTTGGTTTCCTATACGTTTTTGTGAGGAGTCTTCCGTTCTCAAGTCTAATTTCCAAGTCCAGAAAGGAAATACATCTTTCATCAGATAAATATGTAAGTCCAATATTAAAGGAGTTTTGATTTAACTCCTCCATGAAAAGTTTTAATTCCTCAGATGTTCCTCTCCATACAAGGAACACATCATCTATATATCTTAAACAAATCTGGACATTAACAAGAAACCTTGATGATCTAAAGACAACCTGCTCCTCCCAGAAACCTAAATGTAGACATGCGTAGGCCGGAGCCCACGGTGCTCCCATACTAGTACCTTTAGTCTGTTGATAAAAGGTATTATTAAATTGGAAAAAGTTATGTCGTAATGCAAAGTCCAACAACTCACTAATAAATTCATTCTGTCCTCCTAAAGTAGGGTATGTTTTATCAAGGAAGTAAGAAGCCGATCTCACACCACATTCATGTGGGATAGAAGTGTAAAGTGATTCCACATCTATTCCCACTAGAATGGAATTTTCATTGATAATCATATTTTCAATCTTAGCCAACACATCTTTAGTATCTCTTACATAAGAGGGGAGATTAGGAACCATATCTTTGAGAAACAGATCTATATATTTCCCTGTTTTATCTAGGGGACCATTAATGGCAGAAACAATCGGTCTACCCGGAGGATTTTCTTGATTTTTATGTATTTTAGGGATAATATAAAAGGTAGGATAGTTAAATTCTTCAGTTCTCAGATATTCATACTCTTTTTTGGTTAACAGACCCACTTCTTTTCCCAATGTTAAGATGGAATTAAATTTTTTTGCCACCACATGAAAAGGATTAGTGGCTACTTTCCTATATGTAGATGGATCACTCAATAGGCGCTTCACCTCTTTAACGTAGTTTTGTTCATTTAAAATAACTACATTACCCCCTTTGTCACTTCTCTTAATTACAATATTCTTAGTCTCTTTTAATTCTTTGAGGGCTTTTCTTTCTTTTTTTGTAAGATTGTCACCAATTGGCATTTTCCACTCAAGATTTTTAAGATCGTCAGCAACAAAATCTAGAAATGTCGAAATCCTCATGTTGGAACGTATTTTCGGCATTTTTGTCGATCTAATATTCAGATCAACTTTTCTAATCACATTGCTGTGATTATCCAGATCTATTTCGTTCTCATCACCATCCTCACTTTCCTCCATGAGAGATATCAATATATCGAGCATCTTGCGGTCCTCCATGGACGAGTCAGAGGCCATATCCTCCAAAATCGTGGGATTACCATGTATCATTCTCAAGAAAACTTTTCTTAAAAATAAATTGACATCTTTAAATACCTCGAACTCATCCATGGGGGTCACTGGTGAAAAGGACATACCCTTATTTAGTAAAGAGACATGTTCCCTTTTGAGTGGAAAATTAGCCAAATTGATTACCTTTTTATCATAAATACTTCCATCTACTACCTCCTCTGACTTCTTGTTCTGCCCTTGTCTTCCTGATGTTTGTTTTTTAAGGATTCCTCTACTTTCTTTTTGGATCCTCTTCCCATCTGTAATTGATTGGTGCGAGGAGGTTCTCCATCTTGTTGGTCTAAAAAAGAAACAGATTTCCCTAGATTTTCAGACTCACTTTCACTAGACATGGTTTCCCCCATTGATCTAGAGTGTGAACGAAATACTCTTCGTTTAGATTGACTTCTACTTCTTTTTGTAGTGAGATCAAATATCTCACCTGTCTCCCAATCTTTAAGGTCACGTCTAAATTTAGTTTGTTTAGTAGTTCTAAGATTTTTTTGTACTTTTTCAACTTCCTTTTTAAGTTGCTCATTATATTTTTCAAAGTTCTCCTGATTTTTAAAGGGATCTAATCCAGATACACTTTTACTGATAGCTTGATCTAATTCTTCAAGTTGTAGTTTTTCCTCCTCAACTATAAGTTTCATGCCATTAATCCCATGTTCTATGCATAGCACTTTCCATTTCTCTAGAAACCTTTCATTATGTAAATGTTCAGCCGGGACTACCTTACTTCTCAAACCACGTGGGATAATACTTTGTCTAATGTAGGCTTCCAAGAAGCATACATCCCATTTCCGGTTGAGACGTTTAATGACAAGCTTTTTATGTTCCCGAAACTTAATTTTAATATCCTCATCTTCAGTAGATAAACCTGAGCCTTCTGCTACAAAGGCTTGATGCATTTCCAACTCAACCTCTTCTCCTGGTATAAATGCCATGAATACAAGCCCTTCCAATCAATATATTCCAGCCGCCTTAAAAAAAAAAAAACAAAAAAAAAAAACTCATCAACCGAGGTGGTGGCAAACCAAATTACCAAAGTCAGATAACCTCTATGAGAAAAGGTCCATAAGAACCCAAAAGACACATTAGTTAAAGTTAGTTATTTAGAGGTTGTAAAATAAATTACCATATCACCCAGTAGATGGCCTCCATTCAGTAGCCAAAAAAGACATGCAAAAAAAGGGGGGGTTGTGAAAAGAAATTCACAGAGAAAGTGGCTACTGTCAGGGATCTCCTCGATCCCCGCCGCGATGGGCCCGGCGCAGGCGCACTGCTCCACCCAGTACACGGGCACTAGGTCCGGGCCGGCCGCGGCGTTTGAGTTCGCGCATGCGCAGTAGAAGCCGCGGCCGCCCGCTGGGCACCAATGGCAGCGCAGGGCGGGATATTTAAAGGTCCCTGAGCTGTCATTTCGTTGCCTTCTGGTCTTACCTGCTTCCTGTGTTCCTGTACCTGTGCCTAGTAAGTTATTGACCCGGATTACTCTTGACCTTGCTGATTTCTCCTGCCCAGACCCTTGCTTGCCTGACCTCTCTCCCTGGATGCCCCTTATTAGATCTGACCTCCTGTTGCTGACCTGGCGTGTGACCCGACGATTCTCTGCCTGCTCCCTTGTACCTTACCGTCCTCTACATTACCGACTCGGCCTGTCTGACTACGCACTTGCTCAGCCATCCATCCATCCATCCCATCGGGGTCACCCGACCTCCTCACATCTGGCTCTCCCTGGTTGGAACCCCTGGCGAACACCACTACCACTGACAGGTGTGCTCAGTAGAGGCGACCTGGTCTCGGGGTACTACAAGTCCATCCCCACCATCAGGGGCCCTGGTGAACAAGTACCCTGGGGCTTAGACTCCGCACTCTGGGCACGCCTGACCAGTGGAGTGCTAGTGGTGCCGCTCGGTGGCCCCTCACAGCTACATTATGAACAGAATGTGATACTCAGAAAAATTTCCAAAAATTATGCTTTATTACATATACAAATTTGACATTTGGGCAATCGCCCTGGTTTACCATCACCTCAGTATGAGACAATACACACAGACCTAAAACCATTTAAAATGACACCAAGACCGGTCTAAATACATGTGTAACAAAGACAGTGACTACTAGAGTCTAAAGTCTTTGTAGCACTGGCGCATAGGTGAACACTTCCCACAGGAGGTGTATGCAAAAATTATACCATAGGTATACCATGTAACATGTTGTAAATATGTAGACATATGCTACTACCAAAATGGTTATATCCCAAGCAGGGAGTTTCAAAAAATTATACTATAGATATAAAATATCACATGTATGCAATGCAGCAAGCACAGTATGCGTCAAAAAGAGAGGCATGCCTCTAGGCCTATATGAGACAAAAAATGAATGTCATATATAAAATGCAGTACATTCCTATGCCGGCACATATGGTTGGGGCCCATTCATCTGTAATATAAGCGACTGTTTCCTAGGGCTCTTAAATGAGAATAAGCCCCATTTTTTACCAGGATGGAAGGATAGATGCAAATAGCAGAGCACTGCTTGAAATGGTTTCTTCACCACTGTATGTGGACTACACACCACTTTCTGTAAGGAAAACAAGACAAATCCCAATAGATCTTCTGCCTGTTGAGATACACGTGGTATATCCTGTTTCCTATGAAAAGCACCATGATGTCCCCATCCTGTAGTGAAACAGACAATATGTGGAAAGTCACTGGAGGAGCTTTCACTCTATATGAGATGTATAGGTCATATCGATCACATAGGACCATATAACTAGTGTCCTGTAACAGTCCACTCACCACCTGCGCAATGGATAATAGGAGAGGAAAAGATGTCCTTCATAAGTACTGCCATGCAAGGCCAGGGAGGCCAGGGAACCACCGCTGACATCAGCCGATATACCGCGGGTTCCGACCTCTTCTCGGCGCCTGTGCTGATTAAGCTTGCCTCATGGCATGTGAAGATGGCTTCCTCCTTGTAGGTCAGCGTGCGTTCCACCTAGTGCGCATGACCGGATAAATTGCATAAATGGGTGGGTCAACGCGTTTCGCCAATGGGCGTATCTCACTCAGCTTCGTCAGGACCAATGAGATTCCTGCATTCCAGTTTTCTATTTATAGTGGGTTAAGACCCACCCATTTATGCAATTTATGCAATTTATACATCTCATATAGAGTGAAAGCTCCTCCAGTGACTTTCCACATATTGTCTGTTTCACTACAGGGTGGGGACATCATGGTGCTTTTCATAGGAAACAGGATATACCACGTGTATCTCAACAGGCAGAAGATCTATTGGGATTTGTCTTGTTTTCCTTACAGAAAGTGGTGTGTAGTCCACATACAGTGGTGAAGAAACCATTTCAAGCAGTGCTCTGCTATTTGCATCTATCCTTCCATCCTGGTAACAAATGGGGCTTATTCTCATTTAAGAGCCCTAGGAAACAGTCGCTTATATTACAGATGAATGGGCCCCAACCATATGTGCCGGCATAGGAATGTACTGCATTTTATATATGACATTCATTTTTTGTCTCATATAGGCCTAGAGGCATGCTTCTCTTTTTGACGCATACTGTGCTTGCTGCATTGCATACATGTGATATTTTATATCTATAGTATAATTTTTTGAAACTCCCTGCTTGGGATATAACCATTTTGGTAGTAGCATATGTCTACATATTTACAACATGTTACATGGTATACCTATGGTATAATTTTTGCATACACCTCCTGTGGGAAGTGTTCACCTATGCGCCAGTGCTACAAAGACTTTAGACTCTAGTAGTCACTGTCTTTGTTGCACATGTATTTAGACCGGTCTTGGTGTCATTTTAAATGGTTTTAGGTCTGTGTGTATTGTCTCATACTGAGGTGATGGTAAACCAGGGCGATTGCCCAAATGTCAAATTTGTATATGTAATAAAGCATAATTTTTGGAAATTTTTCTGAGTATCACATTCTGTTCATAATGTAGCCACTTTCTCTGTGAATTTCTTTTCACAACCCCCCCTTTTTTTGCATGTCTTTTTTGGCTACTGAATGGAGGCCATCTACTGGGTGATATGGTAATTTATTTTACAACCTCTAAATAACTATCTTCAGCACAAATACACCCCTTTTTAGAAAGTAGACAGTCTGAGGTATTTAGTAAGAGAGATGGTGAGTTTTTTAACCTCCCTAGCGGTATTCCCGAGTGTAGCTCGGGGTAAAATGTCAATACCAAAAGCGGTAACCCCGAGCTACACTCGGGCTTACCATGCGGCGCTGCATAGGGAGTCCCTGCAGAGCTTACCTTGTCCTTCGCTCCCGCGATGTGTCCCCTGCAGCGTCCCCGGCCATCTCCTCCGGCCGATGCCGGCATCCGGCTTCTGTGTTCCGGTCCCTGTGACATCGGGACGTACAGGCGCCGCCGGCGGCGGGAAATTTGAAAATTTTAAAAAATGGCATTTTTTTCCAAACAAATTTTACATAGTAAAACATTGCTGTTTCAACCCATTTCACATACATTTTGTCCCTAGTGCTTTTTCCTGTGCCCTGCCTGCATTTTGTCTGTTCTTTCTGCCTGGAAACTGAGAAAAGTCCATGGCGTCCAAAAAGCGTCCCTTTAGGTCAAAAGTGGTTTTAGACCAGCTAGAGAACAGCAATAGTAAATCAGAACCACTTGCAGAATTGAGTGATAATGATTCGTGGGGAAATTCGTCATCAGACACTGAAAACGATTTTGCGACTTTGCTCAGTGATTTGAGAACTTGGCGCTCTATTTCAAATTTCAGTGTTTTTGGTTTGATTATATTATTGAATTAAATGTATTATTATTATATTATTATTTTTGATGATTATTTATTAAATTATAATTTATGATTTCGTGTTTCAAATTTTATCCTACCCGGAATGTTTACTAGACTCTTCTTCGGACAGATTTCAGTGAGTTATTCCTAAAAATTACAGGCTACAATAAAAAAAATACATATTTCCATGCAAAATAATGGTACCGCTTTCCGCACCAAAAATCTGAAATAATCATACCGCCAGGGAGGTTAAGTTGTAATTTTGTGTCACAATTTTTTGAAAAATTAAGAAATTAAATTAAATTTGTTTTTTTCACATTTTTTTTTACATATTGTCACCAGTGCAGTACAGCATCATCATATGACTGGTGTGGCATTGATAAAAGATACTGATTGGTGACAGTATATAAAATAAAAAAATAATATTTTTTTACACTGTTATTGCTTATACAGTGATGGTCACTGTATAAGCAATAGTTTTAGCTGTCATGAATGGGTTAACATTCATGAACAGCTTGCTTATGGTTGCGATCTGTGTTTGACTACAGCTAATCACATGGTAAAGGTAATCAGGTAGCCATGTGATTGTTGTGGGCCAATCACAGATCACATCCGCAAATGGTGACCCATTGATTACAGTTCCTTTACATAGTTATCATATGATCGCTATGACCAATCATAGCGATTACATGATACCCAGTATCTGGTTACTGGTAATTGTAATTCCCACTGTGTCTGGTGCACACAGCAGTAGTGATATGCTGCATGCTCCTAGCCTTGGAGCTGGAGCTGTGTGCAGGCAGCCTATGTTGTACTATGGGGGCACAGCAACACAGCCGCAAGTCCTAATGCAGGTGTACGGCCCCAAACACAGACAGTATGCATTCTGGGCCACTCACCCATACCTGCACACCCGTCAGATTAGGACCTGTGGCTGTATTCATACAACCATTGTGTCCCCATAGAGTAACAGGTGGCTCCAGCCACACAAACAGGACACTCATTCACACTGTATGGGCCAAAGTGAATGAGGCATGTGAATGAGCCCTTCATTTTATTTATTATTTTTTACCTTTTAATCATTTAAATTTGGAAACTGAGGGAACACATTCCCCAGTTCCTTTCTGCAGCTTCAGCTGCTTGATATGAATAAAGAGGAAGAGCTCTGCACAGCCACAACAGTAAAAAGAGTTTGCTATGTCTTAGTTATGAGTGAACACAGTGTGTGATCAGTATTTATCACTCACTGTGCTCATTCAGAAAAGGAAGGGACTGGTACATGGCATATTTACTGGCCCCTCCCATCCTGAAGATCCCCCATGCGTGCCTACAACAGTCATCAGGAGGGGAGAGGAGGGAAGCTTGCAGGAGCGGGGTAGCACACATGAGGACGGGAATCCAGGGATAGGAAAGCACAGGAGAGGGTGATCAGGGTGTCCGGGGGAAGCAATTACAAGAACCGGTCCATTGTAGGGCTCTCCATGTAGCAGCTATTGCATGAAGTGCCATATAGGGGATCAGGCCTCCGCCAGTGGTAAGAAACCATATACCGCACATGAGCGATAGTCGTTCACAATCCCTTATATTGTAAATTGATTTATTACAATATGAACCCTATAGAGATATTCATACATTGTTCATTGTTTATTGTTTGTATGCCACTATCACCGAACATTTTGTGAAAAATTATTGGAAAAGAAAAAAAGAATGCAGTGAAAACAAATGATATAGTAGGAAGGTTGAATGCACTACAACAACTACTTATATAACAGACAAAACATGTCTTGGTTTACTGAGCAAATATTTTATTTGCTTTAGAAAATGACACCTTGTCAACATATAAAATTTACAAAAAGGTATTTTATATAAAGATATAAAAGCACTTTGTGAATGTGAATGAGATGTTGAATATTGACGAACAAAGACATTACATTTCACAGTTTTGGTACAAGAAATGTATCACTCCGACATGATCAAATATTATAAATGAGCAATAAATAATGCACACTTTAGCAATACTACTTACAGTTGCACTCTGTAAAAACATAAAATATAATTATTTAAAACACAAACTGCCCAGAAAAATCAGTCTATAAAAAGTTGCTGAGCTGCTTCTGCACCTGGCAGTAGGCAAGAGAAAGAGATATTCCATCCTCACTCTCATTGGTTCCTTTGGAGCAGCTGAGGGCAAATAGGGTGGGGTGTGCTAGTGAGAATTGACACCATTTAATTAGAGAATCAATGGGGCTGAAGGGAGAATGGCTGTATTGGATCCTGTAGGGCAGCCTATAGGGAAAAGATACTGTAAAGTTTAAGCATGTCTTTTCTCTAGATCCTGCCACACTTGGTAACAATGTAGTAAACGATTCCAGGAGAATTGGTAAAGTGGGTTTAAACCCCAAAAAAATAAATTTTTAAAACATTTCTAATAATTTGTATGAACTGTCTATGCCTTTGTTTTTATTTAAAGCCCTATAAATATGCAAACCGTAGTGGGACTGTACAGGCACTGCATTGCAAATATTGAATATAAATATTTGAATAAAAAGATAACATCTTTATTCTACAGTGCTTACATAAAAGAACAAGAAACGTCTTGCACCCCAATTTCTAACACACTGATAGAGTATGCTCTCAGATAATTGAAAGAAACTTGTAATGTAGCTCCATTCATCTGACTCGTTTCAGAGATAAAAAGCTCTTTCCTCAGGGGTTTAAGGATGTACAATCTCTAGAACATAATAAGTGTTTCTGCCCAAGCAAAGCCATTATAATAAAAACAAGTGGTCATTGCTAGCCCACATTCAACCCAGATGGTGGAGAGTCCCCTGTACAAAAAACTCCCATACGGGAGCTGCTGTGGAGTGCCTTGATGGCCACTGAGACCCATGGGAGTCAGCCCTGCAATTTGAAATATATATAGCTATATCACAGTAATTGTAGATAACTTAAAGATATATGTACAAACAAGGTAGGTATTTCTCTAATAGTATAATCCTGTAATCATACCCGTCCATATAGTTAGATTGGTAGTACAGACTTTCAAAAGATAGAGAAGTAGCCTGTAAGTAAAAATGTAAGAGGGGACTAATATGGAAGTAAAGTCAGTTGCATACATATGTATATATTAAGTCTCAATAGCAAAGTCACAATGATTGTTAATGCATTATGGTAACAAAACCCAGTCCTCCAAAAATCTATTGGTTCCATAGAACAATAAATAGATAAAGTTCCCGATGTAGTATGCCCCACATAGGTCCCCCTAAAAAACTCACCTTATTCAGGAGGTATCAACAATCCCTCCTAGCAGGACAGCGCCCAGAAGAGATAATGCACAAAGGCCAGAGAATCATCATATTAAATACTGTAGGGGAATAATTATCCTAAATTCCTGCACCTGGGTAAATAGTTGTCCAGGCTGGAAACCAATTAGGCCCCCTGAGCTCTGACGCACTGAGCCAGTCAGCCCCCTATGGAGAGCGATGCATGATGTCACTATGTCCACAGTGCGGAATGACGTTACGCTCAGGACACCCACCAGCAGGCATCCTCTCTGCTCGTCTGATGATGCAGCAGAAGGGAAAAAAGGAAAGGGACTTTTTATTTAAAGTGTTACTAAACCCACAACAGTAAAATCTGTCTGTATATGCATGCATGTTATACTCACTGTGGAACCTAAGGGGTTAATCCTCTGCATTGTGTAAAAAATCTTGTCTTGACTGATCCTCCCCTTCTTTTTCTGTCCCTAATCCATCTGCTATAGTTATAGCAGCAGTGGTAAGTCTGCACGTGTTCTATTTGGTGTGTAATGCTTGAGAGTTTTTTTTTTTTTTTTGGGGGGGGGGTGCATGTAACAGAGGGTCAGGGGTTATGCAGCATCATAGGACAGTCAGAGAAGAATGAAAACTCTTCCTACAAGATTAACCAGTGCTTGACTGGACACTGATAGAAGTCACAAGACTACTATATACTGCTGATGAGAAAAGATATTTAGATGTTTATATTTACTAAAATAATTGCATTTCCATGTTCTATGTACTGTGGAAGACCAGATATAGTAAATGCAGGGTCCTGGGTTTAGTAACACCTTAAGCTTCCTAATTTAAAAATTACCTGTTGATCCTTCTTCTTGGTGGTAACAATCTGCAGGCTGAAAAAGCTTCTGCAGCTTGCCACCACAGTGTGCATGCTCCATTTCTTATAATGAGTGAAGCCTGGTACACATGATGAGAATATCGGACGAATGATCACGCGTTTGGTTTTTTTTGCACGCTAGTCTCGTATCGAAAATTAAGAAGTCAGGGCCGTCTTTAACACTGGGCAAAAGTGGTAGCTGCCCTGGGCCCAGTCATTATTGTGGGGCCCAAGGAAGCTGCTCCTTGAGCCCCTTGTCATGGAGAGTCCCGTGGCGGCGGGAAGCAGGGCAGCTTAGCTAAATCTGGTGCTGACAGCGGCATCCTTGCGGTTCAGGCAGGATGATAACTTATTGCTCCACAAGGCGATCAGGCAGTCCCGGAGACCGAGGCCACGGGGAAGGCAAGCAGCACATGGGTGGCTAGGACCGAGAGCCTGGGAGGGAGAAGACCTTCACCACCACCCTGACCAAGGCGAGCGGCAGTGGGCACAACATCCCCAGCACCTCCCAAAGACTCCTTATTCAACCTCCGCTCCCAGCTCCGACATCAACAGGAGGACAGGCTGACCGGTAGCCCTGTACAGAGGACGAGGATGGGTGGGAGGTAGGTACTAGGCATCACACAAACCTACCCACAGACTGGGATTGAGACAGGAGGGCACAGGAGGGACTGCAGACAGAGGCAGGGCTAGGGTTCTCTCTCTCATCCCCCTTTCTCTCTCCCACCCCCCCTCTACCTCACCCCCTCTCTCTCACCCCAGTCCTTCTCTCTCATCCCTCTCCCTCTCACCCCTCTCTCTCACTCCCTTTCTCTGTCACCCCCCACACACCCCTCTCTCTCCCTCCCTCCTTTCTCTCTCACACCCCCCTCTCTCTTCCTTTCTCTCTCTCATTCCTCTCTCTTCTTCAGTCCCCCCTTTCTGTTTCTCACCCCCCCCTCTCTCTCTCTCACCCCCTCTCTCTCACTCCACCTCTCTCTCCCATCCCCTCCTCTCTCACCCCGCTCCCTCTCTCTCATCCCCCTCTCTCTCTTTCTCTCTTCCCTCTCTCTCTTTCTCATTCCCCCTCTCTGTCACCCCCTCTCTCCCTCTTTTCTCTCTCTCACACTCCCTCTCTCACTCTGTCTCAAACCCCTCTCTCTTTCTCACTCCCCCTCTCTCACCCACCTCTCTCTCCCATTCCCCTCTCTCACCCCCCCCTCTTTCTCACTCCCCCTTTTGTTACCCCCACACCCCTCTCTCTCCCTCCATCCTTTTTCTCTCTCACACCCCCCTCTCTCACCCTTTCTCTCTCACCCCTCTGTCTTTCTCACTCTTCCTCTCTCTCTCTCCCATTCCCCTCTCTCTCCCCCTCTCTCACCCCACTCCCTCTCCCTCATCCCTCTTCCCTCTATCACCCTCTTCTGTCTCATCCTCCTTCTCTCATCCACCTCTCTTACCCCTCTCTCTTTCTCACTCCCCCTCTCTGCCACCCCACCCCACCCCCTCTCTCCCACCTCCACCCCCCTCTCTCCCTCCCTCCCACTCCCTCTGTTCTCTCTCTCACACCCCCTCCTTCTCTCTCTCTCTCTCTCTCTCTCTCTCTCACACACACCTCTCTCTTTCTCACTCCCCCTCTCTCACCCCACCTCTCTCTCCCCATTCTCTCTCCCCACTCCCTCTCTCTCCCATCCCCTCCTCTCTCACCCCGCTCCCTCTCTCTCATCCCCCCTCTCTCTTTCTCTCTTCCCTCTCTCTCTCTCATCCCCCTCTCTGTCACCCCCTCTCTCCCTCTTTTCTCTCTCTCGCACTCCCTCTCTCACTCTGTCTCAAACCCCTCTCTCTTTCTCACTCCCCCTCTTTCTCACTCCCCCTCTCTCTCACCCCACCTCTCTCTCCCATTCCCCTCTCTCTCACTCCTCTCTCTTTCTCACTCCCCCTTTTGTTACCCCCACACCACTCTCTCTCCCTCCATCCTTTTTCTCTCTCGCACCCCCTCTCTCACCCCTTCTCTCTCACCCTTCTGTCTTTCTCACTCTTCCTCTCTCTCTCTCTCCCATTCCCCTCTCTCTCCCCCTCTCTCACCCCACTCCCTCTCCCTCGTCCCTCTTCCCTCTATCACTCTCTTCTGTCTCATCCTCCTTCTCTCATCCACCTCTCTTACCCCTCTCTCTTTCTCACTCCCCCTCTCTGCCACCCCCACCACCTGTCTCTCCCTCCCACTCCCTCTGTTCTCTCTCTCACACCCCCTCCTTCTCTCTCTCTCTCACACACACCCCTCTCTCTTTCTCACTCCCCCTCTCTCACCCCACCTCTCTCTCCCCATTCTCTCTCCCCACTCCCTCTCTCTCACCCCCCTCTCTCACCCCCTTCTCTATCACCTCCCTCTCTCTCATCCCCCTTCTCTCACCCCTCTCTTTCTCACCCCCCCTCTCTTACCCACCTCTTGCTCCCTCTCTCTTTCTCACCCCCACTCTTTCTTCCCCCCCTCCCTCACATGCAGGCAGGGGAAACCTAGTGGACACTGACTGACAGGTGACAGAAAGTGAGTGTTATTGATCCCATCCCCCCAAGCACTGCCACTAAAACCATTAACTCCTCAGCACTGCCACTGATTACACCCCCCCCCCCCGTCAACAGCATTGCCATTGATTCCCCCCCACCCCCAGCACTGCCACACATCCCATTCCTCTCCCCAGCACTGCCACTGATAACACTTTCTCTGCCCACAGCCCTAGCAACCAATAGGTGAGCTGTAATGATGTGCAGTAACCTCTAGCAACCAATCAACAAGCAGAAATGATGTGTTGTAACCTCTAGCAACTAATCAGTGAGCCATAATGTGTGCTGTAACCTCTAGCAACCAGTCAACAAGCTGTAATGATGTGCTGTAATCCCTGGCAAGCAATCACAATCACTGTTTGATCTGCTGTAGTAAACTGATTTTGAGTCTAGCTGCCATTTATTGTATATTTTAGAACAAGTGGAAAGCGAAATTGCATGTGAGCAGGGGGAGGGGGCCCAAGAATATGTTTGTCCAGGGTCCAATCAATATTAAAGACGGCCTTGTAGAGGTTACTAAAGTTACGAAAATTCTTATATTGTAAATGTATTGTAAGGTATTCTTTAGTTTCTGAGCATGTGTGGTCTTTTTTTTTGGATGAATACTGTACTGATTGAATGAAAATTTTCATGTTTGTCCTTTCAAATAATTTTGAACGAAAGCTGTGTACTAACGATCAGTTTATCGTACGATCGCTTCGAAAGCTATATTTTTTGTCAGGTTTTCTGATTGTGTGTACTAAGCTTAAGCCTTGTTTCTTCTTACAAATCTTATCCTGGGCCAGGGGCATCATGTTGTTAGATGCCCTCCCTCCCCACCATTCAGAGAAGGGTGCACTGCATAAGTCAAGGATCTGATCTCCCCGCGGAGGGGGGTGTCAGATATTTGAATGACAGCGCACTCCACTCTGCATGCACAAAAAAGGAACTGGATCTCTACTGAAGTGAAGGGCACCTTTCCCATTGGAGGATACAAATACTGCCAATGAATGTTAGTCCCAGAATTCCTGGGACAATCCCAAGATTTGCTGTTCAGTTATCTATCGGATATGCATAGTTCCAAGGATTGTGGGACTGTTCAAAAGTACGGTATGTGTCTATTCTATGGCAGAGGGTTTGGGGAAATGTTCCTTTTATGGCCATGCAAAGTCAATCTCCTTACCCTGAAGGGAATGTTTATTAGTTTTTCACAAATGTCTCTCTTTTGTATCCTCAGAACTGAAAAAAACAAGATTACAAAGGATATTTTAGTCAGGTAAATATGAAATATGTAAATATTATGTATTATCAAACTCAGCAGGGTGTGATTTCTAGTTTTTTCTTACCTACAGATGTAAAAAACCTGTTTACAGAGCTCAGTAGTTCAAGGTAATATTTACAAATACACACACGTGAATGAGCCAGAGCCCCTAATTACTGCTCCCACTGTACGGTTTCATCCAGGCTTGTAACCAGTGACAAGCCTCAAAGCAGGTAGCTTTTGCTGTCCTTTGTTTTTTTAATAAAATCATTCATGCTTTGTGTAATTATCTTTGACTACATATGTTTATTTGAAAAATATGGAGTCTATACAGTAGACATTGGAAAATGGATATAAAAAAAGTACAAACTTAATAAAGTTTGGGAACAAAGAGAAACACATTAAATCTCTTTGCTTAATATACTTATTTCCTATGATCAGCAGTGTCTTCTAGTGGTCATAATGTAGTATTGATTGATTGATTGATTGATTGATTGGGGTATTTCAGACAAATATTGCTTTATGGCAACTAGCTGAAGCTGATGATCATAGGAATACTGTATATAGGAACATGTTAGGACAACTACAGGTTTATTCGTGACATCACAGTGAATGCTTGAGACATTTGCATAGCAATTTTTTTGTTTTACAAATACACCCCTATGAGTGTGTGGCTAGTCATAGTCAGTAGAGACAGAGTCTGAGAAAGATGCAAAGTATTTGTGACAATGAGACAATTTAAGATAAAGTACTTCTGTTTTAGCACCCATACAATTTTTCCTTCTATTGATATTAACACTGTTAAAGCACACTTTTGTTTGTACATTTTATCACCTTTTTCCTTTTTTTTTTTTTGTTTGTAAAATTAATTGAAAAGTCTCTAGGCAAATCCACTAACTGCATCATCTGATTAGCATTTTTCGCTTACAACAGCACTGCCAAATGCTTCTTCTCAGTGGCAATCAAGGAAATAAAACTGATTGTTATTGGTACTTTATGAGAGGTACTTTCTTTTTGTTTTTCTCAAAGCTTTGGATGCAAAGCCTGAGAATATGTTGGGCATTATACAGTTAAAGTAGTTGAGCTTGCCACTTGCAGGAAAATGGTGTGCAGTGGTCATTCCATGCTCCTCCAATACACTACTTCTATCTTTATCTTGAACTATGCGAACAGATTAGGCGTAACTCCCCTGGCATGCCCTCTCTCTCTCGGAAATCCACTTGCTATGCTATTTTAGATCCCCTGGTTTTTCTTTTGGACATGTTATTTATATATATATATATATATATATATATATATATATATATATATATATAATATTTGGGTATATAACCACTAATTGTTTAAGGCTATATTCTAAACATACGTCTGAGGTTTTAAATAAAATAAAGGTATTTACACACATTTGTTTTATATATGATGTTTTATTTGTAAGAATGTCAGATAGGTATTTTGAATTTTATTCAACCCCTTCACTACTGTCATACATTTTAAAACAGTGGAGTATTGGATATTTATTTAGGGAGCACCATTTTAAAACAGTACTGTAGAAAACATACTCAGGTGGATAGTGCACCAGTGAATAGCTGTAATCTGAGCTATTGGGCAGCACAGTGGCTAAATGGTTAACACTTCTGCCTGGGAGGACTAGGGTTGTTGGTTTGAATCCCAACCACGGCACCACCTGCCTGGAGTTTACATGTTCTCCCTGTGCCTGCGTGGGTTTCCTGCAGGTATTCTGGTTTCCTCCCACACTCCAAAGACATGCTGGTAGGTTAATTGGATCCTGTCTAAATTGCCTTAGTGTATGAATGTAAGTTAGGGACCTTAGATTGTATGCCCCTTGAGGGTTGGGGACTGATGTAAATGCACAATGTATATGTAAAGTACTGTGTAAATTGACAGCGCTATATAAGTACCTGAAATAAATAATAAATAAATCATTGGATAGCTCAGATCACAGGTGCAATGTACATAGTTGCTTTAAATTGAACCAATCACAGCCATCACAAGTATAAACATTATAATGTTTACAATCATTCAGCCCATTTGCAACAGAGGGAGCTTTGCTTTCCCTATTGTGAATAGTCTGCATGTTAAATACTGCAGGAAGCATGATTTCTGCAGATTGAAGACAAAGGAGGGGATCTTAAAGTGCCAAAGACCACCAAAGATGATAGAATTTTTTTAAGGTGGGAGGGAGCTGAAATGCTACTGACCACCAATGATAGGATTGTGTTTTTAAGTAGGGGATTAAAGTGCCACTGACCACCAATGATTGTAGGATTGTTTTTTTGGGGGGGCTAAGTACCACTGAACACCAATGATGGTGGGAATTTTTTTAATTGTGGGGCTAAAGTGCCACAGACCACCAAAGATGATAGCTTTTTTTTTTTTTAGGTGGAGGGAGTTGAAAAGCTATTGGCCACCTATGATCATGAAATTGTTTTTGAGTTGGGGAAGGATAAGTGCCGCTAACCACCAATGATCGTGGGATTATTTTTTGGGAGATGAAGTGCCACAGGCCACCAATGATGGTGATATTTTTTTTTTAATGGGGGAGGGGGTGAAAGTGCCACTGACCACTAATGATCATGAAATTGTTCTTGAGTTGGGACAGTTAAGTGCCACTGACCACTGCATGTGGGATTGTTTTTTTTTTTTGCGAGGGGGGTTAAGTGCCACTGATCAATGCTTTTGGAATTGTTTTTTTTTTTTGGGGGGGGGGGTATAGTGCTACTGACAACCAAGGATTGATGGATAGTTTTTTTCTTTTTAAGGTGAAGGATTTAAAGTACCACTGATCACCAATGAAAGTGGAATAGTTTTTGTAAAGGTAAAGCATTAAAAAGTAAATTTAAGCAAGCCCAAATTTTCTTTGTACCTTTATTTATTCAAAATAAATCATCTTGTGGTTATTAACCACTTGCCGCCCGGCCTGTTGTAATATGATGGGACTTTTCTCGTTCCGGGTGGACATCATATGATGTCCTCCTGGAATGTGCCTTGCACACACTCGTGCGGGTACACTGCACCCGCTGTGTCAACTGGACACAGCCAATCACAGATCACTGCTGCCTGCTGCCAGTGCCATGTGATCACTGTGACCAATTACAGCAGATCACATTACAATTTAAATATTGAATAGCTTCCTTTCATGCTATTCATTGTGTACAATTGTGTTGCTAGCTGTGATTGATCACATGGTACAGACAGGGTCAATCACAGCCAATCAGTACCATGTGATTAGCTGTGGCCAATCACAGCTGATCACGACAATACTTACTAAATTAATCAATTGCATTCAGTAAAATGCTTGCTTATAGCAATGGAATTCACAAAAAAATGTGCAAAATGTACAAAAAAAAATTCCTGATCACTTCCCCAGAAAGGTCCAATGTTACTAAGATAACAGTTTGTTAAAATAATTGTAAAAAAAAAAACAAAATTAAAAATTTTAATTTTTTTTTGTACTGTCACCAGTCAGTGTCCCTGATCACTGCCACACCAATTATATGATAACGCTGTACACACTAGTGACAGTATGTAAAAATGTAAAAAAAAAATATATTTTTTTTTAATTTCTTATTTTTACTAAAAAATTTGAAAAAATTACAACTTCAAAAAATTCGCCATGCCTCTTACTAAATACCTTGGACTGTCTACTTTCAAAAAAGCGGTAATTTGGGGATATTTGTACTGTCCTTGCATTTTGAGGCCTTAAGAAATTAGATAGGCCATCAGTACATCAGGATTGATCGATTTTCAGATGTATACCATAGTTTGAGGACTCTATAACTTTGCTACAGACTAAATAATATACAGTGGGGCAAAAAAGTATTTAGTCAGCCACCAATTGTGCAAGTTCTCCCACTTAAAAAGATGAGAGAGGCCTGTAATTGGTATCATAGGTAGACCTCAACTATGAGAGACAAAATGAGAAACAAAATCCAGACAATCACATTGGCTGATTTGGAAAGAATTTATTTGCAAATTATGGTGGAAAATAAGTATTTGGTCAATATCAAAAGTTCATCTCAATACTTTGTTATATATCCTTTGTTGGCAATGACAGAGGTCAAACGTTTCCTGTAAGTCTTCACAAGGTTGGCATACACTGTTGCTGGTATGTTGGCCCATTCCTCCATGCAAATCTCCTCTAGAGCAGTGATGTTTTGGGGCTGTCGCTGGGCAACACGGACTTTCAACTCCCTCCAAAGGTTTTCTATGGGGTTGAGATCTGGAGACTGGCTAGGCCACTCCAGGACCTTGAAATGCTTCTTACGAAGCCACTCCTTCGTTGCCCGGGCGGTATGTTTGGGATCATTGTCATGTTGGAAGACCCAGCCACGTGTCATCTTCAATGCCCTTGCTGATGGAAGGAGGTTTGCACTCAAAATCTCACGATACATGGCCCCATTCATTCTGTCCTGTAGATGGATCAGTCGTCCTGGTCCCTTTGTGGAGAAACAGTCCCAAAGCATGATGTTTCCACCCCCATGCTTCACAGTAGGTATGGTGTTCTTTGGATGCAACTCAGCATTCTCTCCTCCAAACACGACGAGTTGTGTTTCTACCAAACAGTTCTATTTTGGTTTCATTTGACCATATGACATTCTCCCAATCCTCTTTTGGATCATCCAAATGCTCTAGCAAACTTCAGACGGGCCCGGACATGTACTGGCTTAAGCAGGGGGACACGTCTGGCACTGCAGGATCTGAGTCCCTGGCGGCGTAGTGTGTTACTGGTGATAGCCTTTGTTACGTTGGTCCCAGCTCTCTGCAGGTCATTCACTAGGTCCACCCGTGTGGTCCTGGGATTTTTGCTCACCGTTCTTGTGATCATTTTGACCCCACGGGGTGAGATCTTGCGTGGAGCCCCAGATCGAGGGAGATTATCAATGGTCTTGTACGTCTTCCATTTTCTAATTATTGCTCCCACAGTTGATTTGTTCACACCAAGCTGCTTGCCTATTGCAGATTCAGTCTTCCCAGCCTGGTGCAGGTCTACAATTTTGTTTCTGGTGTCCTTCGACAGCTCTTTGTTCTTCCCCATAGTGGAGTTTGGAGTGTGACTGTTTGAGGTTGTGGACAGGTGTCTTATATACTGATAACAAGTTCAAACAGGTGCCATTGATACAGGTAATGAGTGCAGGACAGAGGAGCCTCTTAAAGAAGAAGGTACAGGTCTGTGAGAGCCAGAAATCTTGCTTGTTTGTAGGTGACCAAATACTTATTTTTCACCATAATTTGCAAATAAATTCTTTCCAAATCAGCCAATGTGATTGTCTGGATTTGTTTTCTAATTTTGTCTCTCATAGTTGAGGTCTACCTATGATGCCAATTACAGGCCTCTTTCATCTTTTTAAGTGGGAGAACTTGCACAATTGGGGGCTGACTAAATACTTATTTGCCCCACTGTACACTGATTTGGGTTATTTTCACCAAAGAAATGTAGCAAAATACATGTTGGCCTAAATTTAAGAAGAACAATTATTTATTTGCAAAATTTTATAACAGAAACAAAGAAAGACATGTTTTTTTCTTTTCTTCTTTTTTTTTTAATTAACAAATAAGTTTATTGAAAATACAGAGGGTTACACTTCAAACGTATCAAAGCATCAAACAATGACTAATGTTCAACTTAGTCAGAAACCCCTATTTCAAAGTACACAAACATAAAGAAACATGGAGTTACAATCAAAAGATAACACTTTGCTGGAGTGACATAAGGAAAGATCCATAATACTCAAAATATTATCAGGTACGTGGATAAGAGTATTCCTTTGGCATACATTGATTATTTTTAGACTAAACGTACGAACACAAGATTGCTCTAGTACAAAAAGTACTAGCGGCTATATATAATCTCAGAAAATCTGCTCCTAAATTTGTAATAGCCTATGTAAGGTGAGTTGTGCAGGGGCTACACCGGGGGTATCAAGACAGCATTGCCATATGGCCATAAATTTCTTGGGGGAAATTTTACGTTGATAAGTGTTCTTCTTTCTAATAAGAATGTACAGTATATATATATATTGTGACAGTAGGCAGGTAAAATCACCTGGTTGCGTCCTGAATGGACGATACATTTGTCCAAGGTTTAGACTCTATGGGGATTTGTTCCACTAGAGGGAAGTGCTGAGTCCTTCAGCACTGAGATAATGAGCCAAGCTGAAGGTAGTGGCTCATTAAGGCTGGTATAAAACTTCTAAGCCTGCTTAGGGAGTTGCTCCAACCTGGAACCAGATCTATTCCTGAACTGACTGGGGAGCAACAGGCTATCTGTGTGCAGGGAGACAAAAGCCTGTGTGGCTAGCCTCCAACTAACAGGGACCAGGTATAGCATCAGGCTGTAGCTAGTGAACAGCTAGGGAAGCTATTTGTACAGTAAGTAGCCAAGTTGGCCAGGATTTGATTTGATTTTTCTTTTTGGTTTGATGTTTTCCTGTAAATATTGTAAATAAACTGCACCTTTTTGTTTTTCACCTCCACTGTTGTGTTGTGCCTGTGTTTTGTGTTGTGCACCCATCCAGGGGGTCACACACACCCGCCACCGAGCGAACCCCGTTACAATATATATATACACCGTATATTTATATCTGGTTCACTCATCATCACTGAATGTCTTCTGTGCTTTTAGTTAAAAGAACAAAATTTGCCTTAAGGTCCACTGGTCCAACTTTTTACGCCCATGGTAAAAGTAACAGTTTCAGTGTGTATCTCCAGGCAAACGCCATTTTTTTTTACTTAAAATCTAAGAATTTCTCTATCTTCTGCTTTTTAAAATCCCCAGTGATTTACTCCTACTGCCCCTACTTTTTTTCCTGTTGATCATTTGAATTTTTCAAAAGTACATGATTTCGTGTGGAGAGTTGTTAGACCACTAATGAAATTGTAGCAGTGTTGTTATTCCCTCCATTCAGAGATGAAACAGGAGGCTGAGCAGTTATGTGACCACAAGAAAATGAGAGAAAAAAAGGTATTAAAGCGATTCTAAAGGCTATTTTTATAGAAAAAAAAACAAACATATCTATACTGTTCTCAGGTCCCCCACTGGCGCTCCTGTCCCCCTTTCTCCTGTTGGGTGCCCCCAGAGCAAACAGCTTGCTATGGGGGCATCCGCTGCTCCATGTGTCCATTTACACATGGAGCCGCATCTCTGCCCCGCCCCCTCTCTATTCTCATTGGCTCACTGGCTGTGAATTACAGTAATGGGAGCCAATGGCTTCCGCTTCTGTCTCAGCCAATGAAATGTGATAGGCAGTCAGAAAGTAAAAGCTACGTAAATTTCAATATATATACACCATAGTTTGTAGATGCTATAACTTTCACACAAACCAATTAATATACATGCATTGAGATTTGTTTTTTTACCAAAGACATGTACCAGAATACATTTTGGTCTAAATAACTTTGAGTCTGATGAATATTTTTTATAACCAAAAGTGAAAAATATAGTTTTTTTTTCAAAATTTTTGGTCTTTTTTTGTTTATAGCAGAAAAAGTAAAAACCACAGAGGTGACCAAATACCACCAAAAGAAAGCTCTATTTGAGTGAAAAAAGGACATAAATTTCATTTGGGTACACCATTGCACAATTACCAGTTGAAATAGCGCAGTGCCAAACAACAAAAAATGGCCTGGTCATGAAGGGGAGTAAATCTTCTGGAGGGCAAATGGTTAAAGTGGTTCTAAAGCCTAAAGAGTTTTTTTTTAATTAATGCATTCCTTTCATGAAGGTAAAAAATATTTAGGTAACAGTGTTGCCCCCTCACCCCTCCTATAGTCCTCTCTCGATCCAGTGTTGTGCCCATCTGCAGCAACTCTCTCACCTCACTTCCTGGTCTGACAGGCTTTGCTAAGGCAGCTGGAGCCATTGGCTCCCACTGCTGTCAATCAAATGAGGAGGTTTGGGACCGCTCTGTGCAATTCCATTGCACGTAGCAGGTAAGTATAAACCTGTTTGTTTGTTTTTTTTTAAATGTGAGTTTGCAGTCACTTCAAGTTGCCTTCTTTTTTTTTTGTTTTTGCAAAAAAACATTGTAGTGCTATTTGTGCAGCTGCTAGTGTTAAAGTATTTTGCCTTGCTATCCACTTTAACCCTGAAATACTGGCTTCCTGAGATGAACTCCCTGTAGATATGATTAGTCTTTACTTCTTTGTCTGCACGGCAGCAAACAAGCTAAAGTGAGAGTGAAGCTGATTAGATCTGAAGGGAGGTCATTCCAGGAAACAGGTAAGTATATCAGGATCTGTAATATTTAACATAGGTAGAAAAGTAGGACCAACAGACCTAATGTCAATTTTTTACTTAAAGTCCAACTGCAGAAAAAAATAAAATTTAAACAGTGCATTGGGCATTAATTACCTTAATCCTAAGTCTCAAATCCAAATACCTCTTTCTATAGTCATCTTGCAGTGTAATAGATAAAAGCCAGTTTCCTCTATGGGTCCATACACAATGGCTTAAATAAAATGCTTCTACAGAAGTTTTGCACTTTGCCTGTAGACGCAGCTCAATATTATCCTATGTGTCCACATTAGGATGTTTAGAGGAATATTTTAAGCCCAGCGTATAGAGGCAGAAAAAAACCCTTCTGGTTTGCTTTTTTTGAGAGCAGTTTTCTGGCAGAAAAAAATGCTGAACGCTTCTAAACTCTCCTAAAAGCTCCTAAATATGCCTAAACTTGTGTACAAAAACGCTTGGTCCACATTCAAATGATAGAAGTCTTCGATGAGCAACAGCTAAAAAAAAAGTTGAGGGGTGTTGTTAGGTTGTCTGTTTCCACCTGAACCCCAGGCTGGGCTGTGAATAGGGAGATAACGGGTGCTGCTGAATCTGGGGGCAGCCAATTGAGGTTTGCAAGCACCTTTGAAAGCACCTCTGAAATGCTTCTATGGGCCTGTGCTTGAATTCTTGGCTGCGGTTGCATTACGCTATGAGTGCTAGCCATCTCAAGAGCTTGTATTGCACTGTTGGTGCTAACTACTTTACCATGAAACACTACAGTGCTGGTGTCTAAAAGGCAATGATGTACTACACTGCTGGCGCTTGCCAGATCACCAAAACGTAGTGCAGTGCTAGTACTTGCACCCTGCTGCATCTGAGCCTTATTATGTGTTTCTATCACTTCAGTAGCATGGGCTCGGGTATGCCTAGTTTTAGCCAGGACCTCTTCACCATTGTCCAAGCTACTTGTCAGGGTGCTGCTGCTTTCTACAAGTTCATACTCTGAGCCGGATTCTGACAGTGAGGCCTCCCCTGTGCTCTCATCTGACATTCTCAGATTTCTGTGCGCCTCTTCACTATTGTACCATTTTTTTGGACATTCTGACAGTGAGACTTCCCCTTCGCTCTCATCTTTCATGCTCAGTACCCTGTACATCTCTTCACTAATGTACCTTTTTTTGGACATTTTGGGCACTAACTTACAGGTACCTAATGGTGACTATGAGAAAAAGAGCGCCTGGCTAGCAATCAGGGACTGCTTGCATGCCAGAAATAAAGCTAACTGCTAGTGCTACCAGAGATTAGGCCTGATCTTGCTAACCCTACTTTCACACTGATCCACAGCAAAAACACATATGCTTTACCGCATTTGCGGTGCACTTTTTAAAGGACAACACAGGTGCCTTTTTGATGTGTTTTTGCCAAGTTTTCCATTGATTTCAATTGCGAGGTGCATTTTTGGTGCGTTTTACAGCACCAAACCTGCACCAAAAATGCAGGATTTTGACAAATGCATCGGACCTGCAACAGATTAGTGTGAAGAGTTTCATAGAAATACATGGTCACAAAGCGGAAGAAAAACTGATCAGTGTGAAAGCAGCCTAACACTGAGGTTTTGCAGGCAATGGGGTTGATTTACTAAAACTGGAGAGTGCATAATCTGGCGCAGCTGTGCATGGTAGCCAGTCAGCTCAACTTCAGCTTGTTCATTTAAACTTTGCCATAAAAAATGGAAGCTGTATGGTTCCTATGCAGAGCTGCACTAGATTTTGCACTCTCCAGTCTTAGTAAATCAACTCCAATGTATCAGAGATGGCAGTGATGAGAAAAACTATATTGACACTACATTTGTTGGGGGCTACACGGAGATCTTGGCTGTGATTGGGGCTCATCCTGCAAACACTGTGTGTTTGGGGTCACAAGTATAATTCTGACCGTGACCAGCATACATATCCAGAAAGACACTATACTGGTAGTGGTGGTGATCAACAAATTATAGAATTACTATGAAAGTGTGGCAGGCAATCAGGGACTGGCACTGACTGACACTAGCTGGGAGGGACACTAATTGACACTATCTGACACTGCTAGTGACACACTAATACAATGATAAGTGTTAATACCGTCACTGACACTGTACTAATGACACTGGCTGGGTGACAGGGGTGATCAGGAGGGCAATCAAGGGGTTAAATGGGTGCCTAACAAGTATATGTGTGCTGCTCTACTCGCAGATCTGGCTGGCTTTCCTCCCTGATTTCAACTCTGAACAGTAAGTGAATCCAGGAAGGAGAATCAGCCAGATCTGACTTGTGTGTTTACTAACACACACAAATCTGTGCTGTGATTGGTCACGGCAATCAGCAGATTTACAGCCAAAATCCTGTGAACCTGTTGACCAACTTTGTCCAACCACAGCATGAGAGGCAGGGGATATTTCGTGCATCATACGTTTACGCCGCTGAGCCCAGGAGAGCTGCCCACCAGTAGTAAATGTACTGTTGGTGGCTGGCATGTGGCAATGCTTTCCCACCATGCCTGCTTCCTGTACTTTCCCATTGGCCAAGGAGGCAGCCCAAAATGATGGCCAATAGGAATGTGTGGATGTTGGAGAAAGCAGGCAGTCTTCAACATTACCAGAAATGCATTCCAGCTGTGGTGATCTTTTTCCAGGTTCCTCTGCATGTAGAATGACCTCACATATAATTTTGCAATATAGAGAGCCTATAAGGCCTCTTTCACATGGCCATGTGACTGTACATTTATAGGACATTTCTGAACCATTATAAATGCAGTTGTAATTATTTTAAAGATGAATTCCAGGCATGGTATATTTTTATATAGCTCCACTGGTCCAGGTTGGGCCAATTTAACTATGGCGCACCCTGAAAACCCATCTCCTCAGAGAAGCCTACCCCACCCTCACCTAACTGCAGATCTCCTCCGCTCTCCCCACCACTCCATCCCCCACAGCTATTTCCTCCTGTACCACTTTCCCCTCCCTCCTAGATTGTAAGCTCCAAGTAGCAGGGCCCTCGAACCCCTCGTGTATTTTATTGTATTGTTACTGTACTGTCTCATGTATTGTCTCCCATTGTAATGTACAGCGCTGATCAAACTGTTGGCGCTATATAAATGCTGTGTAATAATAATAATGTATATACTATGCCTGGCAGATGCTCCTGGAAGCTGCAAGCTGTATGTAAAATATACCAAGTCTAAAATTATTCTTTAAATGGTATAAGTCACACTGTACATTTACTTGTGTTTGGGTGCATTCAGTTTAGCTGTATTTAGAAAAAACACTGAATGCGTCTAAACATATGTAGAAGTACTGTATGTATACACATGTTAACACAAGTGAATTTAAGCATCTGGGAAGTACACTGCTAAAAAAAATTAAAGGAACATTTTGAAAACACATCAGATCTCAATGGGCAAAAATATCATGCTAGATATCTATACTGATATGGACTGGGTAATGCGTTAGGAACGTAAAGATGCCCCATCATTTGATGGAAATTAAAATTATCAACCTACAGAGGACTTAATTCAAAGACATCCCAAAAATCAAAGTGAAAAACTGATGCAGCAGGCTAGTCCATTTTGCTGAACTTTTATTGCAGCAACTCAAAATGGTACTCAGTAGTCTGTATGGCCCCCACGTGATTGTATGCATGCCTGACAATTTCCTGGGGTATTTACTCCCAGATCTGGGCCAGGGCATCACTGAACTCCTGGACGATCTGAGGTGCAACCTGGCAGCGTCGGATGGACCAAAATGTGATATCCTAGAGGTGTTTTATTGGATTTAGGTCAGGCAAGCCACATGAGGCCAGGCATTGTCATGCACCAGGAGGAACCCAGTACCCACTGCAGCAGCATAGGGCCTGACAATGGGTCCAAGGATTTCATCCCAATACCTGATGGCAGACAGGGTGCCATTGTCTAGCCTGCAGAGTTCTGTGTGTCCCTCCATGCATATGCCTCCCCAGACCATCAATGACCCACCACCAAACAGGTCATGCTGAACGATGTTACAGGCAATATAACATTCTCCACGGTTTCTCCAGACCGTTTCACGTCTGTCACATGTGCTCAGGGTAAACCTGCTCTCATCTGTGATAAGCACAGAGCGCCAGTGGCAGATCTGCCAATTCTGGTGTTCAATGGCAAATGCCAATCCAGCTCTATGGTGCCGGGCAGTGAGCACAGGGCCCACTAGAGGATGTCAGGCCCTCAGGCCACCCTCATGAAGATCATGAAGTCTGTCTCTGATTGTTTGGTTAGAGACATTCCCACCAGTGACCTGCTGGAGGTTATTTTGTAGGGCTCTGGCAGTGCTCATTCTGTTCCTCCTTGCACGTAGGAGCAGATACCAGTCCTGCTCATGAGTTAAAGACCTTCTGCGGCCCTGTCCAGTGCCTGTGTCCTGGAATCTCCTCCATGCTCTTGAGACTGTGCTGGGAGACAAAGCATACCTTCTGGCAATGGCAGATATTGATGTGCCATCTTGGAGGAGCTGGTCGGCCTGTGCAACTTCTGTAGGGTCCAGGTATCACATCATGCTACCTGTAGTGACACTGACCCTTCTCAGATCATATTCTCCTGCGTTTAAATGTATATGTGTTTACATGCATTAACACTCTTTTACATGTGTTTAACAGCATAAATTCATGCTAAATGGTCCTGTGACACACATACATCTTTTTTATGTCAATGCAGCTGGACTTAATGCAACTAGACACCGCTGAACATCTAGTGTGCATTCAGCCACAAAAAAACAATACATGCTTTCAGACGCATTTAGAAATAGCTCCAAACACATCTAGATGCATGCATTCTGATGCTCGTGTACATGAGGCCTAAAATTTGTTTGTACTTCCAAGATCAATTTCTTCTGTGTTTAAACTAAACAAAAGCATGAGACTGGTGTGACTGAGGGCTAATAAGTTTTGGCCAAATATATATATATATATATATATATATATATTTATTATGTAATGGTATTTACACTGAAGTCAGAATAATTGACCTCCAGATGGCATAATAGGCCACAATAAGATTTTCCAGCCTACCTATCTGGCTGCAGTTTTCAGGCACAGCAATATCAAGGTAGTCAGTCGGTTGTCTAATGATTTTTTTCCCCACAAAATATCTTACTGAGTTTTTAGAAACATCATTAGTATGCCTAGACATGTTCGAAATATAAACAGTCATGAAGAGTTAACACACATATATATAAACCTTTAAACATGTGAACTTGAAAATATTGTAAAGCGCTGAGCAAACTGTTGGCACCATATACATCCTGTATAATAATAATAAGGGTAAGGTAAAGGTGGAAGAAAATAGTGCTCATGAACCTATACAAGGGATTAAGTTTATTACTAATGGGTGTATTCATGGTGTATTCAGAACCCTCTGGCTTAACAAGAAGAGTACTTATGCAATAATAAGTTTCACCCAGGGAAGCCCCTGACAAAGTCATGTGATGCTGTGATGAAATGCGTAGGGGGGATATTATTGCACAAACCCAGAAGTAGGACTCTGAAATGCATATCAGAGTTGCTGATCTGACAATCCTTAAGGGGGAAATGTCTATTTAAAGTGCTATACACTGCCGTGCACCAGCATACTGTTTTTGAGAGTTATTTTACTCTTTTAAAAAAAATGGTGGATTTTAAAAGCAGTAAGCAAGATGATAGTTTTGTTTCTTTGAGTTACAAGTGGAAGAGTGAGCACTGGGAGAAAGTGGTTGATAACAGCAATATAGGTGATGATAGGTGGTGGGTGGGCTGGTAGGCAGGGACATAAGCCATCATAAGCTGCCGAGACATGTCCCAGTCGATGACATCACAAGGGGCGGGGTCACCTGGTGATGTCACCTGGTGGCCACAACCCTTAGTTTATTTAGCGTCAGGAAGTGGCATAACTGTCAGAGGGCGAGAGACAGCGTCCAGTGCAGAGCTTTTTTTTTTCTGGTTGGTGGCAGCAGCACTCATCATGATTGAAGTTGGATTTACTTCGGGGGGCATTCTTTTTGTTTTTAATAAAGGACTTGTCAAAAATTGTCTCTTTCATGGAGGGGTGGAATCTGGGGGCCCCCTTATTAAACTACCACCCCCCTACCCCACAGCAACAGTCCCATGTTGGAGGCATATGGCCTGGTATTGCTCGCTCGTTCCCCCCCTTTTTCTGGCCTGCCAAGCTGCATGTTGAGATAAGAGTCTGATAAGGATTTTGGGGAAGACCAGCCCAAACCATTTTTTTTTAATTGTGGTGTGGGGTTCCCCTCTAAATCCATACCAGACCTAAGGCTCTGGTATGGATCCTTCTTTTTTTTTCATTTTGGCGTGGGGTTCCCCTTAAAATCCATACCAGACCCTAAAATCGTGGGGATAGGGTGCAGTTTGCCATCTTTGCCCTGGACACTAGATGACCTTGTCCTGGCACTGGCAGGACCCCTTAGGGTCACTATACACATTGCAATTTGACAATCCTTAAAGTGGAACTTCACTCTCTCAATCAACATGGACTATTTCTAATCATTATGCTGTTAGCATTAGTAAATCAATAGAAAAGTATTTCATACTTACTTGTTTTAGTCTTTTTTTGCATTCCTTCATTTACTTCCTGGTTTTCATGCCTAGGCAAATGATGTCATACATCCCAGGAGTGTTCAGGACGGGAGGGAGGGTTCTCATCTCAGCCAATGCCTGAGCTAAGGGCAGATGGTTTCTAGGAAGTAACTGCTACATGAATCATCTGCCCTTACTCAAAATGGCCACTGGCAGAAATGCCAGGAGACTTTTTTTTAAATGATTTCTCGGCAAAATAAAGCATGGAGATGGATGGATTAAGGAGTTTGTTTTGAATAATAAAAATTAATTATATAGCATTTTGGGTCTGTGACACTCAGATGCAGTGCAGTTCCATTTTATATAGTTCTGGACGTCCTCTGGATTATTGTGTTTTAAATTGTTTAACAAGGACATGTGAGAAAATTGTTCTGCCTTCAAAAGCCAGTCCTTGCATCATACTCTTGCCTTTTTTTTTTTTTAACTTCTCTTCAATGGCCATAACTGCAAGCATCTCAACTGCTATGGTGGTCTTTCTGGAATCCATAACTTCAAAAAGAAACAGCTGCGACAACAAATAAAGTATCATGCACAGAACAAAAGAGTAATTGCCTAGTGTAACTCTTGTTTCAGTAGTTCAACACTTTGCTTGTTCTCCTCAAGGCCTCTTTCCCTCGTGACTTCCAGGACAGGTCCCTAGTATGCCCCATACCGCAGTCATACCTAAAATTGGGGTTCCAACTGCTAGGGAAGGAATCCACACACCGATTCCTTTACTAATGGGGACCTCCATCACCTCCGTCAAGTCACTAGCTCTGGTCAGCTGGCTGCTGTGTTTTAGAAAGTCTCAGCTCACAAAAGTTCCTAGCGATATCACCAGGATGACAGCTTCCCACTCTCATGTAGCCTTCTCATTTCGAACCCCAATGTAATGTTGGACTTCTCTCTCCCCAGGGGATGTTGCTGAGTACATCACTATGCGTTCTTTAATAAACTTTAGACCAGGCAAAGCTCTTTAACAACTAATTTCTCTTTACTTCACTAATTCTTCACAAGTACCACTTAACATGTCTTCACAACCTCGGAAGTCATTAATATAACCCTGCTGCCCCTTGGTGCCTCTGCCCCACGATCAGGTGCATACCTTTTGGTGAGTTAAAGTGTTACTAAGCCCACAACAGTAAAATCAGTCTGTATATGCAGTAAATCATGCTTGTTATACTCACTGTGGAACCTAAGGGGTTAACCCTCTGCATTGTGTAAAAAGGCCATTTGATCCTGTTTTCTCTGCCCCTCCTCTTGTTCAAATGTCTACCTGATAAAACAGATTGAACCCGCAATTACATGCACATGCTCAGTTTGCTGTATTGCTAAAGAGGTTTTTTTTTTGGGGTGGAGAATGCATTTGATCGGCATGGGGCCAATCAGCACTGTCCAGACAGAGGGTCAGGGGTTTTGCATCCTCCTAGAACAGAAAGAGAACTCCTCCTATAAGCTGTAACCAGTGCTCTGCTGAAGTCACAAGACTGCTCTAACTGCTGATGAGAAAAGGTATTTAGCAGTTTATATTTACTAAAATTATTGCATTTCCATGTTCTTTGTACTGTGGGAGACCAGATATAGTGAATACAGGGTCCTGGGTTTAGTAACACTTTAAAATCAATTCTATAAGAGCTCAAAGTCCATTTTTTGGAACCCTGATCAGATTCCTGCCAAAGGGGTTGCATAAGTACAAAAGTCCAATTACATAATCACTGCTCTTTCTCCCATACATGGACTGATCTCTAAGTAGTCTGCCTCTCCTTGTATTTATAAGCCACCAGAAGGATGCGATATTATGAACTCCAGGGAGTTAGGCTAACAGCACAGTTATTATTATTATACAGGATTTATATAGCGCCAACAGTTTGCTCAGTGCTTTACAATATAATGGGAGACAATACAGCAACAATACAGTTCAATACAAGAGGGAAAGGAGGGCCCTGCTTCTTGGAGCTTACAATCTAGGAGGGAGTGGCTAGTGGTACAAAAGGTAGTAACTGTTAAACTTTTACCAACCAAGATGCACCATAACCCAACAGTTTAAACATACAGTCCAAAAAAACATATCATGCTTTATAACGCAAGTAATATTACAAGTGAGGTAAATTATAGAAAGGCACCTGCCTACAAAACCACCTATGTCTAAAGGATTCTTTAGTTGCCCAAATATTGGACCTAAGATCTTCCATATGTATGATGTAATTAATTTTGGCAAACCATTGTGCCACTGTTGGAGTTCTGACTATTTCTATAGTATTGGGATGCAAGATGGGTGAGTATTCAGTGTTTATAAGACTTCCATGGAAAATTATTGTGATGGAGTGGGGAAAGGGATGGTGTATGAAGTATATGGTCGATTTGAATGTCTGGGTTATGTTTTTTCCTTCCTCCCAGATTACACTTGGGCAGTCTCAGAAGTGTAAAAGAAACTTTAAGGGATCGTTCACACCAGATAGAATTGCAAAAAACCTACATTCCATGCGTGTTTCACATACTATGTTCAAAACACACTGTTGCAGGCAGATTGCAATTGCACTAAATTTGCCTGCATCGGAATGCATGGTACCTGCATGCACCACGTTTGGTGCGATTTCAGCACATTCAAATGAATAGGCTGAAAATTGCATCGCACTGAATTACAAAGGAATCACACAATAATGCAGAGTGCGTTACTGTGTGATTCTGTTGTGAACTGAATGAAACTTAATGAAAGAAACATATTGCAACCTGCAGTTTATGGAAAGAAGGGTGAGGAATAATCTTGGTACCCCATTCAGATACCAGGATATGAAGACTCAAGATTTAAGCTGACTTCTAATCTTCAAATGCTTTCTAAAATCCCACAGGTCATGCTGGCCTATAGCAACTAGAGATGTGCACAATGAAAAAAATCATTTAGTTTCATTTTAGATTCATTTGTTAAGTCAATCATTTCGTTTTGTCATGTTCGTTATGTTAGAATGATTCATTTCCGGAACTCGTATTCCATATTCAGATTCATTTCTTATACTCGTTGTCCTGAATCAATTCATATTTTCAGAAGTTATTTTGAAAGATTCTGATCCATTAGTCATGTTTCCAGAGCGACTTTGCATTGCGACTTGCTTGCGATTTCTTATCTATATTCCCATCGCACACATTCCTGAAAATACGGCTCATCAATGATGGGTGCTGTAGCGACTACCAGCTGGGACTGGAAACATCATAGGCAAATGTACATATTTGCCAGCACACCATGGATCTCCAATATGGTCCAAAGAGGTTTTTAGTGCGAAAAGATCACAAAAGAAAGTGCTACGTTTCAGAGCTGCGCAGGTCCCCTTCCCCTTTGGCAGGCATGTGATGAAACATTGTACTTTCTTTTGTGATGTGATCTTTTTGCAATAAAAACCTCTTTGGACCATATTGGAGATGGTAGGCTCTTGAATATTTACATTTGCTTGCGATTTCAATGCCATTTGCTTGTGACTTCGATGCCACATGCATGCCTTGCAACTTGCTTGCAATTTTGAACTTTGATCTTTTGCAACCTTAGCTTTGGCCAATCATAAAAATACAGAGTGTGACACATATTATTGAACTTACAAAACCCTCTAAAGCTGCAAATGAATGAAACAAATGAATTAATTGTTGTAATTTAATTTGGATTCATTGAAATTCGTTACTATTGTCATTTAGCGATTTGGACACATCCGAATCTTAGAATAGTGCTAATTTTGTTTCGATTTGTAATGAAACGAATTGCACATGTCTATTAGCAACTCACTGATCTCTAGCTCCTTAGGATAGGGTTCTAGTATCTTTGCAGCTATTTGTAAGGCAGGAGAAAGGAGTTTTCTGCATGAACTTATCCCTTAGTCAATTACACACCACCTCTATGGTGTGAAAAAGCCACAGCTTCATCATCAAGGTCGAAGTCTTTCCTTCACTTTCATAAGCCAGCAACTTGCAAAAGCCCCCAGCATGCTGTCTCCATGGGCAAGAGCCCAGGAAACCAGGAACAGTTTGGAACATTTGTCCCAAAGGTTTATTGACTCCTCAGTTCACACCTCTAGGACAAACTCTTCATACAAAGACTGCTAGCACATGCAGAAACAGTAACAATGCAATCCTAAGTTGGCCATACACTAGTACATTTTAGAGTGAATATTCGTAGAAACATTCATACAAACATTTTAATGAAAAATCTCATTAAATTTGATGACCTGATGATTTCAAAATAACGTTTGCTTTTAACATTAAAGTTTGGAATAAATGGAATTTCCTGAACAAATACCACATTCACTGTTAGAAATTCGTCCTTACAGGAAAATTTTTCCATCCTGCTCCTTCGAATTTTCCTGTCACTGCAGTAGAAAAAAAAAGTCAATTTGACTCCGCTAACAATTAAAAAACTGAACGTTCTTAAAATGAAACTTTAGACAAAATTATATTAGTGTTTGCCCAGCTTAAGGAACACTTGTAAATTATTTCTACTAAAGGACATGTGACTTTGTCTTCAATCAGTATAGCCTGCAGGCACAGGAATGATCTAATACAATGTGCCATTTCCTTTAACACATTATATAAACAAGAAACACAAAAGACAGCAAGGAATATTTGCAAATTACTTGACTCCACTGACTTGTTCTGTTCGCTTTGTCAGGAAATTGTCTTGGCTGTGCACCAGGTTCTTATTTCATTGCTATGTTTCCTGTATTAACTATTAAATGTTAGCAACACTCTGTGCTATGGTCACATACAAACTGTCCTACTAGCTGCTGAACTTCTACTTAAAGAATACTGGTTGACAGTCCAGAGCAATTAAAAAATGTGTGTTTCCAAGCACCCCTCTTCATGCACTATTCTCTGTGCTCCAGAGGATGTGAGACTGCCTTACCTTCTGGTGTGGTCCACAAGGTGGCCATCTGTAGATTTGGTGCCAGATTTGTTCCTCTTTTTGGGTGCATGAAGAGGGGTGTTGGAAACATACCTTTTTTTTAAATTGCTCTGGGCTGTCACCCAATATTCTTTAAGTGGAAGTTCAGATAATCCCTGATCCTCCTGAGGAAAATTGTAAAGTTGCATATTGAAATGCATTGGGGTTTCTATAGAGGCGGAAATATTATATATGAAATTCTTTTGTAAAAGTGTCACATGTTCACTGCCAAACAGGGAGTTTCTGTAATAATCACAATTTTAGGCACCAGAACTCATATTTTAAGTATCTTCTATGTCTTGTGTATAAATAAAGATGTAATTCCTGTTAATACTAAGTTGTGATTTGATTTTTTAATTATTTATGCTGCAGTAAAAAGTCCAAGGGGAATTTTTTGTTCTTGTTTAATTCTGGTCAGTGTTTGGCCACCCCCGCACTATGGAAGTTGATTACATGATCAACTTCTGACCCGTGGTTGCAGGAAAAAAAATTACATAATCTATAGCCTGCCTTAGACTGTTGTCAGATAATCAGCAATTAACACAATGCATAATACAAAAGTATTATTTATTACACATTTTGGTTTTTATCTGGAATTCCCCTTTAACACAATCTAAAACCATGAGTTGTGTTAAGGCAGCCAATTCAATAGAATTTCCTGGCAAAGTACCAAAATGTTACTGCACATTTCCATGCTCTGCACTGGAGGAAACCTTTTTTGCACATTTTGTTTTCCACAGTTTGAAGTGTATGTCCAGCCTAGAAATGGGAAGGCCTGGAAATAAAATGGAAAAATTGTGCAAAAAAAACTAGCCCTAGCTAGTGAGGAAATGTCATCCCACCTGGATGCTTTGCAAGTGTCCCAGCAAGCAAGGGGTCATGGTTAGCTGTGACACTGTCTGCGTGAAAGCTTGCTGGACATTGCATCTGGCAGCTTTCTCCCTTATAGGCCCTGGGGTGTAGAGGTACTCAATCTGTCCCTTGTATCCTGCAGATTGGCATAGGACTGCTTGTTCAGGCCTTTTAGTTGTGCTAGGGCAGGGTACCCTCTGGATAGGATTTGTGGTGCAGTTCCCTCTGTTTAAATTTCCTCTGCTTCCTCCTCCTCAGCTCCAGTCTGGAGGCAGGGCCCCATTCCCCAGGGTCCCCTCCCAGGCCTCATGATCCTAAACATTCCGTCTTCCACCCCATCGCCAGACTCCTGCTGGTTAGGCTGTCTCATATTTATATGGCCATCTGCCACACTGCCAGGCCTCCTGCCTGGGATTGGTTAGACTCCCATGAATATGCAGATCTTGGTCTCCTCCCCTCCGCTCACTAGCTTCTAGAATCTTTTGGAAGACTCCAGAACCAGGGGAAGGTACCAGAGGCCTGACCTGTAGAGCCATCCAGCCTGTACTAAAGTAACCTAAATAGACACGCTCACTTCACTACAGTGAGCCAACTAAATTTAACTCTCTAGAGGGCGCTACACAAACTTACTTGAAAAATCTTCTTTTTATGTTGTGAATGCTTCCTTTTGATTAGATTACATTACAGGTCAATTTCCCAGGAAGGGAATCTGCTGCCCTGTCCTGGGTGGAGACACTGCCAACTTTATTATCAAACCCACCCTTCCACATAGCAAGATGTTGGTCTTCTTATTTAACCACTTGCCTACCAGGCACTTATACCCCCTTATTTACCAGGCCAATTTTCAGCTTTCAGCGCTGCCGCACTTTGATTGACAATTGCGCGGTCATGCAACATTGTACCCATATGAAATTTTGATCATTTTTTTCTCACAAATAGAGCTTTCTTTTGGTGGTATTTAATCGCCACTGGGCGCTTTACTTTTTGCACTATAAATAAAAAAATCGCCAAAAATTTGAAAAAAAAAAAAAGTTTCTTTGTTTCTATTATAACATTTTTCAAACAGGTAATTTTTCTCTTTCACTGATGTGCGTTGATGAGGCAGCACTGATGGACACTGATAGGTGGCACTGATGGGCACTGATAGGCAGCACTAAAGGGCACTGATAGGCAGTACTAATGAGGTGGCACGGATAGGCGGCACTGATAGACAGCACTAATGCGGTGTCACGGATAGGCGGCACTAATATGCAGCACTGATAGGGGGCACTGATAGGTGACACTGATGATGGGTACTGATAGACGGCACTGACTGGCATCACTGCTGGGCACTGACTGGCACAACCGCTGGGCACTGACTGGTGGCACTGACTGGCAGCACTGCTGGGCTGCACTGGTGGGTGGGCACAGGTGGGTGGCACTGGTGGGCACAGGTGGGTGGGCACAGGTGGGTGGCACTGCTGGGCACAGGTAGGTGGCACTTCTGGGCACAGGTGTGTGACATTGCAGAGTGGCACAGGTGGGTGCACTGCTGGGCACAGGTGGGTGATCTGCTGGGCACAGGTGGGCGGAGCTAGTGGGCACACTGCTGGGCACAGGTGGGCGGAACTTGCGGGTGGCACTGCTGGGCACCGATCATCAGGGCACTGATCATCAGTGCCCTGATGATCGGTGCCGATCCCCGCTCTGACAACTGCCGGTTATCGGCAGTACTTTCCTCACGATCTGACAGCGTGAGGAAAGTGCAGCCGAGAACCGGCACTTGCATTTCCCTCTGATCAGCGTGTCATTGGACACCGCTGATCACGTGGTAAAAGGCCGCTGTGATTGGCCTTTTACCACATCACGTGATCAGCTGTGTCCGTAGGACACAGCGATCACGGAGACCCCCTGGGGCGCAGGAGAGTGCGTTCTGGGGGGACATCATATGACGTCCACTCAGAACTGGCCGGCCGCAGTGCAGCCGTCATTCGGCTATCTGCGGTCGGCAACAAGTTAATTACGGGTTTAAAACAATATCCTGTTGGGGGAAGGTAATTTGTCATAACCCCCCACCCCATCACCAAAATCGGGCATCACCATGCTACCTTGCTGTCTGCAGCGATTCCTGTGCTGACTCCACCTCCTGAGACTCCTCTTCTCAGCACCTTTGAAGTTCAGAAGGCAGGCTCTGTGAAATGTGTGACACAGCAGTGCCTACTTACATGGTAACTAGTGATTGTGTGTCACAGAATTCAAGAAAGCAGATGTGTGGGGATCGTCACAAAGTAAATGTACAAATTTCAAGATTGTTCAGATTAATAGGAGTAGGCTAGAAATAACTGTAAAACAATGCGGGGGTTATGAGAAATGGCCCTTCTCAAACAGGATATTGATCTAAACCTGTAGGTAAATAAGAGAACCAGAACCTTTGCTAAGTGGAAGAGTGGGTTTCATAGAAAAGTTGGCAGTGCCTTCACCTAGAACAGGGCCTCTGTTAACACAGGGGATTCCCTTCCTGGGAGATTATCCAGTAATTTAATCAAAGTAATTTGGAATAGAGAAACTACTGCAACCAGCATAAAATATAAACTGTAAGTAAATATGGAATGGTAATAAACAAGCTTTGTATAAGAAAAGATTAATAATAGTAAATACAGTTGGGTCACAGGAACAATTTTAGTTTTTTTAGGTATTTACCAAAACATATTCAAGCTACAGTTATATAACGGATATGGGCTGAAAGTGCACACTCTCAGGTTTAATTTGAGGGTATGTACATCCAAATTGGAGGAAGGGTTTAGGAATTACAGCTCTTAAGAGTAGCCATCCCCCCTTTTTCAAGGGACCAAAAGTAATTGGACAATTGAATATAATCATAAATACAATGTTCATTTGTAATATTTCGTTGAGAATCCTTTACTGGCAATGACTGCCTGAAGTCTGGAACCCATGGACATTACCAAAGATTGGGTTTCCTCCTTTCTTATGCTTTGCCAGGCTCTAACTGCAGCTGTCTTCAGTTGTACTTTGTTTGTGGGTCTTTCTGCCTTTAGTTTTGCCTTCAGCAAGTTAAATGTATGCTCAATTGGGTTGAGATTAGATGATTGACTTGGCCATTGCAGAATATTCCATTTCTTTTCCTTCAAAAGCTCTTGGGTTGCTTTTGCAGTGTGTTTTGGATCATTGTCCATCTGTACTGTGAAGCGCTGTCCAATCAACTTTGCTGCCTTTGGCTGAATCTGGGCTGACAGTATATCTCTAAACACTGCAGAATTAATCTAGCTGATTCGGTCTTCTGTCACTTCATCAATAAACACCAATGACCCAGTGCCACTGGAAGCCATGCATGCCCATGCCATCACACTGCCTGCACCATGTTTTACAGATGACATTGTGTGCTATAGATCATGAGCTGTTCCAAGCCTTCTCCACACTTTTGTCTTCCTGTCGTTCTGGTACAGATTAATCTTAGTTTCATCGGTCCAAAGAATGCTTTTCCAGAGCAGAACTCACTTGTGGCTGAGGGGCCTGAATGCATTGGCCGCAGATGACTAGCTTGTACAGGTGACAGCTTCCTGGCAGACTCACGTGGCCTTGGATCCTATTCCGATCACACCTGACCTTATTACTGTGTGTGAACATGCCCTATCATTTCCTCCAGCTCTGTAACCAAGGATTAGCCTGATATAAGGGGAAACCTTTATATCAGTGCCCCTCTTACCTTACTGTAGTCACTCCCTGCTTACATCAGTGACCCTCCCTCAGATTGGCCTTGTGGAGCGGTCACTGACCTCCTCTCAGGTGCACCATGCAGGGCTCAGTCTGGGTTCTAGCTTGGCGGCTCTGGTTTCATCCTAAATTCTCCTCTCCACAGTCCACACAGGTCTGAGTCCTCCCATGACCCCTGTCCTGGTGGCACTCCTCCTCTTGACTCCTCTCCAGTCTCCTCCTCAGAGACTGCAGACATGATACAAGACAAGAGGTGGTCAGAGATTGTGGCCATGATACAAGAGATGGTCAGAGACTGCAGACATGATACAAGAGATACAGTAGTTAGAGACTGTGGACATGATTCAAGAAATAGTCAGAGATTGCAGAAATGATACAAGAGATGGTTAGAGACTTCAGGCATGATACAAGAGATAGTCAGAGACTGCAGACATGGTACATGAGACGGTCAAAGACTTCAGACATGATACAAGAGATGGTCAGAGACTGCAGACATGATACAGGAGATAGTCAGAGATTGTGGACATGATACAAGAGATGGTCAGAGACTGCAGACATGATACAAGAGATAGTCAGAGATTGTGGGCATGATACAAAAGACGAACAGAGATTGTGGACATGATACATTAGATGGTTGGGGTTTGTAGACAAGATACAATAGATGGTTAGAGGCTGCTGCCAGGATGCAGGAGATGAATAGAGGCTATGGACATGATACTGGAGATAGTTAGAGGCTGCAGTCAGGATACAGGATATGGTTAGAGGCTGCAAACAGGATACAGGAGCTGGTTAGAGGCTGCAGACAGGATATAGGAGATAGGTAGAGGCTGTGGACATGATACAGGAGATGGTTAAAAGCTGCAAGTAGGGTACAGGAGATGGTTAGAGGCTGTGGGCAGGATACAGATGATAAGAGGCTGCAGACGGGATACAGGAGATGGTTAGAGGCTGCAGACATGATACAGGAGATGGTTAAAGGCTGCAGGCAGGATACAGGAGAAAGTTAGAGATCGTGGACATGATACAAGAGACTAACAGAGAATGTGGACATGATATAGGAGATGGTTGGGGTTTTTAGACAGGATACAGTAAATGGTTAGAGGCTGCAGCCAGGATGCAGGAGATGAATAGAGGCTATGGACATGATACTGGAGATGGTTAGAGGCCACGCACAGGATACAGGAGATGGTTAAAGGCTGCAGAAATGATACAGGAGATGGTTAAAGGCCGCAGAAATGATACAGGAGATGGTTATAAGCTGTGAACATGATACCGAAGATGGTTAGAGGCTGTGGACAGGATACATTAGATGGTAAAGGCTGCAGACAGGATACAGGAGATGGTTAGAGTCTGTGGACAGGATACATTAGATTGTAAAGGCTGCAGACAGGATACAGGAGATGGTTAGAGGCTGGGGCCAGGATACAGGATATGGTTAGAGGCTGCAGACATACTGTAATAATGAAGATGTTAGAGGCTGCGGTCAGGATACAGGAGATGTTTAGAGGCTGTGAACATGATACCGAAGATGGTTAGAGGCTGCTGACAGGATACAGGTGATGGTTAGAGGCTGCTGGCAGGATACAGGAGATGGTTAGAAGCTGCAGCCAGGATAAAGGAGATGGTTAGAAGCTGTGATAAGGATACAGGAGATGGTTAGAGGCTCCGGACAGGACACAATAGATGGTTAGAGGCTAGGGGCAGAATACAGCAGATGGTTAAAGGCTGCAGACATAATAATGAAGATGGTTAGAGGCTGTGGTCAGGATACAGGAGATGTGTAGAGGCTGTGAACATGATATCGAAGATGGTTAGAGGCTGTGGACATGATACAGGAGACGGTTAGATACTGCGGACAGGATACAGGAAATGGTTAGATGCTGTGGATAGGATACAGGAGATGGTTAGAGGCTGCAGACAAGATACAGGAGATGGTTAGAGGCTGCGGACAGGATACAGGCAATGGTTAGAGGCTGCGGCCAGGATACTGGAGATGATTAGAGGCTGCGGCCAGGATACAGGAGATGATTAGAGGCTGCGGCCAGGATACAGGAGATGATTAGAGGCTGTGGCCAGGATACAGGAGATGGTTAGAGGCTGCGGGCAGGATACAGGAGATGGTTAGAGGCTGCAGACAGGATATAGGAGATAGAAGCTGAGGTCAGTATACAAGAGATAGTGAGATGCTGGGAATGCACCTAAAACTGTGTGTAAAATATAGATACCATAACCCAATGCAGCGTTGTGAACCTGGCTTTAAAAATGCATTGCAAACCTACTGCGGTACCATGTGATTTGGTGGCTGTGTTGTTTGGATGTATTTAGATTCCAGTCACAGTTTAAACCATGTGTGGCCAGCTGAAAGCGGTAGTGAAGTTTCATTTAAAAAAATGTTTTTTAATTTAATAATCAATTTTTTTTTCTACACATACTGTCACCATTCAGTATTCCTGATCACCTCGACATCTGTCATTTGATGCTATACTGCCCTGGTGACAAATGTGAAAAAAACCCCACAAGTTTTATTTAATATCTTCATTTTAAAAAACTTTATGACAGAAAATGACAACATCAAAAAAATCACCATGCCTCTTACTAAATACTTCAGACTGTCAAATTTTTAAAAAGGGGTTATTTGGAAGTATTTGTACTGTCCAGGGGCGGACTGACCATTTGGAAACTCGGGTACTGCTCGAGGGCCCGGGGTCAGTAGGGGGCCCCATGAGATGCCCCTGGTACCTTTTTCATAGGCTTTTTTGAGTTTGGGCAAGGACACAGGGGCCCCATGATCCCCTATGGCCCGGGGGCCCCATGAGTTGTCAGTCCGCCCCTGGTACTGTCCTGACATTTTAGGACCCCTGGAAATGAGATGGGCCATCAGTACATCAGAATTTTCAAATATACTGTATATATCATAGTTTGTAGACTCTAGAACTTTCACACAAACCAATTAATATACACTTCTTTGGTAGATTTTTTCTACCAAAGATATGTAGCAGAATACATTTTAGCATCAATTTATGAAGACATTTGGTTTTATTGGATATGTTTTATAGCAGAAAGTAGAAAATAGTGTTTGTTTTTTTCAAAATGTTTGGTCTTTTTTTGTTTGTATAATAAAAAATGATACAAATTTTTGAGTACAGTGTTGCATGACCGAACAATTGCCAGTTAAAGTAGCGTAGTGCTGAATAGCAAAAAAAAAAAAAGCTCTGATCATGAAGGAGGTAAACATTTCCAGAGCTCAAGTGGTTAAGGGAGGGTTATAACCCTTGTCAGTGTTTGCCTATTGAGAAGAGTATTGGGGAGACTCCCGTTCACTTCCTGTTACATAGCCAGAACAGGAAGTAAGTGAAATCCCTCCAAAATGAGAGAATTCCTGGTTGTCATTAAAACTAATGTCCCCAGTGGAAAATGTCCCCTCTATACGTGTTCTGGTGACAATCCAAAATTTGGGATTTTCTTTTACTTTCACTTTTAACGATAATGGTAAATGGGGCAAATAAAGAGGGTGAATCTCCCTAATGGGGCACTGTAGGGTTGCCATCTCAGCCCTTTAAGTGCCGGTTCACAATGTACATCGCATGTGATTCGCACAGGAACCACACCGCATTCCTGTGCAAATCGCATGAGATGTCCGTGTGGTGCAATGTGAGCAATACATTTTGTATGGCTCAAATCGCACTGCATTCACAGCAAAATCGTGCAGGACCCTTTTTTTGTCCTGCAAAGAAAGCACACACCATAATCGGATTGCATGGGTGCCCATACCCTTGTGATCTGAACTTGTAAATTGCACAGTGTTTTGGAAACCGATTTTGGGGTGTTGTTAACATACACACTCGCAGCTGATGAGGTGTGGAAATCTCACAGATACCTGTTGGACATCTGCACAGCATCAGTGTGAACCAGCACTTAAACTGAACACATTAATTACACAGGTTCTGAAGGTAATTTAATGCAGATAAGGCACTGAGTTTAATTACCACCTTAAAGCGATTCTAAAGGTTCTTTTTGTAAAATAACAAACATGTCTATACTTACCTGCTGTATGTAGTGGTTTTGCACTGAGTAGCCCGGATCCTCCTCTTCTCGGGTCCCCCGCAGGTTCTCCTGGCTCCTTCCTCCTGTCTGTCAGGTGCCCCCACAGCAAGCAGTTTGCTACAGGGACACCCGCTGCTCCTTGTGTCCATTCACACACAGAGCTGTGGCTTGGCCCCGCCCCCTCTCTCTCCTCATTGGATAACTGGCTGTGATTGACAGGAGTAGAAGCCAATGGCTCCTGTTTGCTGTCTCAGCCAATAAGACCCGGGACAACTAAGGCTGTCATGCAATTACACAGGTTCTGTGGCTGATTAAGATGGTAATTAAACTCAGTGCCTTATGTGTATTAAATTATCCTCAGAGCCTGTGTAATAAATATTATTATTATTATACAGGATTTATATAGCGACAACAGTTTGCTGAGCGCTTTACATTATAGTGGGAGACAATACAGCAACAATACAGTTCAATACAAGAGGGATAGGAGGGCCCTGCTCCTTGGAGCTTACAATCTAATATATAAGTCTTCAATTTTAAAGTGATGAGGTGGCAACCCTAGCGTCGGCACCTCCCGGCCCTTTAAGGGGTTTGTGACACTAAGAGCTAGAGTTTAGGGTCATGTGACCACCATGATTGTCTGTCATGTGATCAGAAAGCGCCCGACCGCAAGTAGTTATTAGGACCTTTCCTTGAAACACTGGTAAATGTGCTGGGAGCACGCAGGGTGCATGCTCTCAGCCAGGGCTGCTGTTAGAAACCACAAGGCGCTATAAAGCCAACCTGACAGGGCCCCCCCAAAAAAACACAGTGTACTATGCTTCAGTTATGAATGAACACAGCGAGTGATCGGTATCAGGCTGGTAAAATGTTACATATTTCCAGGACCCTTCCCCCACTCTGCATCCTGAAGGATTCTATTGGGTGCTTGCAGCTGCTGGTAGGAAGGAGTGGAGAGAAGCCAGCAGCACTGCGGGGGTGGGGGCACTCGGGGGGGAAGCGTGTGGTGCACAGGGAGGGTGATAAGGTGCTACGGGGGGGGGGGGCAATTACTGGAACCGACCCCCTGTATGGCTCTCTCTGCAGCAGCTGGTTTTCAGCTGTTGCAGAGAGAGCCACACAGGGGATCAGTTCCAGTAATTGCCCCCCCACCGTGCCGATCACCCTCCCTGCCCACATCCGATTCACCCAGCTGCCTTGCCCCGTACAGGAGGACTGGTGGTACCCCCTTATCCACGGCCCTGCTCTCGGCACATCTTTTGTTTACATTGGGTACCCCCTTATCCACGGCCCTGCTCTCGGCACATCTTTTGTTTACATTGGGTACCCCCTTATCCATGGCCCTGCTCTCGGCACATCTTTTGTTTACATTGGGTACCCCCTTATCCACGGCCCTGCTCTTGGCACATCTTTTGTTTACATTGGGTACCCCCTTATCCATGGCCCTGCTCTCGGCACATCTTTTGTTTACATTGGGTACCCCCTTATCCATGGCCCTGCTCTCGGCACATCTTTTGTTTACATTGGGTACCCCCTTATCCACAGCCCTGCTCTCGGCACATCTTTTGTTTACATTGGGTACCCCCTTATCCATGGCCCTGCTCTCGGCACATCTTTTGTTTACATTGGGTACCCCCTCGGCGCCAAGGCCTGGCCGCTGAGAGGCTGCATATTTGGTTACGCCCGGTGCCGAGCCGTTAATCAGCCACAGAACCTGTGTAATTAATGTGTTTGGTTTGAGCCCGGGTTCACACTTGTGCGGTGCGGCATATCACGTGATTCACACAGGAACCACACCACATTCTTGTAAAATCACATGAGAATTCTGTGCACGCTGCAATTGGAGCCAGACATTTTGTATGGCTCAGACCACATCAAATAGGTGCAGGACCCTTTTTTTTGGACCGCAGCAGAATCGGATCACATGGGTATTCACACCTAGGCGATCCGATTCTGCACATTGCACCGCGTTTTGTGAACCGATTTTGGGGTGTCGTTTACACACCCGCAGCAGCTCGCATGACCGGGGTGTGATGGTGATACAGTTCATCAGTATGAACCCACGATGAGGTGACAACCCTAGGGCACGGACAGCAATATAACCTAACAGGGGTCCTCATCCACCTGCATTCTATTGAAAACCAATAGAAAATGACTGTAATGTGGGTGTTGCAGACAAGGTGGACTTCCCCGGTGGTGTCCCCGTCGGTGTCAGGCTGGTTCCTTGTGTACGGAGGGAGGGGGAGGTGAGCTGTCAGTGACATGGGGGGAGGGGGAGGTGACAAGGAGCACAGAGGAGGAGTGAAGGAGGGAGAGAAGGAGAGTTCCCGGGATTAGTGGGCGGCCTGTGTCCGGTGGAATGTGAGGAGTTGTGTCCCCGCTCCGCTCTCCTGGATGGAGCTCCTCTCCTGTTCTCCTCTATGAGGCTCTGAGCTGTCCGGGCTCCGCCGTGTCCTGTCCGCACTCCTCCGGCCGGGGACTATTTCTGTGCTTTTCCTATTAAGGGATCCGCCGGGCTCAGGATGGGGCTCCAGCCGCTGGAGTTCAGTGATTGTTACCTGGACAGCCCCTGGCTGAGGGAGAGGATCCGGGCACACGAGGCCGAGCTGGAGAGAACCAACAAGTTCATCAAAGACCTGGTGAAGGACGGCAAGAACCTGATCGCCGCCTCCAAGAGTAAGAGGCCACACTTGTGTTTATTGCCGGGGTTAGAGCCTCTGCCGGGCCTTGTGTGTAGAGTCAGGGACCTCCCTCCTAGGACAGCATACAGGGGACACCTAATGGAGACACCTACATGGCACCACTCAACCACAGGCTCCCAACACATGACGGCACAAATCGACCCAGTTCATTGGTTTTGGTGGAAAACGATCGATCGGAAAAGGTTTTCACACCCTTGCATGTGGATCAATCACTTGATATTCACAAGGGCACAAAAAATGCTTTGCACTGACCCTGTAGGATCATTTGTTATTTCTCGGCACAGCAGTCACCTTGGGTTTATCAAAACCATAAGTCTAGGTTTAGATGTGCGCCTCCTGAAGAGTGATCAGCATTCAGATCGCTTTCAGAGGTGATTGACGGGTGAAGAGGTAATATGGCGTCTCCTCGCTGCTTGTTCTAACCTTTTTTTTTTTTTTTAACCGCACAAATGGGAGTTTGTGAGTCTTCCCTGTTTGCCCAAATGGCTCGCATTTGGTGGGCTTAGTGATTAGCAAGCCCAGGTGTACAGTAATGCGGTGCTGGATTTGCAGTGATTCCTGTGTGTTTCCCGTGCCGCATCACAATCGCCCTCTGTTCATGCATATCGCTGCGGGTGTCAGTGTTAATGACACCCCAAAAACGGTTTGCAAAATGCAGTGCAATTGGCTGAATTGTAAGCTCCAAGGAGCAGGGCCCTCCTATCCCTCTTGTATTGAACTGTATTGTCTCCTGTTATATTGTAAAGCGCTGAGCAAACTGGCGCCATATAATTCCTGAATAATAATTGGATTGCATGGCTGTGATTGCATGCAATCTGATTCCAGTGCGGCACAAAAAAAAAAAAAAAGGGTCATGCACCTTATTAATGTGGGTGCGGTGTGATTGGAGCCGTACAGAGTGAATGAAGAATCACATTTGATTTGAACAAGAATGTGGTGCGATTTCTGTGTGAATCACATGCAGTTTCTCGCACTGCATCAGTGTGAACCAACATGAAATGTTGGTTGTTTTTGTTTCAAATTATTATTATACAGGATTTATATAGCGCCAACAGTTTGCTCAGTGCTTTACAATATAAGGGAGACAGTACAATTACAATATTATTTGGTACAAGAGGAAACCGGGGCCTGCTTGTTAGAGCTTAGGGCTCATGTACACTGCAGCTGCTAAACTGACATTCAGGAGCTGCTGAGCGTTTTTTTCCAGCAGCGCCTGAACTCTCTTATGTTTTCCTATGTGTCCATGTCGTTAACAGTCATTTTCAGGCAGTTGAGTTTACAGTCGTTTTTTTGAACGCACCAAAATTGCATTCAGGAGTAGATTTTACTGGCATTTCAAACACATGTAAATGCTTGTTTATTCAGTTAACCGCGTTTACAAGCATTTGCATTTAGATGCGTTTTTTGACAGGTCCATATCTAGATGCTGTCCAGAGACTTTTTTTCTTCAGCAAAGCGTTTTCCATGTATTCAAATGGACCCGGTACACCAGCGCAGTCAGTTCCAGGTTTTGCGTGAAGGAAATAATGGTAGAACGTGCTGCATTATGTTCATGATGGGATCCATAGCGAATACAACCAGAAAAGACAGGTCATCTCAACACATACTGCTCTCTGCTTCTGCTCGCTCTTTCTCTCAAAATGTCTGAAATAGTTAATTATTTACTATTTTTCAGTGCATTCTGGGCATTTGTGAAGGTCTCCTGAGGTTATCTTTTAAAAACGCTTCTAAACACACATAAACGCTGCATGCAAAGTGTCTAAACTAACGTTTTTTAACCTACGTTTTCTAGCAGTTTCCAGCGGTCAGAAGAGTTTTCCAAACTCCCCGTGTACATGAGCCCTTATGCAAAGCATTGTGACTGCTGCATGTCAACTCTCCATGTGCTGCTTAAAAACGCAACTCTGCTGCATATTTTTACTGCCCCTCAACTGCACATTCACGCCGGCTTTCCCGGTACACAATTTTGACATTGTGATTTTCATACTTGTGTCACATAGGGCAGCGCATTCACTGGAATAGGCTGCCCTATGTGTGGTGACAAGCTATGCACGATTTTGAAAAGGCGTAGTGTGCCATGTGACAATGATGGCAGAATCGCACCGTATCTGGGGTGCCATTAAAGGATAATGGCACCCAAACGCACTCCGCACATTGTGCTGCAATTGCCATGCGGTTTGGTATCCCAGGCAGAATTGCAGTGATTCTGCCCACTATTTCAAATCGCAAAGTGTGAATGGAGCCTAAATGAGCCCTCGCTGACACTCATTGGCCATTTTTGTCTCACTTCACTGATCTTGTTTGATCGATTAGTCAAATTAGAGATCAAAGGTTCAGTTTTATTGCACTGTGTATGGCCACAGCATGAAGAGCTGTTTATCTTTTTGGAGTAGTATGGAGCTGTCTGCAGGCAGTCTGTATAAGTGGAAGGGGGCTCAATGGCATGTGCATGGCAAACCAGAGCTCTTCATGCTGTAGGGTGCACTGTACCTGTGTGAATGAACCCAAAAGGGGGATCTCCCCCACCCCTCCCAAATTTCACTTCCTGATGAGGCTACAGGACAGGGAATGAATAATGCCCTGCTGGAACATAAATTGGGGAAAAAAAACTCTGGGGTTTAAAAGTGAAGCTAAACTTTTTTTTTTTTTTTTTTTTTTAATTCTTTTTTAGTTTTGGATAGCGTGGAGAGGGATTAGAACACCTGTCAGGTTTTTACTACTGTCTATGTTCCCAGTAGAAAGAATCGCCGCCTTTGTGAAAGAAAATCCCAAATTTTGGGTTATACATTTATTATAATACAGGATTTATATATCGCCAACAGTTTGCGCAGCGCTTTACAAAATGAAGGTAGACATTACAGTTACAATACAATTTGGTACAAGAGGATACCGAGGGCCCTGCTCGTTAGAGCTTACAATCTAGGAGGAAGGGTTGAGTGACACAAAAAGTAATAGCTGTGGGGGATGAGCTGATGGAGGAAATCCAAATCAGTTTACTAATTAGAAGCAGGATAGGCTTCTTTAAAGAGAGAGGTTTTCAGGGTTTGTCTAAAGGTGTATAGATTAGGAGACAGCCGGATAGATTAGGGCAGGGAGTTCCATAGGATGGGATGCCCCAGAACAGAAATGGAGGGAAAATCTTCTAGTGAGGACACTAGTTCTGGTGACAACCGGGGACTTCCTCACTTTAAAGTGATTTCCTATCACTTCCTCTTTTGGCTGTAGGATAGGAGGTGAAGGGAAATCTCCCCAAAGGGACACTGATGGCAAAAATCTGACAGAGGTTTCTGCTCTATCCAAAAGGAGAAAAGTGGCTTTAGATGTACTTCAATTACTCAATGTCAGAAAGAAGAAGACAGTCACAGTACAATGCTGGGAGCTGAGTTTAGCTGCATTTAGGGTACATTCATACCAGATGCCTCGGTGTGTTTCTGGTCCTGCTGACTCGCACCGCTGCTTTGGGGGACCCCCGGCTCTACACCAAGAATTGAGCAATTGAAGACTGCTTGTCATTCTTTGAACTCACATTCTCATACTTTTAATTTTTTTTTATTTATTAATTTTTTTTTACATGTTTTGGAGCATTTCTGTGCATTGCACATAAGGCAGCCCATTCACTTCAATAGGCTGTCCTATGCACAACACATGCCCCAAAGAAGCTCCAAAACTTTTTTTGGGAGTGGAGCATGGCACATTTGTAGCAGGTTTGCCGCACAGCTGCTACTGGCACCATTAACATTTAACGGCACCGCAAATGCAACACGTTTGCAGCACTTTTCCAAAACACCCAGATGTGATTGCAGCCTAGTTCTTGGGTCTGCTCTTCGGCATTGCCGCCCGTTCCAGAAAATCCCAAGTGTGAATGCAGCCTAGTTCTCGGGTCCACTGTGAGCAGAGAGCAGTGACTGTCAGCCACCGCTCTGTACTCTGCTGCTCTAGCACACACTGCAGTGCTGGAGAATGGGAGCGGCTGACTGAGGCTCCCAGCGGCACACTGAGAGGCTGAGCCAGCTACCAGTCAGGCATCTTGAAGAATACCGATATTATTGTCGGGATCCCTGCAGAGCCTGGACTGGCTCTGGGACATCAGCTGACAGTGTGCTTTAGCCTGCCATCCGCTGAATACAGGTCACAGGAGTGCAAAATGAAGTGCACTTCCGTGACCCCCAGGAGAAGTATGCTCCTTTTTTTTCTCTTTTGTCTGGATACAAACTCTGCAGCAGATGATTATCAACTACTACTGCGTGTAGTATTCTTGTTTGTGGGATGTACAGTCAGGGTAGGTGCTAGACTATTTTGTGCCCTAGGCAAGGCCAGATACTTGCACAGCCCCCCCACCTTGAAAAACAAAAAAAGCTTCACCTGTAGTACTACTTTTTCACCTCTCCTAGCACACTTTCTCTACCCCCCTAGATTTTCCACCCTAGCACAAATCCTCTCCCCCAAATCCCCCCTCCAACCATAAATCCCCCCCCCGTCTCATCTCCTAGCACAACCCCCTCCAAATTGCTCTTCCCAGCACAAATCCTTCCTCCCCACCCAAATCTGATTGGGGTACTGTGGCTTATTTTACCTTGGTTATAATTATTTCCTTACATTGCATTGTTACATAAGGCCACCTGTAATGCTGCAATAGTGATAGACGAGTATAATACAGAATCCAATTACAATTGTGAAAAGAAAAGCAGAATACAAAATAAATCCCTCAACTGAAAATTAAAAATGAAGATGAAATTAAAATGTACACCAAAACATGGAAAATGGTAGCCCTATCTCCATCATTGGTCACATACACTGTAGTCCTAGCCCCTAGAGAGGGCTAGGTCCATAGGGCCACATTCACGCTTGCGAATTGGCACTACAGCAAGTGGGGGTCCTGGCGATTAGCTGCAGGAGGCAACCCCATTGAAAGCAGAGGGAGGCTGCTGGCTAATTGCAGCTGCTCACATTTGATCACCCGGGAGTGATTGGCACTGGGCGTAAACTGTGGGTTTTCTCATGTAAATGCTGTCAAACCAATTTGCAAATGTAAATGGGGGCAAAGACAGCAATAAAAGCCTTACAGGTGTTCTAATCCATCTCCAAAACTAAAAAATATCCTTTAGTTCTACTTGAACCCCTTCATTTCCATCCTTCCATTATATGTGACCTGTACCTTAACCCATGCACCCCGACTCCTCTGTGTATGACCTGTATATTTAATGTATTTAGTGCACCATTGCCAAGCACAGTGTGTTAAAGCAAAACAGAAAATCTTCTCCCTGCAGATTAAGAGCATAATCTGAAAACGATGCCCACTAGCGGTGTGCTATCATTGATTACAAGGCTTCCGGGTTAGTGGGCTGCGGCCGTTTGAGTGGCTGAGCCGCAATGAAATCACTCCCACGCATGCAAGTCACATCCGCCTTGGAGTGTCCACTTTCCAGAAAGGGCTCTTCTTGGGGGGTTTGTACTGTCATAGCATTTTTGTCATGTTTTGTTCATGTTTTCTGGTCTGTTTTCCTTCTATGTAGTAAAAACCTGTAGTGATTAAATATCATCAAAAGAATCATGGGGGGGGGGGGATATAAAATGAATTTGGGTGCAGTGTTTCATGGTGGAGTAATTTTCAATCGCCACAATGCAAATTGAAAACTGACTTGGTAATGAGAGGGGTGTAGCAGGCCAGTACTGGGGTGGGTAAGGATAAGAAGACTTGGGTGGGTAAGGTCAGTTATTCCCACAGAGTAAAATACATTTGTAATACAGCATGAATCATTAAAAGAGTATTGTGTATATGGCGTCACACTGCACAAATGGTTTGAAGATTTACTTGACAATATTCTTGTAAATGTTTAACCTGAATGTTTATGACTTGGTGTCTTATTTAATTATTTGTATGTGCAGTCGAGGCATTTTGTTTCACTATCATAGGAAGGGCCTGACCATATCTTTCTTTTATCGAGACATAGTAAAATACATTGCAAACGTCAGGAAACTGTCACTTGACAAGATATTAACCAAGTACCAAGTGTTTACAATCTGATATTGCAAGCCTTAAAGCTGAACTCCATGCACAAAAACAAACATCAATTTCTGTCAAGTGGGGACGGTTACACGTTGATCAAAATGAGTATTCCCTGCTGAACTGGCCGCATTTTGATTCATCTATGGCCACCCTTAATCCTAGCAAGATATATTATTACCAAGATGGGTTGTACTTGTTTATCTGCAGTATTCTCTTCTTCACATCAGTTCAAAGTACTGAATTTATAATCTTGTCAGAGTTCAGGAAAAAGGCAGAAAGCTGAAGTTATACTCTGCAGAGCTCAGTGAGGAGAGCTCTGAGAGCTGATTGGAGGGAAGGGACACACCCCCCTTCACACATCACACAGGAACAGAGCTGAGGTTGTCAATCTGCTGGAGGTCCCTACCCTGTCACCATTTTTCTCTTGGTTTCAGGAAAACTGTAAGAAATGATACTTGGTGCTCTGGATTGAGTCAAGTACACACTGTAGAGCAGGGGTATCAAACTCCATTTCATCGTGGGCCGTATCAGCATTATGGTTGCCCTCAAAGGACCGATTGTATCTGTAAAACTAGATGTCCAGATCACCTCACCCCTAATTACATCAGATGTCAAGAGTCCCACACCCTCCCTAACATCACCATGCACCCCCTTTGGGGGCAGAGCTGTAAAGCAGAAAGTGCAGGATCTGGAGGAGGACAAGAGGAGGAGTGGAGTAAGATACTAGAGTCTGCAGAATGTAGAGACCAGGGGAGGCAGAGATGAGGGGGTACTGCAGCTACACTGAGAGGTGCAGGTTCTGGCAAAGGAGCTCTATTCTCCTGTTTGCTGCCGACTGCTGAGACAAGGTGGCGGCGGAGACAATGGGGTATCTGCAGGTGAGGTGCAAGGGCCACATGAAATGGCTTGGAGGGCCGGATTCGGCCTGCAGGCCTTGTGTTTTGACACGTGTCGTAGAGGGATCTGCTTGTTCATATTTCGTGTATGAGGTGTACGACCACTTTAATTTTGTATATATTATTATTTATTATTATTATACAGTATTTATAAAGTGCCAATAGTTCACTCAGCGCTGTACATTACAAAGGGGGACAGAACATGTGACAGAACAATAACAATACAATGCAAAACATGAGGGGATCGAGGGCCCTGCTCTTTCGATTTTACAATCTAGGAGGGAGGAGATGGTGGTACAGGAGGAGATAGCTGTGGGGGATGGAGTGGTAGGCAGAGTGGAGGAGGTCGGCAGGTTAGCAGGGGGTGGGGTAGGATTCCCTGAAGAGATGGGTTTTCAGGGTATATATATAAAATACAAGTTGGTGGTTTTAAAGCGACATCACCAGCCAATGACATCAGCCATAAAAATTCTGCTTTACTTCCATAAAGTCTCTCTTACTAATTGCTAAGGCTGTATACAAAAAAAAATAGAAACCATCTGCCGTTATGAAGAATGGTCTGAGTTTTTATGTATTTATATAAGAGATACACTAGATTTTGGTAAGCTTTAGTGTTAATCCCAGCATATCCACAAATGGTTCCTAACTTTCCAGACGAGCTGTCTTGCCAAAAAGGCAGACCTAACAGTTCTGCAGTATCTTTTGTGTTTTAATGTGTGACATGGAAAAGGACACATGCATATACATATGGAAACTTCCAGAACATGATTACACTAGTTCTAATGTTGGTACGTAAACTGTATGAAGTAGTGGAGAGTGTCAAGGGGAAGTGGGATTTAAGGAAGCTTAAGCAATGATAACCTGAAACTTGTGAATATTTCATATGTGTTTATCTGGTCACTTCTCCTTTTATAGAGACTCGTTCGCATGCATTTTCTAAGGAACATTGCCTGAAGTCTTCCTATGTGCACTTAGGACTCCAGTGATGTCATTTATGTACACATCAAGTGCTGAGTAAGAAAATAAGGATCTGTCTATGCAGCACTCTGCATACGTGTGTTTCTTGAGTCTGCAAAGACTTTGGAACACTTTACAAACAGATAATTAAGGTGTCCGTTTATGAAACTGAGATCAGCAGCGATCCTGAGGATTGCTGCTGATTTCAGTACATTAGTGGTTTATGAAACAGAGAAGATCAGTAGAGAACATGTTCACAAAGAGAATCTGCAATCGACAAACACAGAAACTGCTAGTTTATGAAGGAGCGATGTCAGCCCTTCACTTGCGATCTGTGAAAATTCTCCCTCCCAAATTCTCCAGCCCAGAGGTGGAGAATCGGGGAGAGAAGGGAGAATCGCTGGAGGAAGGAGGAGGTTTTTTGGACTTTCTTCTTCCTTTAGATAGATATATATATAGCACAGGCACAATTTTAGTTTTTCAGGTTTTTACCAAAACATATTCAAGCTATAGTTATATAATGGAAATGGGCTGAAAGTGCACACTTTCCGGTTTAATTTGAGGGTATGTACATCCAAATTGGAGGAAGGGTTTAGAAATTGCAGCTCTTAAGTTCTTTTCAAGGGACAATTGAATCAAAAGCTGTTTCATGGCCAGGTGTGGGCTACTCCTTTTTGTTATTTCTTCATCAATTAAGCAGGTAAAAGGTCTGGAATTGATTCTAAGTATGTTATAAAAAAAATGGTTGCAGTTCCTAAAATTTGTACTTGATATTTATGTTCAACCCTTTGACAGGGATGTGCAATTCATATCACCTGACGCCCGGGACATGTAGTTCCAGACGCCAAGCAGGTAATTTTTTTATTTTGTCTTTAGCCCTGCTGCTGGCAATCAGCTGGGCTCATCTGTCGGGTGGATGCATTTTGGTGGTAGCGCTGCCGCCTGATTGCTTCCACACAGCCCACAGTTACAACCGCCCCCGCCCACTATTTGTCCCGGGCTCATTTGCGGGCTCGGGACCAGTCATTGAGTGCTGGCAGTATGTCAGGATGCAGGTATAGAGGATGGAGGAGAGCTGACACAACTTAAGTGTATTTTTTTCTGAAATTTTGCGTTTCCTAGACCTTTGTAATAATAATGTGTGACATAAACATTTGGATCTACCGCTATTTTATTCTCTAGAGCACAGGTGTCCAACTGTTGGCCCTCCAGCTGTTTCCAAACTACAAGTCCCATGAGGCATTACAAGCATGACTCCTAAAGGCAGAGGGAACTTGTAGTTTTGCAACAGCTGGAGGGCCACCAGTTTGATACCCCTGCTCTAGGGTCTCTGAATTTAGAAAATATATCATGTTTTGGAGTTTTGTGTATTCTCAGGCCTTAAATGATTTTTTTAAACGTGTGCAAAAAGGGATAAAGGATAAGCCTGACACTCCCCTTTCCTGACGAGCAGCCAATCGGTGCTCATTACACTGCAAGGTCTCTCCCCTCCCTGCTAGTCCTTGGGTGTGGTGCTGGAAACAGGGAGGGGAGGAGAGGATAAACAGCGCAATGTTAAAAATATTAAACGTTTTAAGTTGCCATAAAGACCCTTTCTTTTTTAAAAGCCCAGACATTCCATAAAGCACTTTCGATTTAAATACGGTTTTGGTTAAAAAAAATTTTTTATATCAGGACAAGTAGATTGGGGCACTGATGAAGTCCCTGGACAAGTAGTTTTTTCAAAAATTTCCACACCGCTACCTTGAATAAAGCTGAGAGTCTGCACTTCAAATTCATTTGGATTGTTTAGTTTTAATTTATTCTGGTGGCATACAGAGCCAAAAGTATGAAAATTGTACCTGTGTCCAAATATAAATGGACCTAACTGTATGTGTGATATAATTTTATTATTGTGTACTGAGGAGAGCCACCACCTCAGCAGGAGTAATTTACCACTGCTTAATAAACTGACAGCTGTGTGTTTTACTGATCTCTTGTTACTGTAATCTCGCTAGATCTCACAAGATTACAGCAACAACAGCCATTTCCAGAGTTCAAAGCGTTTGTAGATCACTTCTTTCCTCATCAGGAGAGGTGATCTACACTGCTTCATAAACAGGCAATTACCAAAAATAATTGGACAATTGAATTAAAAAGCTGTTTCATGGCCAGGTGTGGGCTACGCCTTCGTTATTTCTTCATTAAGCAGGTAAAAGGTCTGGAGTTGATTCTAATTGTGGTATTTGCATTTGGAATCTATTGCTGTGAACCTACATCATGTGTTCAAAGGAGAAGGCCATTGTAAGGCTTCAAAAATGAAAAGAACCTGTGAAGTCCTGCATATGATTAATGGCATAAGTAGTGAGTTGCTTACAGTGGGCAGGGATACAGGCAATAGCACCATTGACCAGATGGATGATAAGCAATGTTTGTTTTTTTTAAAGGGAAAGAGGTGGTGGTACAATAGAAGGCAGGGCCTCTGGAAATTGTAGTCAGTGAATTTCTGCAGACCCAATTCCAAAAAAAGTTCTTGCTTTGTGTTGTAAGTGGAAACCTCTGTAATGTACGTTTTGCCTTCATGTTGGCTTTATCTATGATTGTGTCATTTTCAAGTACATGTGTATCTCAAGTGAATATCCAGTTGCTGGACATGTTGTGGGCTCAGATAATGCAGTTTGGCTTAGTTATCTTTTGCAGCTTTTGATAAAGGCAACAGTCTTCTCTCTCCTGTGCAACTAACACCATTGGCTGTATGCAGTAAGGAATGCTTATTCCTAAGTACTAGGGATGCACTGAAATTTCGGTGGCCAAAATATTTCGGCTGAAAACACCCCTTTTGGCCGTTGACCAAAATGAAAAAAAAAAAGCACCGATACGGGTACAGAAAAAACCTCGCCGCCCCCCTGCCCACTGTCGCTGCTGCCCCTCGCATCAGCCGCCACTGGCTGCCGCTCAGTAGTTCTCAGGCTTACTTGAGAAACCATCGAACTATCCCGGCACTGGGCATAGACATGAGTGAAGGAAAGATGGCCCCCACCCATCTCTAAGCCCTTGGAGAACTGGTTCTGGCCATTTTTTTTTTTTTTTTTTTTTTTTTTTATTTTTATTTTGATCCAATGCTTTACATTGCAGAGGAGAGATGTGGGGTCTTATTGACCCCACATCTCTCCATAAAGAGGACCTGTCACTAATTATTTCTATCACAAGGGATGCATGCATTACTTGTGATAAGAATTAAAAGTGATTAAAATTTTATTTTAAAGGGATCTGTACGAGGTCCCAATCATGTGATCACTGATTGGCCAATCGGTGATCACATGCAAAGTAGTAAGCAAGATGTCACTTGTGACATCATTGCTTACTACGTCGAAATCTGTGAATGATCACAGAGGTCACATGGTACAAGGCTATTCACAACAGCCTTGTACCATGTGACAAGCTGTGACCAATCACAGCTCACTCAGTAGTTCTCAATGGCTGCAAGAATGCAGACAGAGAGAAAAGGAAATTGATTTTACATCCTATATGGGTATAAAAGCAATCGGTGTAAAAAAAAAAAAAAAAAAAATCACCCCTCACAAGTAGTACAGTGTCACCATGGTGACACTGTACTGCTAGGGTGACAGTATGTAAACAAAAAAACCCCATAAATATAAAAATGTAAAAAAGAAAATGTTTAAAAATTATAATTTTTGGTTATAAACTAATTTGGCTTATTTTTTTATTTTTTTTACTAAAAAGATAACGGAATAAATTTTGGCCAATATTTATGATGAAATAAATATTTGCAAAATTTTATAAGGAAACCCTTTTTTTCAAAATTTTTGGACTTTTTCATTTACATAGCAAAAAAAATAAAAATTCCAGCGGTGAATAAATACCACCAAAATAAAGCTTTATCGCTCTCAAAAAAATGGTAACAAATTCATATGGGTATAGTGTTGCATGACTACGCAATTGTCATTCAAAGTGTGACAGCGCTGAAAGCTGAAAATTGCCCTGGACAGGAAGGGGGTAAAAGTGTCCAGACAGGAAGTGGTTAAGAACTTTAGTTTAATGCCATTCCACGAGTGTGCGCAATTGTATTTATTTATTTTTTTAATCGGTGTATTTTTTTCCAAAAAATATTTATTCATTTTTAAAAACTGTGCTTTTCGGTTTTCGGCCAAGTGCATTTTGAATTTTTGGTTTCGGCACCAGAATTTTCATTTTGGAGTGGGGAGTCTACCCCGGCCACACTCCACCCCCCTGATGTGCACACACACAGTCAGAGGGCACGCTGTATATATGCGGATCATTGTTGAATTGCATACAGAGTGCAGGAAGTAGCTGTAGATCCTGAGGCTGAGGAAGTAATTAATGAGTCCAGGCAAACTGATAACCACCAATCCCCCTCCCCTCCATGGATGTCCCTCACTCTGCTGTTCTGGCTGAAAAAGAATGCTGCTCTTTTGAAACGCAATTCACTCATTACTTTTTAGAGGCATTTCATAGGTGTTGACGAGGCGATAAATTGCCTCCACTCCACCTGTTTTAAGCCCCTAAATGCTGTAATTACCACAATCACCTGCATTGCACACAGTTACAGGGAGGTTGCAGCACATACCTTTTTTTTTTTTTTTTTTTTTTTTGGGTTATGTTCAGTGATTAGTAGTGCCTGCCAAATGTAACAAGGGGTATAATATTCCTTGCTGTGGCTGCAGCATGTGTACACCACTTGCTGCTGCCTTGTCAGCTCAGGGTCTGTTCGCACCAAACGCTGCATTACAATGCAGCAGCTGGTGTGCTCTGTTGTATCAGAACAGTGTAGATCAGGGGTAGGAAACCTTTTGAGAGGTGGAGTTCTACTTGAACAACATGAGAGATCAAAGATCACCGGGATTCAGCAAAAAAACTAACTAAATAGCAAGGAAAATGTAGACCATATAATAAAACAAATGTCACTGGAAAAATACAAACTTAGCCTACTTTAAAAATGGACGGTGTCCGTCGGTAGGGCAGTGGACGGGGTCAGTAGGGCAGAGGTTGGGGTCAGTCGTTTTTTTATTTTTTACATTTTCTGTAGATGTCCGTGGATTTTACACCTTCGTTCACAAGAAACGTCAGTCACACATTGTTCCATGCATGCACTAACACTGTTGTCTGCCATCTTGATTTACCAGTCTCTGGACCACGACATGTGCACCACATATCAGTAATAGGACACACTTGCCACTTACTATTGCGTATAGTACCACCACACTAGCATCCCTTTTTATACCTGTAAAATTAAAAGTCCCGGTTTGACTTAACATTTATTTCACATGATCTTTTATACGATTCTTGCTTCACATAATTATCTACATGATCTTTTTAGCTGCTATTTTTACTTTTCCATATATTTATATTCCTGTATATCTAGTTTTGTACACCTTTTGTGTAGAGGAAGGGGGAGTCTGTTTCCCCGAAACGCGTTGGCTCAATTTTACTTTTTGAGTTTTTCAAGAAACGCCTTCTAACACGTTTCAGCTTGCACCTTATTGGACACGGGCACGCCTTTTCACTCGCCTTTCAAATTCATAGCCAAAACAGGAAGTGAGAGGAAATCCCTGCAAATTGAGGGAATGCCTGGCTGTCACCACTAGTGTCCTCATTGAAAGATTTCCCTTCTATTCCTGTTCTGGTGACAAGCCAAAATTTGGGATTTTCTTTCACGTTTGGTGATAATGGTAAACAGGGCAAATAGAGAAATTGAATCTCTCTAACGGGGCACAGACCGCAATAAGAATAATAGAACAGGGGTTCTAATCCGTCTCCACTTTCTCCAAAGCTAAAAAAAAGATGTTTTTGCTTTACTTTTACATTACTCACTACAAGCTATACATTGAACTGGATAAAAGTTAGGCTTTAGATAACATTATTAAAATTTTACAATCTTTTTTTTAATTCTTCAATGAATCTCCGAAGCGTCTCAAATTGCAGTTGACTCTAAAAATTCTGAATGAGCCCTCTGCCCACTGTTATACACACTTACATTTTTCTAGTAAACTTTGCATGAAAACATGGATTTTTGATTCATATGATTTCCAATGCATGTTTAGGCTGGCCAACTAAGTCAAAGTAATCCCTTTCTGGCCAGTCCCTACTTTACTCTACAAAATGCAAATAATATATGCTCACATGTATTGTGTTTGGCTTAGGTATTCTGACAATATGTAGGCCATATCTATGCCTGTAAGTTTTTAGGTGTTCTCGAATAGTCATCTAACATTCACAATAACGTCTTTTGTTCCTCAACCCAGCCTGAGCTTCAAGTAGCTCTCGCTCAAAGTATTTATTTATTACAGGTACTTGTATAGCAAAATCAGTTACGCAGCCCTTTACATATATATTTTACATTCACATTCGTCATTCAGTCCCTGAACTCAAGGAGCTTACAATCTAAGGTCATTGATACATATACTAAGGCCAATTTAGAAAGGAACCAATTAACCTACCAGCATGTATTTGGATTTTGGGAGGATACCGGAGTAAACCCACGCAGGCCAAGGGAGAACATGCAAACTCCATGCAGATAGTGCCATGGCTGGGATTCATACCAACAGACCTAACACTGCTAGGCAGAAGTGCTAGCCACTTCGCCACTGTGCTATCCATAATGTATGATCGTATTCTTTGTGGTATTATTTTCAGCAATACTTTGCTGGCATGTGGAATTAATGCAATCATTCAGTAGTTGTTACAATCTTTAGTATCATCCTTCTTAAGTATAGGAATGAATATCTGGCTTGTTTTAGGAGTTAGTTTAATTTCTACAATGTCATCTATGCTGCTTTTTTTTTTTTTTTTTTTTTTTTTTATACAAAAGCAGGTATACTCTTTCCATCTTTTTTTTATAATCTCTGGATCGTTCAGTATCAATCCATTTGAGTCTTTAAGCATCTCCAATCTAGGTTGGAATTTCTGCCGCAATCTCTGTCCTGAAAAACTAGTCTGGTTTTTGTTTTTATGTGCTCAGCTTAAATTTTCTTACAAATATCCTTGATATATCGTTCTTTATCTTTTCGAGCTTGGCACTGAAACATTTTGATTAATTTGAGATACTTTTACTATCACCAGAAATGTTGGCTTGTCTTCTTTGTTCTACCATTTTTCTAGTTTCTTATGAAATCCAAGATGACTTCTTGGCTTTCCCTCTTCTGTAATATTCTTTCAGCTTCTTCACTAATTATGGTTTTGATGTCATTCCATAACTCTTCAGGTTCTCTGCCGCCTGTACCCGGAACTTCAAATATATTGTTTACTTTAATCCAGTAATATTCTCATTATCATATCTTGGAGGGCCTCTAATGATCTTCTTCTTGCAAAGCTTTACCTTGATGTTGCACGTCAAAAGCTCCTGGTCGCTGCCACAATCAGCTCCAGGTTTAGTGTTGTCAGATTTCCATCTCTGTCCTATGCAGAAGTAGTCAGTTTGATTACAATGCATTCACTTGTCCTTGTGTATAGCCGACCCCCTCTCCCCTTTTAGTAATTAGGAGCAGGATCTGTTCTACTTTCTCAGTTTAGAAGTGTGGAGCAGGCTTTATGTCTGCACCACTCTTTTATTTTTCCTCCTCATCGTCACTATTATTGGAAATTTATTTTATTGCATGCCTATTTGCTTATTCTATTTAAATTTATTAAAAAAATGATTAATTAAAAATTTAATAAACACTCATTTTTAATTTGTAAAAAATAATTTTTTTTAAATTAATTTCCACTAATGTATCTTTTTAATGCGGTTTATATAAAAAAATAAATTGTGTGTGTGTGTATGTGTATGTATGTGTTTTTTTTTTTCTTTTCTTGTGGGCAGCTGTTTTCGTTCTAGATATACAGCACAAGTTTTTCCTATATATGATCTGTGCTTTTTTTTTTTTTTTTTTTTTTTTTTTTTTTTCTTTTAATAGCTACCCCAATACTGACGCACATTGTGCAGCATTTACCTTAGAGGGACATTTATCAATCCTGTCACAAAACCCTGGCCACTTCTTGATTATGCATCTCTTTAGAGAAAAAAAGGACTTATTTTCAATAATAAATCTGACCTTTGTAAACCATAGCACTTGGCTGCCCAGGAATACAGCCACACAGGTCTATAAACCCATGGCAGAGGCTTTGTTGAAAGAGAACCAGCCTGATTTATGGCTAATCCTGCTGCTAATTCGCCTAATATGTGTCCCCCACTGAGTTTAATGGAATTTGGAAAATAGTCACATGACCAAAACTAGACTAGCAGCATCTTTGGTTGGCTAGTCTTGCCTGGATGATCAGCAACAGCTTGATCTTCAAGATTGCTGTAAACAGGCTTTCTTTTGCATATATGTATAAATATAAGAGATTTACAACAAAATCCTGTGGGTTTTTTTTTTTTTTTTTACTTTTTATTTCTGTGCTGACCCTTGCTATAGCACATTAGTTCAGCTAAAAGGCAGAAATATCCCCATACCTATGTGTGGGTGTGCAGCCTGACTGTATGGCAGGAGCAATAAATTAAGTTTCAAATGCCATATGTGCGTATTCAGGGCTTATTTAAGCAGGAACGCGGCGGTACGCACTTGTGGCACCTCCAGCTTTGTACTAGTAAGGGGGGCTTGGGTGTGCTGGGCGATCTGTTGTAACTGGGCAGGGGTAGTGTTGCTGATGTGGGATTTATTGTTGCGGGGGGGGATCTACTGTTATTGGGGTGGGAGAAGTCTATTGTAGGTGTGGGGGGGATTGCTGGTGGGAGATCTTTTGTTTCTTGGGATCTACTGTTGGAGGCTTTATTGATGCTGGCTGCTGGGGGGATCTGTTGCTGGCTGCTGGAGGATCTATTGTCACTGACTGCTGGGGGATGTATTGCTACTGGGATGATCTACTGTTGCGTGGGGGCTCTATTGTTGCTGATGAGGGCATTTATTGTTGCTGGGGGGTCTACTGCTGGGTGGTTTATTATTTGCTGTTGTGGGATCTGTTGTTGCTGACTGGCTGCTGGAGGATCTAATGTTACTGGTTTAGGGTATATTGTTGCTGGGGGACCTTATTGCTACTGGGGTTATCTAATGTTGCATGGGGGGCATGGTGGGTATATTGCTGCTGGATGTCTGGAAATCTCTTGTTGCTGGGTGGTGGTGGTGGGGGGAGGGGGGGGGGGGTCTGTTCTTGCTGGAGTTTTGTTGTTGCAGGGGGTGGTTCTACTGTTGAGGGGGGTGGGGGGGTCTAATGATGCTGGCTGCTGTGGCAGGGTCTATTCTTGTCATGAGTGGGTAACCTACAGAGTGCAGTGGGTAACACACAGAGTGTACGGATCATGAGCGCAAAGCGTACAGAGTGCATTGTTCAGGAGCGGGAGTGGCAAACACCCTCTGAAGAGTAATCAAAGCTTAGATCACTCTTCATAGGGCACCACATATGTGAATGAGCCCTAAGGCTGTATGGCCAATCAGGTTTGTTCTGCCAGTTCAGCAGCAGGGACCTGGGAACAGAGAGGGGACTGTTGACTTTAGGGCACTGTGGTCTGCAGTCACTACAAAAACCTTCCCCTTGCCCCATTGATTCAGCCAGAATCGGTGGCAGAAATGGGACTATTTAGTGATAGGCGGAGTAATCCTGCTGTCATGGTTCGACATTTACAATAAAGTCCCGGGCCTGCTCTTTTGTATCAAGCCACCGGAGCAAGACGGAACTATAATTGCCGGGAACTGAAACACAAGGATTATGCTACCCGGGACTATGTAATGGTATTTTGTGCATACGCAGTAATCCTTGTCCGCGCGTTTCTGACCGTTGGCTTTTTGTCCTGGCCTGCTGTTCTATCTCAATCCACTAGGGCTGGGGTAGGCAACCTTCGAGAGGTGGAGATCTACCTGAACAACATAAAATAGATCAAAGATCACAGGGGTTCAGAGCCATTTAAATAATCTAAATAGCAAGGAAAATGTAAAAAACAAATGTCGCTGTAAAAATACAAATTTAGCCTACCTTAACCCCTGAGGATTTACCCCCCCCCCCCTTCCTGACCAGGCCATTTTTTTGCGTTACAGCGCTGCGCTACTTTAACTGACAATTGCGCGGTCATGCAATGCTGCGCCCAAATGAAATTTGACAGTATTTTTGACTTTTTGCTATTAAACATGACCAGTAAAAAAAAATGTTTAAAAAATCAAATTTTGTCATACATTTTAGGCCAAAATGTCTTTGCTAAAAAAGAAAAAAAAAAATCCCAATACGTGTAAATGAATTGGTTTACGTGAAAGTTCTGTGTGTGTGTGTGTGTGTGTGTGTGTGTGTATATATGTATGTGTATGTGTATATATATATATATATATATATATATATATATATATATATATTTTTTTTTACTAGTAATGGCGATGATTAGCTACTTATAGTGGGACTGTGGCGGGCATTCTGACACTGGGCGGAGCTGGCTTGGTGTTACTGATATCCTCAGTGACACCAATACAGTGATCAGTGCTAAATAAAAGCACTGACGCTGTACTAATGGCACTGGGCAGGAAGGGGTTAACATGAGGGGCAATCAAAGGGTTAACTGTGTGCAGGGCGTGTTTTACTGGGGGGCGGTGTGTTGGTTCTTCACTGTAAGCACACTACTCTTGATGAGTGCTGTGCACAGCCATCCAGAGCAGTGTGCCCGAGCTGACAGGGAGGATGACTGTTAGTAGGCAAAGCAGCCCTCCTCCCTGTCAGAGATCCTCAGTAATCACCAGCCAGGACCCGGTGATCGACAACCGCGTGCGCGCCCCCACCCGGATATGCAAAATCACTTATACTGTATATACGTGATTGTGCGCACCCCTGCCGCCCTGTAGCAGTATGTCTGCTATAGGGCGGTCGGGATGTGGTTAAAAATGGACTGTCAGTAGGGCAGAGGTTGTTGTCTGTCAGAGCGGTGGCCGGTGTCAGTAGGGCAGTGGATGGTTCTTTTTCTTGATTTCTTTAGGAGCCCTGCTGAAAGGGGAGCACTTGGGGGAAGGGCCAGGTAGCAGAAAAAAAAGGAGGAACAAAGGTGGAAGAGGCAGTGGTGGGGGGAGGCATTTACTAGAACAGATCCCTGGCTTTTCTTCCTACAGCAGCTGTACACTGTTGGGAGGGCGAGGAGGAGATGCTAGATTTCAGCTGCTCCAGGAGGACAATAAAGGGGATCGCCGGAGGGCAGGTATTTTTAGAAATCTGAATTCCCAGCAAGTGGCTGGGGATTGGGATTGTTCTCCCCCCCCCCCCCCCAGGTATCCTGGTGCCCTAAGGTGGGTGCTGGGTGCTAACATAATGCTGCTTAGGCAGCTGCCTTAGGGCACCAGGGTAGCTGGGGGGGGGGGGGCAGAAAAATCCTAATCCCCAGCCAATTGCTGGGAATTCAGAATTCTAAAATACCTGTCCATGGGAGGAAAGGGGGGAGAGGACACTGGTGGGGGCAGAGGTCACCGCTATGGGGGAAAGGGGGGGCAGAGGACATGATTGTGGGGGGGTGTGATATGAAGGGAGATAGAGGACACTGCTATGGGCATCGGCCCTGTCCACAGCAGTTTCCTCTGCACATCACCTCCCCCCAATAGTGTCCTTTGCCCCCCCCCCCCTTTTGCCCATAACAGTGACCTCTGGCCCCCTCCCCCTAGCACCAACAGAAGGCAGCATGGCTCAGGGCGGGAGGAGGAGCTAGCCAAATTAGTTGGCTGGGACCGACTTAGCAACCAATCAACTGCGGGTCAATATGAAAAGTTCATTTGGCCATCTCCTCCTCCCACCCTCCGTCCTGAGCGGTGCTGCCTTCTGCTCTCTGCTGTGCACTGAGGATGACAGCAGTAGCGGAGGAGGCTTTGGGAAGGGAGGGAGGTGGACCTGTTCACGGTCTACCTGTCACCTGCCCATATTCGACAGGTAGACTGCAATCGACGGGTTGCAGACCCCTGGTGTAGATGCACCAATTGTGGTGCATCATACTGATCCTTTTTTTCTTTTTTTTCTTTTTTTTTTGCTGCAAGTGCCTCCTTTTCTTTTCCTCTGGCAGGAGTGCCAAGTTATGATCATTTTCACAGGCCCACTGCTTTCAGAAAACACCCCTGCCAAAGCAGTCTGTTGCTATTTGTGAAGGGGGGACTACGTTGCGATGGGGGAATGGGGGTGCTCTGTTATGACAGGATAGGTGGGATACTCCTAATGGGGAGGACTGTGTTGTGATGGCAGTGGAAATGAGGGGATTCTGATAGGATGGGTGCAACTCTGATTTGAAGGAGATGGTGTAATGGGGGGATTGTGATGTAAAGGTGACTGTCTCTGAAGTGATGGGTGGAATCTGATGTGAAGAGGGGACTCCCCCATGTGGCACCAAGGAGTCCATGAAATAATCATGTAGTACAGATGTCAGTGTCTTTCAGTCCAATAAATACGGTTCAGGCCTTGGGATTTTGTATACTTTAAGCCTGGGTGCACACTGATGCGGTGCAACATATCGCATGTGATTCATACAGGAACCACACCGCATTCCTGTGTAAATCACATGCGAATTTTGTGCATGCAGTTTGAGCTATACATGTTGTATGGCTCAAATCGCACTGCATCCGAACCTAAAAGGTGCAGGATCCTTTTTTTGGTTCCCACTAGCATTGGATCGCATGAGTATTTTATACCCATGCGATCAGATTCTGCACATCTCTCCGCATTTTGCGAACAGATTTTGGGGTGTTAACTTGATATAAACACCCGCAGCTGTTGGCATGAACGGGGTGTGATTTATGATGCGGTGTGGAATTTGCACAGAAACCAGTGCGAATTCTGCACCGCATCAGTGTGAACCCAAGCTAAGAGTGCCATCAATAATAATGAAACATTGGTCTAATACATGTGTTTTTAATTGCAGCCACATGTAGAGGTCGGGAACTAAGGAGAGGATAAAACAAAAGTGTGTTGACATTATGCCCCCCTGACTTTTTTACTGAACCCCCAAATTAGACAGGCTAGATCCAGCCCTGCTTTCATGGGAAAAAAACTGGCAAATTAAAACCCCAAAAAACTAATATAGCATATACAATTATGATACAAGTCGTATTGTAATTAAATGTTATTAAAAATTACCCCCAAATATGTAATTTTCTGCTTGTGTGATTGGCAGGGTGGATTTGATTTAAATCACTAGTGAAAAGGCTCGATTTTAAAAAAATATCATTTTTAAAGAGCACCTGTAATCTCTGTCCCACAGCGGATCCTCGTCTGACCCACTGTTGACTCACAGACAGTCCCATTCACTTTAATGGGACGGCTGGTGATGCGGCAGTGACACAACAAGGTGAGGGACGTGGCCGCAGCAGGTGAGTGGATGCCTGCTAACGGGCGCTGCCATGGTGGATCTAAAATGACAGGAGTTCTTTAAATGTAAGGAATCTGACTCATTCTTGCTGGTAGTTTAGAATCTTTAATATTTGCAAACCAAATGAAGGTTTCCTCTGTAGAATAATAAGCTGGCAGGTTAGTAAAACAGCGATATCAGAACCAGTTTTAGGTTAATAGGTTAATCACACATAGCTGGAGAACTACTCAATTCTTTTATTTCATGTTTTTTCTCATGGTTACTGTGAAATTGTGTGAATGCATCAATGTGGTGCATGTTATCTCAGCTTGCAGAGCTTGGATTCATTGAATGAGTTTACCAAAAAAGGAAAATCGTGCAGAATATACAGCCTCATGCTACATAACTAGGCTCCATTTCATGCTGAATAAACTAAATTAATTATGTATCTTAAATAGAAAACTATCTTTAGATAGATTTTTACTCCAATAGCATTTTATTAAAATAAATTTGATAAAAATCAAAAAAATCCAATTTTTTTTAAATTTTGTTTCAATCATCAATTTTTATCCACCCTGGATTGGCTTACTGATTTCCCAGAAGTATGCACTAAAACACAATTTAGAATTTGGGCATCCCCTGATAATTTTTTTTTAGAATGGAATGTAAAAGATCAGCTTGATGTAAGTGTATATGCAAGCTTACTGCCTTGCAGTTCTGCACACTGCCTGTCCCTTATGCCTTATCACTGTTGTCAGGCTCATTGAAATCAATGTAAAATAAGGGAAGAAGGGTGCACCAGCCTAGTGCATTACCTGAGAAATAACTTCAGTAAGACAAAGGTGCATATATACTCACAACTGTAGTAACAAAAGTTTATCAAAGTTCAAAGTGACCTGGTCACCAAGTCAACTCTCAGACTGCAAGAGGACCGTTCCCATGGCTTCACGTGGTGCTCCCCTCTTCCTCAGAACCAGTCCTAGATGCTGCACAAGCGGTAGACATGAAAGTTGATATAACTGGTAACTATGTATTTTTCACCATGACTTTTCCTTGGGTCAAGTCCATTAGAAATCATCACATGTAGGATGACAACAATTATTGGTAGAAAAAAAGCTGGCTATACGTGGGTTGCAATTCTCTCCATGAGTGGCCCTGTGTTAGGTGGCTCTAGCTGTACTAACACAAGGGGGAGCACCCCCCGCAACTGCTCTATCCAGCGGACACAGTAGAATGAAGATCCCGGTGACTGGGACCCAGTGATCACTATGCGATCACGTGATCACTATGCGATCACGTGATCACTATGCGATCACGTGATCACTATGCGATCACGTGATCACTATGCGATCACGTGATCACTATGCGATCACGTGATCACTATGCGATCACGTGATCACTAAGCAAAGCCGTTATGAATCAATCTCATTCATAACAGCTCTGCTTCTCTTCCTAGTGAGCTGTTTGGCCCACAGCCGTCACATGATACATAGGGCCAATCGCAGCACCCTGTACCATGTGACCAGCTCCAGCTAATCACAGATCACTATCCTGAGCTGTCAAAACTTAACTCATTCATGACAGTTCATGAATGAATTAGGTTCTGACAGCAAGCTTTGCATTGCAGGAGAAATGATCTTTATTTCTCCTGCAAAGTAAAGTGTAAAAAAAAAAAATCCCTGATCACCCTACCAAACACAGTAGTACAATGTTTGTTTCCAAAAAGGGGTCATTTGGGGAGGGGTGTTTGTACTATCCTGGCATTTTAGAGCCTCTGAAACTTTGATAGGTAGCGGGGAAGTGATATGAGGAAATATGCCCTTTGAAAGCCTGGAGGTGGTCATTGGATTTTGGAGGTTTGTATGTAGCCAGGCTGCCAAAAAGTCTCTCACATGTGGTATCCCCATACTCAGGAGAAGTAGGAGAATGTGTTTTGGGATGTTATTCAGCATTAACCCATGGAATGCATGAGCAATATATCATTAAATTGTCAAATAAAAAATTGTCGTCATCAAAAAATTTGTGGCAAAAAATAAAATGTTCCATGGACTCAACATGCAAAATCCTTGGGGTGTCTACTTTCCAAAAAAGGGCTATTTTTGGGGGGTGTTATACTGCCCCGGCATTTTTAGCATCTCAAGAAATGTGATAGGCCGTCAGAAAGTAAAAGCTACGTAAATTCCAATGTATATACCATAGTTTGTAGATGCTATAACTTTCACACAAACCAATTAATTTACACATATTGAGATTTTTTTTTTCTACCAAAGACATGTAGCAGAATACATTTTAGCCTGAATTTATGACTAACTTTGAGTTTATTGGATATATTTTATAACCAAAATCTAAAAATCTTTTTTTTTTTTTATTTTTTGTTTCAAAATTTTCGTATTTTTTTGTTTATAGTGCAAAAAATAAAAACCGCAGAGGTGATCAAATACCACTAAAAGAAAGCTCTATTTGTGTGAAAAAAAGGACATACATTTTGTTTGGGTGCAGTATTGCACGATCGCGCAAATACTAGTTTAGATAGCGCAGTGCTCAACCACAAAAAATGGCCTGGTCAGGAAGGGGGGTAAATCCTCAGGATGGCAAGTGGTTAATATATACTTTGTATTTTGTTCTGATGAATGTAGTATTTTTTGCAATCATTCATCCACATATAGGCCAAACAGACAGCTTGTCTACATTCTTCTGGAATATTGATAACCAGATGCCTTTCTTGCCCACTCTTGTCTTGCTGTGTATTTTTCCCCCGCACGTTGCTGTGTTTTGCAGACAGAGGTTGGAGTTCTAGCACCGTGCAGTAATATTTCTGTGTACATGGTGATATCATCCTATCTGTTATGCTGTTGGTTTTGTCTTATCAGTGGTGTCTTGTAATGTAGATATTTTTGTTTGTCTTGGCTGGAAACAGTTTCAACATAAGTCACTTTGTAATCACAGCGAATTATAACAACATTGGTGCAATAACTTGGATACTGTATCCTATAATAAGTACACTGTGTCACATAGTAATCATTGAACCTTCTGGCCCTCATTTTGCGGTGTAGTAAAAAAATAAATAGAATGCTTCATTGCTTCTTAAAGTCGCACCAAACTCTGGTTTCAGAGAAAATCTTCTTATTCAAGCATGTGTTCTTATCTCAGAAGAAGTACCTTATTGTCCTTGTGCTGCTCTCTGCCTCCTCCAGATTCCTCCAGCTCCTTCCAAACAGAAGTAGTGGGGGGGTTAGGAGAGGCTCAGGAACTCATTGTGGACGTTACAAGGTTGCAGAAAATCCACAGTAAGAGACACCAGGGGCGGACTGACAACTCTTGGGGCCCCCGGGCAATAGGGGATCATGGGGCCCCTGTGTCCTTGCCCAAACTCAAAGCCTTTGAAAAAGGTACCAGGGGCATCTCATGGGGCCCCCTACTGACCCCGGGCCCTCGGGCAGTGCCCGAGTTTCCAAATGGTCAGTCTGCCCTTGAGAGACACTGTGATGGAAAAACAGGTTACAGGGCCATTCGGTAGTGGATGTGTATAGATTATATGTGGATAATACAGATACCGTTTAGTGTCACTAAGGCCTACAGTCCTAGCTAGCTTAGGTTTGCAGCATTGAAGTCCATATATGTCACTTGAAGTACACAAAAGTTAAAGTGAACCCTGACAATCTTCTACTAGTCGTTCTCCCCCCCCCCCCCCCCTTTGGTACTTTAACAGTGCACGTATTAATCAGATCTAGCAAAACTTTTTAAATTACAAACTATCTGTTCGTTTGTCAGAAATCCAGTGTTGTTTCCTCTGTGAATCACAAAACATCCCTCTTGTTGGGTAAAGGGGAGGTGTTCCGTAGTCCTAACACATGGCATGTCCCAGGGTGACAACACTGCTACTCCATAGATAAAGTACAATGAGTGAATATTGTCATCCTAGCACAGGAAGTGTTACTGGAAGGATCAACAGGTAAAAATGAGGCCTCTTTTTCCATGGGTGGCAGACTTTACTGCCCTCTGAAACGCAATTTGTGGTAATTTTTGCTTTTCAGATTTGTGGTTGATACCTGGTTTACAGTTGTAAAGGAGGCGTTACTGACACCTGTGTTTGATCCTCTGGGTGATTATTTTTTAATTTCTATCCAAATAGAGATTTTACATTGAATTACTGTGCATCAAATGCCATAGCCACACTTGGCTGCCACAGCTCCATTTGCATCATGGTACTATTGACTTCAATGGGCAAGTTTTGACAGGTGGTGTGCCTGGGAAAATCCACATACAAAATTAAAATTACTGCGGTGCCAAACATGGAGGCTATGGAGACATGAACTCGCCTCTCCAGCTGACATGTAAATTTAGAGGTGGTATTTTAGGGGGTGGTAAAAATGCAAATGAACCGCCTGTTCTTACCACCCCTCTGCCACCAGTGTGAAAAAAAATAAAATCTAAAGGAGAAAACTGATAACAGATACTGTTAATCTGCAATATATTACATTTTTGTTCTTGAGTTTAGACAAGCATTAAAGGCTAAGCTCACCTTTAGGAACATGTTACTTGTTAAGTCTATATTTGGGGTGTAACATGTTCCTAAGCGCCCACACCCTGGGCCGCACCAGCCACTGTCATTTACAGCACAAGCCGTCACTACTACTAGAGTAGTCTCCTCTGATGTATCTGCTGGGAGGTTGGTAGGCCCAGTCTTTTTATCACTACAAAGAAGGAAACCAAGGAGGCACAGGGCTTTACAGCAAGGAGGGCTATAGAATGGAGAGGGGGCTGTGGCTTCAGTGCTGCCTGTACTTCCCCCAAAGGAAGGCCCATAATTTGGGCTTCTGCCAGGGGTGTAACTACAGCCAGCAAATGACATTTTGTTTCCAAACCACAACATACATTTTAATGGGGAGATGTGCTATTAGCACTGGGTCCCTGGGGATTATAACCTTTTTAACTTCTGGTAAACCCCCATTTACACCAATGCAATTTTTATCATGCAATTTTCACAGTTCAAAATCGCTTGACAAGTCACACCTTGTTTGTGCTTATGGAACCATTCAAATTGGTGTGTCTCTGATTTGCACTGATTTTTGAAAATGTTTTTTTAACAATTTTGGTGATTTCATGTACGACTTGCATTGACAAATATGCATGAAATCTCAGACGTTGGCAAGCCACACGTGAAATCACACTGACCAGCAGCTTTGAAATCGTGCTACTGCAGGTGAAGTAGCGCAATTTAAGGGGCAATCAGTGTGAACCGGGGCTAAGAAGTCTTATATAATATGATCCAAAAGCGTAGCAATGATATGCATTGGCTTACTTTTGCTTTAACCCTTTTGCTGCCAGGTCCGTACGTCGGGCCTGGAACTGACATGCTGGGTGCTCTCCTCTACTCCTTACTGTGACTCAGAAAACAACATATGACGTCACTTCTGGGGGTCAACCTGTCACTTTTCCCTGCTAGACTGTATTGCAATGCAATTGAAGAGAACCTGTCAGCTAAAAGTCATCACATAGAGAACTTTTATGTCCTGTATGTGATGGGGAAAAAATAGTTTATACCCAAGCACATTATGTCTCCCCCCCCCCACAGATATACACATTCAAACACCTGCGCATGAAAATGTTAATTGCACAAGACCTACTCTGTAACACTTAACTGATGACCTGTAGTGGCTTTTGAAGCGTTGCCTATAGAAAATACAGGGTACTGAAATTTTGTTGCTACTTCATGGGCACACACAAATTTAAGGGTTGACATGTTAGGTACATATTTACTCGGTGCAACATTTCGGTAATCTATTGCGTTTCTTTGCCCTAAAATTGTGTGTTTTTTTTTAACTGAAATTTTGCAGTAATGACGTATGATATGAAAAGTTGGAACTACAACTACTTTATTCTTTAGGGTGTCTGATTTCTGAAAATATATAATTGGGGGTTTGTGTAATCTTCAGGCCTAAAATTATTTTTCTTAAACGTGCAAAACATGCAAAAACTGCTCTGGTAGCGAAGCTGAACTTGGGAGACATCAAAGCTAAAAAGCTTTGTTCCTGATACTTGTCTGTAAAGTTTTGGAAGTTTAATATCAAATTCTTTCTAGATATCCAAAGAGTGTCCATCTACTGCCATCTCCTCCCTTCACTGTATGACATTTGATGACAATACCCAGCTGCAAATGCTTTCTACGGCAACAAGTTTTCTTGGGCTGCATCAGCTGCGGTCATGGATTTTAGATGTTCTCTCTGTGCATGCATGGATTTATACCAGGTTAATTCCTGCACTCCAAGATATGCTGGTAGGTTAATTGGCTCCAGTCTAAATTGGCCTTAGTATGTATGAATGTGAGTTAGGGACCACAGATTGTAAGCTCCTTGAGGGCAGGGACTGATGTGACTAAACAATATTCTGTATACGTAAAGCACTATTAGTTTAAATTGTTTATTTGTACAGGGGTGTGGAAATTTTTGAAAAAACGACTTATCCAAGGAACCAAATTGGTATCCCAATCTACTTGTCCCTCATGACAATCTACTTGTCCAGATAAAAAAAAAATAAAAATTTTTTTTTAAACAAAACCGTATTTAAATCAGAGGTGATATTAGCAATGTTTTAAAAACAAAAGGGGTTTTATGGTGACTTAAACGTTTAATACTTTTAACATTGCACTGTTATCTCCTCCTCCCCTTTCTGCTTGTCTCCAGCACCGTACCCACGGACTACCAGGGAGCAGAAAGACCTTGCAGTGTAATGAGCACTGATTGGGTGCTTGTCAGGAAAGGGGAGTGTCGGGCTTATCCTTTATCCCTTTCGCTGCCAGAGCCGTTTTGCATAAGATTAAAAATAATTATTTTAGGCCTGAAGATTACACAAAACCCCCAAATATGACATATTTTTTGAAGTCAGAGACCCTAGAGAATAAAATGGTGGTAGTTCCATTTTTTTTATGTTGCATGATATTACCGCAGAATTTCAGTAAAAAATACTTGGGGTAATTTATTGCTTTTTTTTGTGCCCTAAAATTAACTTATTTTTTGTAAAATCTAAAAGATGAGGTTGCAGCAAGCAAATAGATATCCAACTTGTCAAACCTTAAATTTGCATGCAGTCGTGAAATGGCGACAAACTTCAGTACCTTATATTTTCTATAGGTGAAGCTTTTAAAGCCCCTTCTAGGTCATCAGTATAGAGTTACGGAGGAGGTCTGGTGTTAGAATTTATTGCTTTCATCGCGGTGTGCGCAGCAATATGTAACGTGTATCGCAATCAACGTTTTCATGCGTAGGCTAACCATGTGCTTTTACGTTTCTACGTGAGTATATGCGGGGGGGGGGGGGGTGTTTATGTGCCTGGGTGTAACTTTAATTTTTTACATTTTTTTTTTTTTACTTAATTTTTTAATGTCCCCTATGTGATGATTTTTTTTGAGACAGGTTCTCTTTATTGAGACATCCAGGGTCTAGAAGACCCTGCATGTCTCCCCTGTACTCCCCTGAATGTAATGCAGTGCACATCGCACCGCATTACATTCTTTCCTGGCCTCACAATGTCACTTCTGGGGCAGGACAAGAAGGGGAGGGGAGCGGATGTGTCCGCTCTCCTCCCTCCCGTCTAGTTGTGGGCAAGCAGAGCCTCAGAGACAGTGGGTGGGGGGGCTTCACACAGGAGGGGGGCGGAGAGGCTGGCACTGTGTGGGAGCATTCAGGTGGCAGCGCTGCCGCCCGAATGCTTCCACCTGACAGGCGAGTCCTGCTGCTTGCCTGCAGGGCGGAAGGTTAAAAAAATAAAAAATAAGCCTGCCCGGAAATACATATCCCGGGTGATTAGGAATTCAACATCCCTGTTGTATATAGTATGTATTAGTATAACTTGTAAGCGCTATAAAAATACTTTAAGAAATAATTAAATAAAACTCAAAGAAGGATTGCTTAGCAAGTAGTCTTTTCCAGTAAACAGTGGGGTTTCCTTAACTTTGACTTTTGCACAAGTTAATTACAATTTTTTTAAAGCTTTTGGCAAAGTTTAAAAATGTATTAGTTTGGTTGGAGGACAGGCTGGAATTGCTATATAATTTGGAACCCTTGAATTAAAGTGTTACTAAACCCAGGACCCTGCATTCACTCTATCTGATCTCCCAGAGTACACAGAACATGGAAATGCAATTATTATAGTAAATATAAACTGCTAAATACCTTTTCTCATCAGCAGTTAGAGCAGACTTCTATCAGTGTCCAGCAGAGCACTAGTCAAAGCTTGTAGGAGGAATTTTCTGCTGTAGGAAGATGCAGGACCTCTGGACAGTGCTGATTGGTCCTGTGCTGATCACATGCAATACATACTAAACTGAGCATGTGCAGAGTCTCCACACATATAAGGAGATAAGAGGGGGACACTGGAAGAAGGGGAGGATCCATGAAGTCAGGATCAAAAATCATTTTTGTACAATTTAGATGATTAACACCTTAGATTCAACAGTGAGTATAACAAGCATGCTTTACTGCATATACAGACTGATTTTACTGTTGTGGGTTTAGTAACACTTTAATATTTGCTAAACTATTTTTTCTGATCATAGAAGGATTCTCTGCCTAAAATATTGTTTTTGTGTAGATCAGTAGTTGTTAAAGTGGTAGAGGTAAAAAACAAAAAAAGTTTCCTGCTGCAAGGTAATATAATATGCATAATGCTGCACTTACCTGCCCAGGGTTCCAGTGGTGTCCTCACCCCAAGCCGTTTCTTCAACTGGCTATCGGGTGTTTGCACTGCCATCTTGACTAAGAGAAACTGGCAGTGAAGCCTTGCAGCTTCACAGCCGGGTCCCTACTGTGCATATGTGAAGTGCATGTGAATGGGCCTCAGTCTTCTGGTACCTGTGAAGTGTCCCAGAGGACTGCAGGGGGAAGGGGAGGGACCAAATGTGGCAGCGAAGGGGGGGGGGGGGAGGCAGATAAGTGGAGCTTCCACTTTTGGGTTGAACGGCGCTTTAACTTTTCTATACAGTACAGTATTAATGGAGGTAGAAAGTGAGTGGAATCTGTTTTTGGGTCCAGTACAAATAACTTGAAGCAGGATTCTGCTATAAACTTTACCAAGTTGCCTGTATGCATGTACTGCATGTACTGACTAGGGTGGGAGACCTTTTTTTCTTTTTTGTGTTTTTTTTTTTTTTTTTCAAAATTAGTTACATTTAAAAAATACACTGCCTTGAGAAAAGAGTCATAAACATTTATTACAGTCGTTTGCTCTTGGCAAAAGGTTTTAGACAGTTTGCCCTGTCTTCTTCCGTAATGAAATGTGGTGATTCATCTTTGAGTTGAAGTTGTACCCTTGATGAGTCAGTTTTGTAAATGTAAAACAAGTGGCTTGAACTGTCTGTTTTTAGGGGAGGTGATTCACTTTGGTTAATATGGGTCGAAACCATTACTTTGTCCAGTACATGGTTCTTATTTCATACGTTAAATAATAGCGCTTATGTGAGCGCCTTCATTCTACTATGGGGGAAATAAATTTCAATGATTAGATTTCGTGTCCACTTTTAGGCTACTTTCACATTGCTCCATTGCAAAAAAGCAGTAAAAACGCATATGGGTGCATTTTGCACCTGTAAAAAAAGGACATGTGACTCAAAATATACACCAAAAATGCAACCGTGGGTGCGTTTTGATGTGTTTGCCACATTTTTCATGCGTTTTTCATGCATTTCAATGGGGAGGTGCATCTTTTGTACTGCAGGAAGCATGCACCAATGATGCAGCATGCAGGACAACAGACCAAAACTGACCAGTGTGAAAAGTTACATAGGGTTTAATGGTTATATGTTTTGTTTTGTTTTTCCCTTCCTCTTTTTATTTTATTTATTTTTAACAGCGTATGTGTAAATTTAGATCAAACCAGTTTGGGTTTGTGCAGATATGAATGTGATCGTGCAATATTGTCACAGGTGTAGTATCGCAGAAATTAGTGGTGGTATATAATATTCCATGAATCGGGGATATTTAATTTGTGTCGCTCGACGCACAGGACATGCAGTGTTGGGCAGGTAGATTTTCTAAACCTTTAGTCCTGTTGTGGGCAAGTAGCAATGGCTCACCTGTCAGGTGGAAGGATTCAGTGATTGCTTCCACTCAGCCCACTAAAATGCCAGCCTCCTACGACCCCCCCGTGTACCTCTGCCCTGCCTGCTATGTCTCCTGGGCTCTGCTTGCCCATCTGCGAGCTCGGGACCAGTTCAGAGGGTGCCAGTTTGTAGAAGAGAGCAGACGTGCTCCTCAACTCTTCTTGTCCTGACCCGGAAGTAACATTATGACATCACTTCCAGGCCCCCATTGACGGATTTCCTGGCCATCGAGGCCGTAAAAGAATGTAATGTAGTGCATTACATCCAGTGTAGTACAGGTGAGACATCCTGGATGTCTCAATAAAGAGAACCTGTCACCAAAACTCATCAGGTGGGGGACTTTTCATCCCCTATGTTATGAAGGAAATAAAAAGGTAACTTTTTTTTTTTTTTTTACTTGTAAAAAATTAAACTTACACCGAAGCATATAGCCCTCCCAAATTTTTTGAGGCCCCCCACTCCCACATATATGCACGTACAAACGTAAAAGCATATGCCGGGGTGCCTAAGCATGAAAAGGTCGATTGCAGTGAACATGTTACATATGTACATGTGCACAAGACCACCTCTGTAACACTAAGCTGATGACCTATAATGGGCTTTAAAAGCTTAACCTATACAAAATATAGAGTACTGAAGTTAGTCACACGGGTGGGTAAAGCCCACCCAGTGGGACAAGTGGTTAATTTGGCAGCAAACAAGGCTTGAATTGGGCTTTGAAATTTTGGAAAAATATTTATTTATTCGTATCAAAAATAATTTTGCTGTACAACAAAATAGCGTTAGCACACAACATATATATATGGACATACAAATAATTAAAACCAGTGTCAAGGTAGGGGTGTCCGGACATCAATTAGCTTGCCTGTGTGTAGTCACCGCAGAAGGCTGTCCCAATGGAATGGGATATATACCCTATGAATGGTGTGTGAATACAGCCCCGCAGAGACTGCATACAGACAAACCCCTGGGCCCATGTAGTAATATCAATGTGGTTGGTAGTCATCAGTGGATAATAAGGCCCTGGAGAGTAGGGTATCGTATTTGCAAAATTGTAAATCCAAGTTCTCGAATTATTATCCTGTAGGTGGAAGGCCAAAGATCATGTTTGTCAGCAATGAGAATAATAAACTCAGTCTACAGTGACATAGTCTACAGTGACATATCCAACAGATTCAGAGGCATTGACCTGGACAGCATAACCACATAATTGGTACCAGCCGGGGTGTTAAAAGATGATTCAACAGACCCTGAATTAGCAGGTTGCCAACAAGTGCAGCATAAGTATCCCGAGACACGGCAGTATGTTCCTCACCAATGTGTAACACCATAGGTAGGTTAGGGACCTCCACTTATTGTCCATCCATAAGTAAATCCAAGACCATATAGAAAAGTTGCCAAGTTTTATAGGCTCATTGACCAAGATATATTTCACGGGAGCCGATGCAACCGTCATCCATCCGGCAGGGATCAGCGAGTCCATACAGACTGATATGAGGTCTTGGATAAATAGCAGTGCTATTCAATGTAATGTAATGGAACAGTCTTGCCACTCCACAGCCGTCCTAGTAGAGTCTTGGCTAGTCACAGTGCTGTTCGGTGCAGTGTAGAGGAACAGTCTTGCCACTCCACAGCCGTCCTAGTGTGAATACTGTCTGTAGTTAGTAGAAATATAGATCACTGCTGAGTATTCAGGCCATCGGAGGTCAATTATTCCTCTCTCCACCACGGACCGCAATAGCCATCAGCATCGCGGTTGGGCTGGGGGGTGTGAGAATGTGATGCCACTGATGACTCATGACGTCAACACGTTTCGCTTGTGTACTTGTGTAGCTTCGTCATCAGTTTATGGTTTAGACAGCAACACCCATTAAGTGATTAGGCTATCGGTGTCCTTATATCTTCCCTCCTTCCTTCCTTCTTTTTTTTTTGTTTTTTTTTTTTTTTTTTTTTTTCAGCACTGAAGTTGGTCGCCATTTCACGAGCACACACAAATTAAGGTTTGAGATGTTGAATATCTATTTACTCAGTGCAACCTTATCTTTTATATTTTGCCAAAAAAATGGGTAATTTATTTTTGCGCCCTAAAATGAAGTGTATTTTTTTTACAGAAATTCCTAGACCTTTGTAGTAATATTGTGTGACATAACTTGGAACTACCACTCTTTTATTCTCTAGGGTCTGTGCTTTTAGAAAATATGTTTTGAGGGTTTTTATGTAATGTTAATGCCTAAAATGATTTTTAAATGTGTGAATAAAAACCACAAAAAGGGCCCTTGCAGCGAAAGGGATAAAGGATAAGCTTGACAATCCCCTTTCCTGATGAGCACCCAGTCGGCGCTCATTACACTGCAAGATCCCTCCCCTCCCTGCTAGTCCCTGGGTGTGGTGCTGGAGATGGGCAGGAAGGGGAGGAGGAGATAAAGGTTTAAGATTTTTAACATTGCGCTGTTTAAGTTGTCATAAAGCCCCTTTTTGTTTTTTAAAAGCCCCAGACTTTCCTAAAAGCACCTCAGATTTAGATATGGTTTTAGTTAAAAAAAATTTTTATCTGGACAAGTAGATTGTCATGAGGGACAAGTAGATTGGGACCCCAATTTAGTCCCTGCACAAGTAGTATTTTAAAAAAATGTCCACACCCCTGCACGACCTCCCGTAATTTAGCTTATATCCAAAGTCCTATGTGTTACTTGGACCTGGGAAATCCCTCCTAACAGCATACCAGTTTTTTAGTGCCATTGGAAGATAATCCATAAATAATGCTGTGCCAAATCAAGAAATCCTTACGTAAATTCACTGTGATTATTGCAATGTTCTGAATATAAAATATACATTCAATTAAAGAAAATGAGTACACATAAAAAATAGTATCTGGTGTTCTCTTAATAATGTAAAGTCTCTAGAATCCTCCACCTATTGCCATGTGTGCTCGAGTGTGACTCTAAATGTCCCATTCATTAATCTGTGCTTGGTGACTCCACTACCACTGTATCTATGTGCTCCGCTCCAAATGTGGGATCAATCAAGCCTCCACTCCTGGCAATTCTACAGATGGTGTTCTTTCTCGAAATTTTCTCAGTATTGGTATATGGAACATTAGCAAAAATAGGTATGTGGCCCCTTTTAAGAACTCGGACATGCACCTCCTTGTGCTCTGCAATTAAGCTCATAATTCATTTGACCCCATTCTTGGTGTACTGTGTATAAACTGCGCTTTATTATAATAAAAAACTGGCTGATATTTGTCCCCTGTGTACCAACCTTAAAGTGTTACTAAACCCTCAACGGTAAAATCAGTCTGTATATGCAGTAAAATATGCTTGTTATACTACCTGTGGAACCTAAGGGGCTAATCCTCCACATTGTGTAAAAGATGTTTGATCCTGACATCTCTGACCCCCCCCCCCCTTCTTCCATTGCCCTCCTCTTATCTCCTGATAAGACCTATCGTATGGAGACACTCTGCACATGCTCAGTTTGAGTGTATTGCTAGAGAGGTTTTTATTTGCTTGGGGGAGTGCATGTGATCAGCACAGGGCCAATCAGCACTGTCCAGACCAAGGTCAGGGGTTCTGCATCCTCCTAGAGCAAAATGAAAACTCCTTTTACAAGCTTTAACCAGTGCTCTGCTGGACACTGATAGAAGTCACAAGACTTGTTTAACAGCTGATGAGAAAAGGTATTTAGCAGTTTATATTTACTAAAATAATTGCATTTCTATGTTGTGTGTACCATGGGAGACCAGATATAGTGAATGCAGGGTCCTGAGTTTAGTAACACTTTAAGTCTGGTAACATAATGTAAATCTGGCTTTTTCAGCCAGTGTGTCCAGGCACCCTGGGGTGCCTTCAGGTTTCTTCAGGGGTGCCTTGGCAAAATTCTAAACATTGCTCAAAAATGGTTTATAAGCCAGTCAGTGGACCAAGCCTGCCTTTTAGTTACACAGAGCCACAGGTTTTCTTTGTGCACCATTACAACCTTCCAGCTGCCAGCATCCTAGCAACCAGTGACCTAATCGGTTGATAAGGAGGACATGGGGTGCCTGCACAGAATCCTTGTTTTCCCCTTGCCCGCTCCTCTCCATCAGCACTGGGGTCACATTTAACTGAGAAAGGGAGAGAAACCGAGGGAGCAGAGAATCCTTGCAATGCTATTCCGTACCAGTGTGCAAAGGTGTGTTTTGCTTTGTAAGAACAAATCGCCTCTCATGTTGGGTGTCCTATATGTCTGGATGATGCTGTGTTATGTAAAATTATTAGTTTTTTACATTTTAGAATGAGGTGCCTTGAGTTTTTGTGCAGAATCCTAAAGGGTGCCTTGACTGAAAAAAGGTTGAGAAACACTGCCGTAACTAGTAGGTATGAATGCAACAATTCTTTAGCCACTGAATGACTAGGTTATCGTAAATCCCTGTGCAAGGGAAAACTTATTTGCAGAAATGCTTTTGAATATCTTGTTGCTATTTATAAAATTTACAGAATGTGTCTAGTGACCAGAGAATCTCCCTTGTATAGGGAAGGAAGTAGAACCAAACAATTTCAAGTTTGTTTTTTTTGTTTGGGGTATTTGATGGTCTTGCCCAGGTCCATTACCCTTTAATATTTGTCCTTTGTGTCTGTGTATTTTGCATGCTTGTCTTGTCTCATTCTGACATTTCATTGTTTGTCATCTTGCAGGTGGCACTTCTTTTTTTTTTTTTTTTTTTTTTTATGCATGCTGAACAAATGACGGACTAAAAGAGGTGTGCGATAAGGAAGTCGAGTGACTAAATAGCAAAGTCACATGTTGCCAGCACGGCATTTGAGGAACATTTGTTTTGTTAGGTTATGACACCTAACAAAAGGTTATAAAGATTTCTAGAGTTTAAAGAGATCCTGTTCCCTCACAATGAAGTGCAGAGTTCATTGTGGCTGCAATAGAGTCAGTAAAGATATGTATTCTACATGTATTTTTGCTTAGCAGTATTTTTTTTTTTTAGTTTTAGTATCTATAGTAAAAATATAAAATCCAATCAGATTTCCACATTATACAGGGGTGTGGATATTTTTGAAAATAACTACTTGTCCAGCGACTAAAATGGGGCCCCAATCTACTTGTCCTGATTAAAAAAAAAAAAAAAAAAATTTAACCAAAACTGTATTTAAATTGGAGGTGATATTAGGAATGTCTGGGGCTTTTAAAACCAAAAGGGGCTTTATGGTGACTTAAATGTTTGTTTTAACATTGCGCTGTTTATTGTCTCCACCCCTCCCTGCCTGTCTTCAGCACTACACCCTGGGACTAGCAGGGAAGGGAGAGACCTTGCAGTATAATGAGCACCAATTGGCTGGTCCTCAGGAAAGGGTGGGTCGGGGCTTATCCTTTATCTCTGTCGTGCCAGAGTGTTTTTTGGACAAGTTTTTAAAAAATAATTTTAGACCTGAAGATTACACAAAATCCCCAAACTTTATATATTTTCTGAAAGCAGAGACCTAGAAAATAAAATATTGGTAGTTCCAATTTTTTATGTAGCATGATATTACCACAAAGTTTCAGTAAAAACTACAAGTAAGTTCAGTTTAGGGCACATGAAAGCAATAAATTACCCTATTTTTTTTGTAAAATATAAAAGATGAGGTTGCAAATAGATATCCAACTTGTCAAACTTTGAATTTGTGCGCACTCGTGAAATGGCGACGAACTTCAGTACCCTATATTTTCTATAGGTCGACAGCTCCTTATAGGTCATCAATTTAGGTCTGGTGCTAGAATTATTGCTCTCATTCTGGTGTGCGGAATCACGTTTTCATGTGTAGGTGCCCCAGCGTATGCTTTTACGTTTGTACGTTCAGAAATGTGGGGGTGGGGGGCCTTAAAAAAAAAAATTGGGGTGGGGTTATATGCTTGGGTGTAACTTACATTTTTAAAAAATAAAAAAAAATATTTTTACTTAACTTTTTTTTTTTTTAATCACATAGAGCAGGGGTGGGCAACTGTGGCCCTCCAGTTGTTGGTGAACTACAAGTCCCATCATGCCTCTGCCTTTGGGAGTCATGCTTGTAACTGTCAGTTTTGTAATGCCTCATGGGACTTGTAGTTCTACAGCAGCTGGAGGGCCACAGTTGCCCACCCCTGACATAGGGGACAAAAAGTCCCCTATGTGATGACAGGTTCTCTTTTTTTTTTTTTTTTTTTTGAGTCATCCAAGGTCTTGCATTCCACTGAATGTAATGCAGTTCATATCGCACCGCATTACATTCTTTCCCAGCCTCGATCACTGGGAATCTTTCAACAGGGACCCGGAAGTGACGTCACATCACTTCCGGGTCAGGACAAGAAGGGGAGCGGAAGTGTTCGCTCTCCTCCCTCCCCTATACCCGTATCTCGACATACCGCCGGCACCCATTGAACCAGTCCCTGGCCCGCAGATGGGCAAGTGGAGCCCGGGACATGTAGCGGGCGGGGGGCCATGGCTGCCCCTGTGGGCTGTGTGGAAGCAGTCTGCGGCAGCGCTGCCACCCGAATGCTTCTGTCTGACAGGTGAGCCCTGCTGCTTGCCCGCAGCAGGGCTAACTGCAAAAAGAAATTACCTGCCCAATGCCCAGAACTACATGTCCCGGGTGTTGTGCGATATGAATTGCACATTCCTGAAGTATAACATGCTTGTTATTTTACTAAAAAAAGGTTAAATGTTACTTTCAGTACAGGAATCACTGCTTGTAGGCAGTAAGGTACCATGGGATATGTAGTCCTTAGAAATCAAAAGTAAAACGTCAGAGGAGAAGCTGTAAGGCATGCAGAGAATCCCAGAGGTTGTGGACAGGGATGGCCAGCAGACAGGCTACACTCATAACATGAAAGAAGATTTTTGAATAAAGTGTATATTGGATTGTCAGCTGCAACCATTGTTTTATTATACAGGATTTATATAGTACCAACAGTTTGCGCAATTTGTAGTGTTCTTACAATGCTGATGATAAAACAATGAAAGTGTGCTGTGACTATAGATCTCCTTTTATAAGCGAAGGTCACCATTAACCCCTTAGTGACGGAGGGTAAACAGATGTTGGCCCCTGAACACAATTTTGCAATGTTGACGTGTTAATAAATTGTTCATATCATCGCAACTACTTTCTGTATCCAGGTGGATTATGCCTTGTTTTTTTTTTTTTTCAGGACAAATTGGGCTTTTTTTTTGTGGTAAATAGTAACTGATATCTCCTGAAATAATGGAAGTCTATGGCTCAGTGCAGGAAAGCCGCAGGTGCACTGTGCTGTGCTGGTGGTGCAGTAAACTGCAGCGTGTCAGTGTGAAAGAAGCCTGATAGTTGTTGAAAATTTTATGGATGCGAATATGCCCATTACGAAAGCGCAGTATATGTGTTGTTTGATACACTGACCTTCTTTTGTTCTTCCAGTGACCTCACTCTCCAGGCTGGTAGAAAGGTCCCAGGAGAAGCTCACTTGGTATAACTCCACCTGGGACAGGAGCTGGCATTACCAAGGAAGCATTGGCTTATGTGACTCCTGCTTCCTCCGCTGCCGCCTTGATGCTCTGGGATGGAGGGTTGGTAACCCGTTGATCTAAATCTTGGCTTAATGGCCTGCCATCTCAGACCATGGGCATGCTCTTCCCTGGTTTGAGGTCTCCTGTTTGAGCACCCCTGGGGTAGAAAATGCTTCTACTTGCCCATTCTCGGGGTGCTCCAGTCTGGCCATGTGAGTTGCTCCCAGTAGCTGACTTCAGGGGATAGGGTGTACAGCAGACAAAAGGTGACCCATAGGAAGCCTATTGGTGACGTTGCCTCCCTGGCATTCCATTCATCATTGGCACACTCTCCTTTTCCCCTGAAGCTGGCTGCTGGGAGTCGTCCATATGACCAGACTGGAGCGTCCTGAGAATAGGTAAGTATAAGCACCTTCCTTCTACAGGGTAGTTAGAATAGGAGTTAGACTGGGTGGGGGCAGATTTAAGATTAATTAGTTCTAGCCTTGAATTCCACTTGAAATAGAATGGATACCCTTTTCAGTTTTGTAGGCACATAAGAGATCATTGTGTTATTATTAATCATATACTAACTGTATGTATGTGCATTGGATTAGCTGTATTTGCTCATTAAATACACAGGCTCTGCTTCTTGCTGTGTAGTGATACACAATATGGACTTTGTTGCTCCTCTCACAACATAGGTCTATAGGTTGGCCAACTAATTAAACATGATTGCTTCCCCCTATGGCTGATGTCAGGACTTGGCATTTAAATTATGCGGATATGCAGATTAATTGTAGTAAATAGTCTTCTCTGCTGGCTAAATGACTGATCTCTACATTCATTATAATACCAAATGCATGGTAGAGCAAGCATGTAAACTATAAGGCCTCGTGCACACTAGGTTCTTCTGAACATCTTTCTCCTGTTAAATTGTCCCTAAAGCCAGGGTTTTCAGATATATTTAGGTGTGATTATAGAATAATTTATTTAGGCCATTGAAATGTATTAACATGCCTAGCATTTAGGTGCATGTATTTTTTCTGCCTTCAGATTTCTGCCCCTAAATCTTCCTGCCTCTAAACGGGGGGTCAGCAACCCGTAGATCGCGATCTACCAGTAGATTGCGGCCATGTGTTTGGTAGATCAGTCTTGGTTTGCTGACCTGCCATCCCTGAGCATCAAACAGAGTGCAATGCAGAGGGACTACATTAAAGATTAAAGCTGTAGTAGGGCGCAAGAGCTGCCTAAGCCGATGTCTTCTCTGTAGTGCTGGCTCCTGTCCCATGCAGAGTCATACCAACTGCACTCCATCTCTTATCCCAACTAGCAGTCTCCAGATTGGTGCCAGCAGCAGGAAAGAAGAGATCTTCAGCTAACTGTGAAGCAATACACTGGGCATAACAGTACAGGGCTGCTTTCACACTGATGCTCTGCAGCTTACCCACCCCGCGGGTATAGTGCAGTGTACCTGTGGGTTTTCTGAGCTTAGCCATAGACTTCTATTATATCCTACGGGTTTGATGCACTTTCAGAAAGTACACCACACCTTCAGGATATAATAGACATCTATGGCAAAGCGTAGCTAACCCAGGGAAGTCACAGATGTACTGCGCTGCACCTGTGGTGTGGGTAAACCGTGGCGGATCAGTGTGAAAGCAGCCTTAAGGGGCTCAGAAGAGTAAAAATTAATTTACATTTGCAGTTTGGGGAATGGTACAAGTTTTTAACACCCCCGCCACAACTGCACTCCCTTTAGCTGCAGTGGCCAGGTGTGTACACATGTCACGGCTGCAGCAGGAGCTATTCGCCCTGTCATGGTTGGTGGGTGTAGCAACCTTTTTGCAGTACAGCAAATAAGGGGTTAAAGCTGGCAGCGCTGTGTTGCTTTCTCACCACCTGCTTTAACCCCTTGAACCCCGCAGAAGCTGCATGCGAGGTGCTTGCAGAGTGGCACCTATTTACTTGAATGGTTCATGATTGGCAGGTGTAGCATGCTTCAGAAGCAACAGGGGTTTTAATTCCTTTTGGCTACTGCCCAGGCAGATAAAGGGGGTAGGGATTAGGGGCAGTAAAACCGGAACCCTCCAACTTTACGTGTGAGCGAGCCCCAAGGGTGCCATTACTGAATGCTACTAAGGGCTCATTCCCAAGTTCAGCAGGCACTGCTGCTCCTCTGAAAAGCAATGTGAGTGTGTTGAGAGGCAATAAAAAGGCAATATGTCGCCTCCTTACCACCTGATTTAAACCCATGATTGCAGTGCAATGCACGTGATTGCAACACAGTAGTACAGCAATTAGAGGTTTGTCAGGTGTGAGGAGGCAACATTGTGTTCAGTGAACTTTGACTTCTCTCATGTTGTTCAGGTAGATCTCCACCTCTTTAACCACTTGCCTACCGGGCACTTATACCCCCTTCCTGCCCAGGCCAATTTTCAGCGCTGTCACACTTCGAATGACAATTTCACTGTCATGTAACATTATACCCATATGAAATTTTTATCCTTTTTTTTTTTTTTTTCTCACAAATAGAGCTTTTTTTTTTGGTGGCATTTACTTGCCGCTGTTTTACTTTTTGCGCTATAAACAAAAAAAAAAAAGCCAAAAAAAAAAGTTTTTGTTTCTATTATAAAATTTTGCGAACCGGTAATTTTTCTCCTTCACCTATGTGCGTTGACGAGGCTGCACTGATGGGCACTGATAGGCGGCACTGCTGGGCACAGGTGGGTGGCACTGCTGGGCACTGATCATCAGGGCATTGATCATCCGTGCCGATCCCTGTCTGACAACTGCCGGTTCCCCCCAGTGTCAGAATGTCTGCCACAGTCGCGCTATAAGTTGCTGATCACCGCCATTACTAGTAAAAATGAAAAAAAAAAAAATCCCAGTATATATACCGCCATTTGTGAAATCTGTAACTTTCATGCAAACCAATTTAATGTACACGTATTGGGATTTTTTTTTTTTTTAGCTAAGATGTAGCAAAATACATTTTCGCCTAAATTTCATTTTTTTTAAAAAATTTTTTACTGGACACATTTAATAGCAAAAAGTCAAAAATATTTATTTTCTCATAATTCTTGGTCTTCTTTTAAATTTTTTTTAATAGCGCAAAAAATAAAAAATGCACAGGCGATCAAATTCCACTGAAAGCTCAATTCGTGGGCAAAAAAAAGGACGTAAATTTAATTTGGGTGCAGCGTTACATGACCACGCAATTGTCAGTTAAAGTAATGCAGTGCTGTAACGCAAAAAATGGCCTGGTCAGGAAGGGGGGGGTAAATCCTCAGGAGGGGAAGTGGTTAAGGTTGCCTACTCCTGCACTAAAAGCCAGTAAACACATAGGCTAACGTAGAGGAGTGTTTAGGGGCAGAAAAAAGTTCCAAATGCCAAAAAAAAAAAAAAAAAAAAGGACATTTACAGCTGCAGTTTGCATGGGGCCTAAAAACTGATTCATATGTGCTCACTGGAAATAAGCTATACTTTCCTTTTAGTGTCTGTTCTATGCAGTCCATTCCAGCCAAATTTCAGATGGTTTCTGTGTTTTTTTTCTAAAACGTGTATTGAATGGACAGGATCCTGCATGGGTTTTCTGTGCAGGCAGACTGCTCAAATCGGTGACCTGCACGGATCTCCAAGTGCATCCCAGAGTGTACATCCGTGTGCATTCCTTGGATGGTTTAGAATGCAGTCTGTCTACTTTCTGATCCATGCATCTGACCCGCATGACTATACACTCCGGGATGGAGACCCATGTGTCACGGTGCGCAAGATCGTCGCCACCAACATGCGACGATCCCACGATCGCGATGTCTATTATGTCACGATCACAGCGTCAGATCCCAGACCTTCTCACCAAAACTCGTGACCGAAGGGCTAGCCGACCTGAAACTGCGTTGTGACGTGCGTAACAATGCCACACCCAGCTGCACCCTGCACAACGATTTTCCAGTATATGGCGCACAGATCGATGTACCGGCAGCCTCACCGATTGTTACTGGGTCAGGTTAATTACGCAAATAACACTTCACACTGCCACCACCTCCTTTTTATTCAGAGAGAGGAAACTCGGCGTTCAGCTATAACACTACAATGGTTGATATAATCGTCTGTAGAAAATGGTCATAACACAGGCCAATTATACAGAGTGTTACTACAAACAGTAGCGTCTCTTTAAAGGCAGGGATTCGTAAATTGCAATTAAGAGCTATAGAAACAGTTCAACACTTTCAGAAAGAAAGATTTATTACTAAAAGGTCAAACTGGTGCAATAAAAATATTTATAGAGAAGACGTAGCTAAGATAGATATAGATAGATATATATATATATATATATATATATATATATAAAAAAACGGCACAGCAAAGAGATAACGGGGAGAAGTTAAAGGGTTAAGTTACTTTCCATTAAGCCTTGGATGTAAGCGGATCACATTTCAGAGTTACAGGCACAGGTCTCCCCAGGTGGTATATTGATGTTAAAATGGGAGATGTCTTCAACTACTACTCTTAGGCTTGACAGCCTGTTTTAAAGTTTCCCAGCAGGGGGTGGTTCTGAAGTAAAAGACCAATCCCCTGTTTAGCGAGGAATCATCAGGCGGAGCCCTAAACTGGAGCCAACATCTTTCATAACTCATATTCTGGTCCATAACACTGTTCAACAAATTTTTTATTTTTTGCCAGTTTTGGAAACAAAAGGATCCATTTCTTAATGAATTTCACATTCTGAGTTCAAATATAACAATGAAATTTGTCAATTGGCTCTAGTTTTTCTGTAAACAGAAAGTTTTCTACTATAGGCGTAATGACTACATAATGCACAATAATTATATAGATAGATGTCTTTCCACAAATATAAAGCAAGTGATATTGACTACATAACAAAGCCTAAATGGCATAATATATTGCATAGGATTACCAAGAAAAATTATAGCCATAAGCTAAGTTGAATCATTTTAATACTTAGGATTCTCACTAGTTTTGACTTTAGTTTGTGTCGGTTTTGCTTCTCTTGGCTTTTCTCTTGTATTCGAGGAAAGGGCTATCTCTTACAACTGTCCAGCAATAGTCAGCAAGCATTGATGGGCTCCATTTACCTTGATATCTTCTTTCCATAGCTGCAATGGCTTGATGGAAGCGCTCTCCATGTTCATCACTCACTGCTCCACAGTTTGGTGGGAAAAAATCCAGATGCAAATGTAGAAAATGAATTTTTAGAGACATGTTGCAACCCAGATTTCTGTAAGTCTGGATGAGTTTTTCTACCACTTTCTTGTAGTCTGGTGTTTTATTGTTTCCAAGAAAATTTTATGTCACTGATACAAATGCTGTTCAGGCAGCCTTTTCCTTTCCACGCAACAGAGAAAGAAACTCATCATCATGAATAAGTTTACGAATCTGTGGCCCAACAAAGACTCCTTCATTTATTTTTGCAGCACTAAGTGCTGGAAATTTGCTAATCAGGTACTTGAAACCTGCTTTATTCTTGTCCATTGCCTTAACAAAGTTTTTCATTAATCCCAACTTGATGTGTAATGGAGTTAATAAGATCTTATTGCTGTCTACAAGTGCTGGATAGTTAACATTTTTTTCTCCAGGCTGCAATGACTGGCGTAATGGCCAGTCTCTTTTGGCATAGTGCATTTCTCTCGCACGACTGTCCCACTCACAGAGGAAGCAGCAGTACTTAGTACAGTCATGGCCGAAATTGTTGGCACCCTTGATATTTTTCCTGAAAATCAAGTATTTCACACAAAAAAGGTATTGCATTAACACATGTTTTGCTATACACATGTTTATTCCCTTTGTATGTATTGGAACAAATATAAAACAGAGGCAGAAAAGCAAATATGACATAATGTCACACAAAACCCCAAAAATGGGCTGGACAAAAGTATTGGCACCCTTAACTTAATATTTGGTTGCACACCCTTTGGAAAACATAACTGAAATCAGTCGCTTCCTATAACCATCAATAAGCTTCTGACACCTCTCACCCGGAATTTTGGACCACTCTTCCTTTGCAAACAGCTCCAGGTCTCTCTTATTGGAAGGACACCTTTTCCCAACAGCAATTTTAAGATCTCTCCACAGGTGTTCAATGGGATTTAGATCTGGGCTCATTGCTGGCCACTTCAGAACTCTCCAGCGCTTCTTTGCCATCCATTTCTGAGTGCTTTTTGACGTATGTTTGGGGTCATTGTCCTGCTGGAAGACCCAGGATCTTGGACGCAAACCCAGCTTTCTGACACTGGGCCCTACAGTGCGACCCAAAATCCTTTGGTAATCCTCAGATTTCATGATGCCTTGCACACAGTCAAGGCACCCAGTGCCAGAGGCAGCAAAACAACCCCAAAACATCATTGAACCTCCACCATATTTTACCGTAGGTACTGTGTTTTGTTCTTTGTAGGCCTCATTCCGTTTTCGGTAAACAGTAGAATGATGTGCTTTACCGAAAAGCTCTATCTTGGTCTCATCTGTCCACAAGACGTTTTCCCAGAAGGCTTTTGGCTTACTCAAGTACATTTTGGCAAACTGTAGTCTTGCTTTTTTATGTCTCTGTGTCAGCAGTGGGGTCCTCCTGGGTCTCCTGCCATAGCGTTTCATTTCATTTAAATGTCGACGGATAGTTCGCGCTGACACTGATGCTCCCTGAGCCTGCAGGACAGCTTGAATGTCTTTGGAACATGTTTGGGGCTGCTTATCCACCATCCGGACTATTCTGCGTTGCAATCTTTCATCAATTTTCCTCATCCGTCCACGACCAGGGAGATTAGCTACAGTGCCATGGGTTGCAAACTTCTTGATAATGTTGCGCACTGTGGACAAAGGCAAATCTAGTTCTCTGGAGATGGACTTGTAACCTTGAGATTGTTGATATTTTGCCACAATTTTGGTTCTCAGGTCCTCAGACAGTTCTCGTCTCCTCTTTCTGTTGTCCATGCTTAGTGTGGCACAGACAGACACACAATGCAAAGGTTAAGTGAACGTCTCTCCTTTTTATCTGCTTTCAGGTGTGATTTCTATATTGCCCACACCTGTTACTTGCCCCAGGTGAGTTTACAGGAGCATCACATGCTTGTAACATTCTTATTTATCCGCAGTTGTGAAAGGGTGCCAATACTTTTGTCCAGCCCATTTTTGGAGGTTTGTGTGACATTATGTCGAATTTGCTTTCTTTCCTCCCTTTTTTTGTTTTGTCCCAATACACACAAAGGGAATAAACATGTGTATAGCAAAACATGTGTTAATGCAATACGTTTCGTGAGAAATACATGATTTCCTGGAGAAATATCAAGGGTGCCAACAATTTCGGCCATGACTGTATATCCACCTTGAAGTCCAAGTAGGATAGCAATCACCTTCAGGTCACCACAAATCGACCATTGATGTTCATCATAGTTGATGCACCTTAAAAGCTCTTTCAAGTTTTCATACGTTTCTTTCATTGAAACTGCGTAAGCAACTGGAACTGACGGCAGCTGATTGCCATTATGGAGCAAAACAGCTTTAAGACTCGCCTTTGAAGCATCAATGAACAGCCTCCACTGATCGGGATCATCGCATACGCCGATGGCTGAGATTAAACCATGAACATTGTTACATACAGCAATATCACCTTCCTGGACGAAGAATGGGATCAGATCTTTCTGACGATGACGGTAGAAAGACGTATGAACATCACTTGCTAGGAGATTCCACTGTTGTAGTCTTGACCCCAAAAGCTCTGCCTTGTTCTTCGGAAGATCCAGGTCTCTGATAAGATTGCTCAATTCCACTTGTGTAATGAGGTGTGGTTCAGTGGGTGTGGATGGAAAAAAGTCTGGGTCATGTGAGGTTGACGGTTGATGACTACACGCTTCAGGTTCTTCCTCACTTGACTCAACCACGAAGGATTCTGGTGCTTTAGGAATTGGTAGCCCCTCTCCATGAGGAACTGGACGTATTGCCGATGGAATATTTGGATAGTGCACAGATAACTTTTTCTTCTTATTTAGCCCTTTTGTTGGAGGCACCATACAAAAGTAACAATTACTAACATGATCTGTTGGCTCTCTCCAAATCATTGGCACAGCGAAAGGCATAGATGCCTTTTTTCCATTCAACCATTGCTCCAGTGCTGTCCCACAAGAATTGCAGCATATATGTGGTGCCCAGCTCTTGTCCTGGTCTCCTGTCTTGCAGCCAAAATACAAGTTGTAGGCTTTCTTAATCATTCCTGTTATCCTTCTTTTTTGTGAGATAAAAGTTATTTTACCGAAGATATGGCAGAAATTATCTGCTTTATTCACACAAGTTCGAGGCATTACTGAGTAGCCTATATAAGCATAAAACGAAATGTAAAGACGCTGTCGAACTACAATCAGCTACAGATACTGCAGCTTTTATGCAGTGAAGTGATGCAATTAAAGGCTAATATTGCATCATCTCAGTATACATGCAATTTTCTATTGGTCACCAGTATCAATTGCGCAATATGCAGCTGAAGTTGCATCATAATTTTGAATGGCTTACGTCATTAGATGGGTGAATATATCATGGAAACTAGAGCCAATCAACATTTTTTAGGGTCATTTTCGTTTTCAGCACCCCAAAATTATGTAAGATTAGCTCATTTTATGCCCAAAACTTTTTACCTGTTGAACAGTGTAATCTTCCATCTGCACCAGGACCTCCCACCCGCGGGTAGATTATTCAGACAATTCTGAGGATTGACCAGATATGAATTATGAAGTTGTATGCTACACGGTTCGCAAGATCTATTTCTCTGCTTTCCCATGCGCCCGAGATATGGCGAGTGACCCATCAAACTGTTCACCTGCTCATCGTCCATCCGATGATATGTCCGGCCTTTATGTATGTCTCTCATATTCCAAGATATGACACATAGAGGAAAAATGTATCTTTTAAAAATGTTATCTGGTGTGGGCTTCTTGGGAATGCCTTGAACTCCTGGGAAGGCTCCATTTTTATCTTTTTAGTAGGTGTGAAATTACACAGGTTCTTTGGACAGTGTGGCACCACCTGGCTCCCTGCTGAGATCAGGCCTGTGACACTTTTAACACACACACATCTGTCACTCTGCCTCTCAGGAAGGGAGAGGGGAGGAGAATGAGGGAATAACATGGCTACTCTTAACAAAATGGCAGACTGCGCCAGTCTCTGGCGCGCATGTTTGCGACACCATGCGCGTGATTGCACACCTTCGGCCCTTTTTCATGGGTGTACAGATCAGTGCGCCTGTGTGAATGAAGCCTTACAAACTTTTGATACATCAGGCGTTCTGTTAAAAGGTAAAAGGGAGACACACTGGCATTCTATACCACTTTTACATGATGTATTGCCAATAGAGACATGTACTGTATGCTGGTGTTGCTTTTCTTCCTTCTGATACATTTGTTGATCTCCTAAATATGTGCTGGATGATTTTGATTGTTGTGATTATTGTATTCTCTGTTTTTGATTCTAATTGACAAGCAAAAAAGGAAGAACAATCAGCTCAAAAAACTGCCACCATGCAAAATAGAGAAATGTCCATAAAAGTTTACTAAATGGGGCTGCAAAAAAATCCATGTGGAACTAGGGAAAGCCTCCTATAATAGTAGTAGCATAACTCTGTATAAAGTGAAGAAGAAAAGTAGCGCCTCTAAGTGCAGTATAAACCACTTTTAATAAGCATCAAAATGTAGAACTCACATTTATTCGTAATAAAACAGGCTTGTCACAGCTGCTTCCCCTGCTTCCCCCTGTCAGGATGACCTCACTCCCCCGCCGTCTCCCGTCCTGCCATGGCTCTTTGAATCCGGGCTGCGCAGGACGAGAGGCGCGGCCCCTCGCACCTCTGCCACTACTCTCCATCCGGCGAGGCTGGAGGAGACGGGATAGCGAGGTTCACACCTCTCTACGGAGACGTGCGAGCCTCCTGCAGAGATGAAAGGTACCACGGCGACAAGCGGACGCCGCACGATCCCTGTCATCCGCAGCCAGGCATGAGAAGGTCCCTGGACAACGGTCGCGCTCACGAGAAGCGCGGCCCATGTCCAGGGGGCGTGCCTCGTTGCCGAGTGACGAGGCCCGCCGCCTCTGGCCCGCCCCCAGTTGCCAGGACGACCGGAGAGCGTCCTGTATCAGCTTAAGAGGCTGATGCCGGGCTCTCTGATCATCCATTCTGCTGTGCAGTCACGGAGGGAGCCCCAGCTGTGGCGGGACCCTCGTGACCAGACTCTGCCTGAGACCCCCAAGGCTAGGGGGAGATCGCCCACATCTGCCTGAGACCCCAAGCAAAGGGGAGAGATCACCTGCTACCTGCCTGAGACCCCAGCGGAGGGGAGATTACCTGCCAGCTGCCTGAGCCCCCCCAAGCCTAGGGGGAGATTGCCTGCTGGAGACCCCCAGTCCAGGGGTAGATTGCCTGCTGCCTGAGACCCCAGTCCAAAGAGGGGAGACCGCACAAGCCAGCCTGCCTGAGGCCCCAGCAAAGGGGGGAGATTGCCTGCCTGCTGCCTGAGACCCCAGTAAAGGGGGAGATGGCACAAGCTAGCCTGCCTGAGACCCCCAGCCCCAAATGGAGAGACCCCTCACCTGTCCCGGACCTCCAACAGGTACCTGTGTCTTACTTTCTTATCCCTGGGAGACCGGACACCCTCTCGGATCCGTGGGCATATACTTTCCCCTGTTTTACCTGAACTGTCCCTGTGATGATTCCCTAACCCCCCTCTTGGATTACAATCTGCTACAGAGACTTTTTCTTTGCTCTCGATACTGGACTACAAGTGTTTTATCCCCTCCTTGCTGTCCCTCTACTGGCGAGATAACCCTCCCTGCCATTTTCCCATTGAGTGACTGTCATTTTGTTGTCTCAATAAAGCTTTGTGCGTTTGCTATCTGCTCCATGGTGTTCTGTCATGCCTACCCTGTTCTGTCACAAGGCTCATAAGGTGCAGTCTCATAGAGGTGGAGGAATGGCTGTGTCCAGGCTATGACAGCCGCATCTGCGCCCAGGGGATCATGGTTGCAGGAGAAAAAGCTGGCCAGCCTGTGGAGTCTCCTAAAGATGGCATCTGGAATGCACGTTGAGGCGTGACGCTGGTGTCCGCGTGATGACGTCAAGGATCAGCATGCATAGCGACGCGTTTCAGAGCATGCGCTAGACCTCCGAGGGTGGAAGCTCACTCCTTTGTCAAACTCTAATTGAGTCTATGGAAAAAAATGACCAATAAATTAATGACCTGGGCAGATAGCTTGTGTTCTCTGCATGCATGTTAAGGCATTTTAACAGAATGTTTTTATTATAATTCAACCTAGTTTGTTTGTTTGATCCCACATTGGTGGCTATGACAGTGTAAGGAGCAAAAGAAACAAATGCAGAACGCAGATTTTTTAATAAATCTAAGATTTCTGAGTGTTAGGCCTTTATCGCATGGGTGCTGTGGCCCATACAGTGTGAATGAGCCTTCATTTATGTGGCTGGAGCTGCAGGCAGTAGGATACAGCTGCTGTATGGAGAGCTCATTCAAGCTGTATGGGTTACAGCACCAGTGTTATTGAGGCCTTAGAGTCTGTGTTGATAGGCTGCTTCAGACCTGCTTCTCTTCCAGTGCATGAGAATGCAAAAGCAGGTGTCAGCTATACCTGCAATGAATTCTGAATGATCATGGAAGCATCTCGGGCATCAAAAGCATTAAAGACTTGTCAACACGGGCTCTTAAAGAACTCATTTACACTTGTGGTTGGGGGGCAGTAAAAAAAGGATTGCAGAGTTTTTTTTTTTTTTTCAGTTACACTGGGGGTATGATTTGTTAGTTTAGAAGTACCGTATATCAGTAATATGACTAGAACAGTGTACACCTGGCCAAACATTTGCTCACCAATGAAAAGAATACATAGGGGGAGATTTACTAAAACTGGTGTACACAGAATCTGGTGCAGCTGTCCATAGTAACCAATCATCTTCTAACATCCGCTTGTTCAGCTTCGATAATAAAACCTGGAAGCTGATTGGTTACTATGCACAGCTACTCCAGATTCTGTACGCATCAGTTTTTTTAAGACTACTTTCACACTGATCTGTAGCAAAAATGCATGTGTGTTTACGGTGTTTGCAGTGCTTTTTTTTTTAACATGACATGACTCAAAAACTGCACCAAAAAAACACTGCGGGTGTGTTTTTTTTTTTTTTTGCTGTGTTTTTTTTTTTATTCATTGATTTTAATGGGGAGATGTGTTTTTGGTGTGTGGTTTTTTTTTTTTTTTTTTTTTTTTTTTTTTTTTTCTGCACCAAACATGCAGCAAGCAGGACTTTGAAAAACACACCTGACCTGCAGCGGATCAGTGTGAGGTGTTTCATAAGAATGTATGGTCACACATATTTCTTCTGCTTTTTTTTTTTTCTTTTCTTTTGTTACACAAAATTGGAAGAAAAACCAAAATCTGTGTGAAAGCAGCCTAACTCTCCCCCCATTGTGTATTTTACATATTTTATTAGTTTATATAACATCGACCAATTTCTATTTCTTATTAATTTTCTGCTTTGAGCTGCTGTTTGTCACCTAATTCCCTCCTAACCCTCTTGTATTGAACTGTATTGTTGCTGTATTGTCTCCCGTTATATTGTAAAGTGTTGAGCAAACTGTTGGCGCTGTATAAATCCTGTATAATAATTCCAGGAAAACTAATGGTCCACAGTATGATTCAACATAGCCAGTCCCTTTAAAAGCTTTCCAAGTACTGGTATGTCTGCTTGTGTCTAAAAAGAGCCATAGCTGTCATTGCTTAATCTGTCAGAAATCGGATTAGTGAGTCCATCTAGAAGTGTGATAAGGTGGGAATACTATATTATCTAGTCCTATGCTGATTGCTGCTTTTCCTTTTCTTGCCTGCTATACTGATTATCACTTTCAGGATAAATTGCAACTTTATTACAATTGTGTATTCTGCTCCCACAAATATCATCATGTTTTGTGAGTATTTGAATATTTTTGGAAAATCTGAGTTTGTTAGTAAATATTTTTATATATTTAAAAAAAATTATATATATATATTTTTTAAAATTTTTATATAATATATATTATTTATATAATATATATTTATTGTTATTATTATTGTTATATTTTTTTTTTTTCAAATATTTTGTTGAAAGGCTTTTAGGAAGTACGAATGACTGCAGAAAATACTTTTCTGTTATTGCATGATCATTCTGTAATGATGACTTGGTTACATCCTGACCCAAATGGTCCACATTGGCCTGTTTTTTTTCCTTTAGTGTGTGATAGTGATTTTTGTTTCTTATGACGTCAGTTCTTTTAAAGTGTAAATAGTGAACTGAGAGAAACAACTGTCTGTTGTGCGTGTTCATTTTTGTTTGGGTGTTCCAAACATTCTTGAATCAAGGAGGTGCAGCATGTGGCTTTTGGGTTCATAGTCCAAATTTTTTTTTTTTAAATAAGTCTATTTGCACATGGGTTAATATACCGTACGTATGCCAGTGTCACCACTGCTGCTGCACTAATGTGCACATGTGACAATGTGTATGGCAACATTCGGCTGTGATGCACAGTAGGAGCAAATTGCGGCAGCAGAATATCTTGTGCAATCTGCATGGTAAAACATGTCTTACCCTAGGTTCACACCTAAGTGTTTTGCGCAACATTTTGCAGAAACGCACTACAGTCCATTTAACATGATTTCCTATGGGACACGGTCACATCTCTGCGTTTTCACCTGGTGCATTTTTTGGAAAGGGTCAGGGACTTTTTTTTAAATGCAAAAAGTTGCATTTTTGGTTCTATAGACTTCAGTGGAAAAGCTGTAGAAAAGTATGTAGTGCATTTTAATATGCATTTTAATATGCCTAGGAACAAGAAAAAAAAAAGCGTCAAACGCATGTGCAAATGCAGTGGCTGGTTTGATACTGCAGACAGTGCTGATGTGAACTTTATTGAAATATCTCAGTTACATTTCATAAAGTTATGTTGTCCATTGTGCAGTGACTGCTCTGGAAAATTGACTGCACTTTTTTTTTTTTTTTGTTTGCACGTCTCCCTTTTTTTTTTTTTTGGTGCACACCACCACAATGCAGTGGTATGAACCAACCACATAGGAGACGAGGCCGCCCAAAGCAGCCCCACTGGACCTGGAGTGCACTCTAAGGCGCCTTTGAAGACCATTTGAATCTCAGACAGAATCATGGTGTTTTATACACATTGATTGTTCACATCAACCTGATCTCATTCACATGTATATCACACAATCCCCCCCCCCCCCCACCAATCAAAAAACAGAGAATGCACATACTCTCCTCAGTCAGGTTATAGCTGTGCACATATGTAAAGATAAAGCCATGGTTCACACCGGATCCTACTTTGAAAACGTGTAACTTCTAGTGAAGTCGCACAATTTCAAAGACAGATGTCAGTGCGACTTGGAAGACATCTGTGCAACATCATGCACAGATGTCTATGCAAGTCGCACCTGAAATCGCAAAAGGTAGTGCAGTAACTACTGTCAAAATCCTTGTGAGTTTGAGTTCCATTGCTGACAATAGGGTGCGATTTGTCATGCAATTTGAAACTGTCAAATCACATGACAAGTTGCACCGGTTTGATCCAGGACTAAAGCGGTTTTAAACCCCAAACCAAAAATGTTTATTGCTTGTTTATAGATGTACCAGCAGTTTTAAATACACTAACAAACGGAAGCCAAACTCCGGCTCGCACTTTATAATCAGTTACAGCAAACAGTTTTTTCCTTTTTGGGGTAAAGGTTTTACATGAATAAAAGATGATAATTTTGATCACCCGTCAGTGTTAAATGGCCTGTCCTATCCATGTAAACTGATACAGTATGCTGGAGAGTTTGTGCTTCTGAAAACTAAAGACTTTCTGGCTGGATCACCAGATGAAAATAGAAGAAAGAAAGCCAAAAATAGAAATGAATGCAGCCATCACACCTAAGAATTGGTAAGCTGCAATATGTTTGCTTTAGGGTTTAATACAGCTTTACGCAAGGGTGCCTGGAGCCATGTAGATGTTGTAAAATGATTTATAATAGGCTACAAATTACTGTTTGGATGCATTGTTAAAGAAAATGACTTCCCATTTTAGTTTTCCATATGTAGCAGTTCACTAGCTGTCTGTGGCATGTGTCAGTGTGACGGTGAGATACCTGCAGGGTATTGGAATTTATATCCTCTGAAATGCGTAATTATGCAGCTTTTACAAAAGAAGTATAATTGTGAGGGACCTGTTCACACTTGTCTGTTTTCCTGCAGTAAAATGTATATATCTAACTGAACGATGGATTTCATGCAGGAATTCCCACATATTTATGTCACATGTGCTGTGCTGCATTCACAACTAAACAGAGCCTTTTCCTGGTCATTTTGAAGTGCCCCCACCCCTCAAACACCAAACAGGTGTTTCTGCATGTGTGTTAATCTTCAGATGTTTGTTTCCTGGTTTGGGCAAGTGGAAGAGAGCAGTTACAGATGCTTCCATTGAAGACTATAGTGCCAGCGCCTGACTATGCTAAAATATATTTCCTATATGGTGGCGTTTTTTTCTTTTTCTATTTTTTTTTTGGGTTGGATGACTGATTTTTGACAGGTGCCTGCTCCCCCAATTCCCCTGACCCCCCCCTCCCCTCCAGTCTTCCGGGACACATGACAGGTCCCAAAGGACTGCAGGATCATTCACAATGTGCAGCAGGCACCCATCTGTGAAGCCGCAAGCTTTAACAGCTGAGTGCCAACACTTGATGCCAGTGCTGGGAACAGGATGGCCGGTGAACCTGAGTGTGGTGAGGACACCGCTGGATTGTAGGACAGGTGAGTGGCTGTTTTTTGTACAGTTTTTGTAGCTGCTGACTTATTTTTCAACGGAGTCTGGAGCTCCACTTTAAGTCCCCGTTCACATGGGTGTGCTGATCAGGTCTGCCTGTCAGAAGGTCTATGCATTCCTATGGACAGGTAGGTGTAAACAGACTTGACCATTTATACCTGCCTACCTCCCAGGTCTGATCGTGTCCACTAAAAGAAAGAAAAAAAAAAAAGGGAATAGGATCTGTTGTCTTCCATTTAGCAGGATTGGATCAGATGGTAGTCAAACGTAAATGGATGGCAGTCCGTTTACTCCCAGCCACCCATAGAACAGAGTGGTCTCTGTCTGTGCCCACTGTTCAAAAACTGAGCAGACATGGACCTGTCATCTGCCCGCTTATTAGCAGGGAAGCAGCGAACAGATCCCCTGCTGATTGGAACGGAATCCACCGCATGTGAAGGGGACTGAAGTGTGACTGGGGGCTTAGTATGTATTTTAAAATGTAGGATATACTGGGTATTTGTGCAAGTTAAGAGGGCTATTGTGTGCGTTTTATTTAATCTCCTCTATAAAGAGCCCTGTTCTGCATGTTTACCCCTGCATTTACCCTCATTTTGCATGCCTGAACAAAAACACCCAGTAAATCTGTGCAGTAATGCTTATGATTGCTGGCATGGATCTGTAATGACTAGAATTCACTAGACATTTCAATTTTATTACATCAAATAATCCTATACCATTTATTGACCCTTGACTTCAAAACAAAACAAAAAAATAGATACATGACCTGTGAAATCCTCCTATTTTGAGGTTGTGCAGAGTCCACCGACACTAAATTATTCCTGACTTGTGTTGACGTGCATCTTGTGTGATTTATTGAAGCTTCTTATAATTCTTCAACATTACGTTTTTCATCAAACATCTCATCTTCTGGTATATTTCCAAATAAGGCCTTCAAGTTCTTATTCTGATTTATTCGCTCTTCTGTAGAGGATAACATCAGTGTCTTAGAAATCTAGAGTTTGTGTTCAAAGTATGGTTTGTAATATGACCTTGAAATGCAAAGATGCCTTCCCGACAGATCTTAGTGGTTAGTGGGAAGGAAAATTGGCCTTTTTTTTTTTTTTTGGGGGGGGTGTGTATATACGTTATTTACTTACAGTATATGGTGATGTGTTGGTGTCAGGGCAGGAGCTGAGGAACGGACAGGCAGGCCTAACAATGTAACGCACTGGCTGACGACAACCACCACCCACAGACCAAAGTCCCTCAGGGCGCGGAGTCTAAGTCCCAGGCTGCCCTTCACCAGGGCCCCTGATGGTGGGGATGGACTTGACGCAGCCAGGAACCAGGTCGCGGCCCCCGAGACACCTCAGCTGCGGTAATGGCCGCCGCCAATGGCGTGTAGCTGGTGGAAGAGACAAAAGAGTAGTCAGACAAGCCGGGGTCAACAACAACAGGACAGAACAGTACAGGACAGCAGACGAGAATCACAGGTCACGAGCCGGGTTCAGCAACAGAGGGTCAGATCAAAGGAGAATACAAAGAATAGTCAAGACAAGCCGAATCAGATACCAGGAGAGTCACGAGAGTCAGAACAGAGTAACAGCAACACAAAGACACAAGACACAAGTGCAAAGAGCATGTGCGGGCCACAGGCTTATATGTCATCAGCCACACCCCTCTGGAGGATGGACCACAGAAACCTGAAGGCATAAAAGGGCTCCCATCATGCACAGCAGAATCCAAGATGGACACCAGCACATAAAGTAACATAACCACAGGAAAAAGGTAGGACCTTGACAGTTGGGAGTCTGGATCACCAGCCAGCTGACTTTATAAAATCCAAACTGTCTTTATTTTTCAATAAGGCAAATGAAACTGCTTCTTTCCAGCATGAAACAAACAGAACAGTTCAGTGCTGTAATATTCAAAACAAACTTTGGATCACCTCCAGTATTAACTCATCCCTTAATAGGGTGTGAAGTCCCAGGCTGCTCTGATGGTCCAAAGGGAGGTTCACCTTAGCTCAGTAATCAAACTGCACACCGCTCCTCTCACAAGTGTGTTCTGTCTACACCACATCTCCTGGAAACCTGCTGATAGCTTCCTGCTCTTTTCAACCCTCTCTTGTAGGCAAGTTAACCCTCATGGGACCTGGATAGCCATAGTTAGGATTGGAGGCTCTTTCCCACCCAAAAATTTCTACACGCTTCCACATTCTAGGTCCCATATTAGGGCTTAAAGTGGAGGTCTACTATCTAACCTAAAACCTGCTCCTATTTTAAGTACCATGTATAAGGAAGATGCCTTTACTTACCTATTCTCAGGGTGCTCTGGTCATGTGTTCAGCTCCCAGCTTCAGGAGAGAGTAGGGAGAGCCAACAATGGATGCCCCATAGTAATCCTATGGCTGATGGCACCACCCTGGCATTTCAGACACTGTCTGCGATTTTCTCCTCTCCCCTGAAGGTGGCTGGTGGGGGGATCATGTGACTGAACCAGAGTTCTCTGAGGATAGGTAAGTATAAACATCTAGTTTTTACAGGTTAGTTATAATAGGAGTTAGAATAGGGGTGGAAGGAGTAGATGGTTATAGACTGGAATTCCACTTTAACAGTCCTAAGAAAACTGCAAGTAAGTTTTCCCATTTACCGGACCACTCTTGAACCCCTCACCTGCATCAGAGAGAATCCCTGAGTACTCCGCATCAGAGAGAATCCCTGAGTACTCCGCGGTGTTTCTTTTCATACCCCTTGAAGGGACCACAACCCAAATAATGAAGACTCATGCCTCCCATCCATCCCTGGCATCCTATACAATCAATATTAATATACCGGTTGTGTGTGTATATATATATATATGTATATATATGTGTGTATGTGTATATGTATGTATGTATGTATGTATGTATGTATATATATATATATATATATATATATATATATATATATATTTATTTATATATTCACCCGTCATCTTATTAGGTACAGAAAATGGCAAATACTTTGACTTGCTGCCTTCACCGGACCAGGGAAATCCATATGAACTGCATACAAAGAAACAGAGGGAGCATGGGCCTAGTGCATTACCTATGAACATTGATTTATTATATAAAAAAGTAATATACTCACAAAAGGATAAAATATCAAAGGCATATCATAAGAAGTAGAGCATGGTCAAATCTCCCTAGATGGTGTCATTATGCATCAGAATGGGGAAGAAAGGGATTTAAGTGATTTTGAACGTGGCATGGTTGTTGGTGCCAGATGAGGTGGTCTGAGTATTTCAAAAACTGCTGATCTGCTGAGATTTCATGCACAGCCATCTTTTAGGGTTTACAGAGACTGGTCCAAAAAGGAGACAATATATAGTGAGCTGCAGTTGTGTGGACGAAAATGCCTTGTTGATGTCCGAGGAGAATGAGCATGTTGATTGGCAACAGTAACTCAAAAACAGCTTGTTATAACCAAGGTATGCAGAATACCATCTCTGAACTCACAACATGTCGAACCTTGAAGCAGATGGCTTACAGCAGCAGAAGACCACACAGAGTGCCACTCCTATCAGCTAAGAACAGGAAACCGAGGATACAATTTGCACAGACTCACCAAAATTGGACAATAGAAGATTGCTCCGACGTTCATGGCGACACCTCATGTGTGTGGTTTGAACACTGTTTACATATGTGGGCATGGGGTTTTTTTTTTTTTTGTTTTTTTTTGCACTGTCCCTTTTGAAAACATTTTTTAATCACTTTTATTCCTATCACAAGAAATGCATGCATCCCTTGTGATAGAAATAATTAGTGACCGGTCCTCTTTATGGAGAGATGTGGGGTCAATAAGACCCCATGTCTCCTTTGCAATGTAAAGCATTAGATCAAAACAAGCATTGATCTAGTGTGTTAAAAAAAAAAATAAAAAAAATGGCTGGAACCAGAAGTGACATCACTCCAGTCCTCCAAGGGTCTTATCCCTTTCAGTTTCAGTTGTTTACAAGCCGTTACCAGCCTGTACAACATTTGATCAAACCGATCTCTGCTTGACTAGATGCTTTTGGAGCAGAGAAGAGATCTGGTATCTAAAAGACCCCAGATCTCTCAGTAAAGAGAACCTGTCACTGCCCATGCTATCAAAAGGGACTCTAACCTGCAAAGGCTTTTAAAGTGTTGCCTATGGGGCTTTTAGGTACCATAGTTTGTTGCTATTCGATGGGCACACATAATTTTAAAACATGACATGTTAGGTATCTATTTACTTGATGTAACCTAATCTACATAATTTTAAAACGTGACATATTCGGTATCTATTTACTTGATGTAACCTTGCCTTTTATATTTTACAATTCGTTAAAGTGCTGATAGCTGATAGTCTTGTGAGTCTTGCATATAATTCTTCTACTCCTAGTGAATCAAAATTTGAGCAGTTCAACAGGGACCAGCTGAATTTGATCTGTCTATGGCCGTTCCAACTCTATAGTCTATCTAATGATCAACTTCTGTTGAATAGGACTGTTAAACTTTAATTTGGTCAGTGGCTGCAGACAGTGGGGAAGATTCCTCCATCCACCTCACTTGGGTAAATGGGGGATTCCATACGTTTCTTATTCTCGATCCACCTCCTGGCTGACAAAAAAACAAAACAAAAACGAATGGTCTGTGGCCAGCCTAAATAGCCATTTGACCCTTTTAGTGCAAGGGTATCTATTTTATATATCTCAGAGTTCAGATTCAGCAATATATACATTGCAAAGCTGCAGTACTGTTACATTTGAATTGTTTGTAAGGACTTGGTGTTGGCATTCCACTTTATACTTACTGCTGTGTTTTAAAAACACTCTTTAAATACCCTTTAAACGTTTTTCATCGTTTTGTATTCCAGTGTGGTTTTCATGTGTTTTTGTGTACTTTGAGGATGTTTTCTGTGTGTGTTTGTGTTAAAATAAATCTGCTAAAACCCTCAAAAATGCATTTAAATTGATATGTTTACAAATGCAGTTTTAGAACATAATAGTTGTTTGGAGCATAATGTTGTGTGAAATTCCTTCACTACGCCACACAGAAAGGATGTTCACACATGACTTGATACTTTCATGCACTGAACTATCTAAGTATTATGCGACATGGCCAGGCAATGTACTGGCCAGGCAACTTAAAATAATAATACAGTTATGAGAATATGTTGAACGCAATAAAGTCTTTTTAGTGCACACGCAGTGGGATATAAACAAGCGGTGTTATCTTAAAGGAGAAGTTTGTGGTTATAAAAGCAAAAACATATATACTCACCTCCATGTTGTAGCATCAGTCTGATGTTGCAGCTTTTCCCCTGCCAGCTCAATGCCCGCGAACTGAGCGATAATATGACTGCTCACTCAGTTCTTTGTCTGCTCTGAGCAGCGAGCAATGACTGTTGGTCACCGCTTTCCGTTCTGCTCCTCCAGTACTCACTGGAGTGTTGGTAAATAAAAGTTCTTTTTTTACCATCCCCTAGACCTAAAATGAGCGGTTAAGCCTTGCAGTGCAGATGCAGCCCCTCTGCAGGGGAGAATTTTAATTTTTTTGGTGTTGGGTTCCAGCTGTTTTCCAAAAACATTGAAAGTGAACATTGAATGAGAACTGTTAGGCCAGCCATACATCGATTGAAATTTGGCCCAGTTCAGCATGGACTGGCTGAATTTCAATTCATGTATGGGTGGGCAGGGAGGTTTTACAGAATTCGATCTTCCGATCGAATTCTGTGCAACTGTCCTGAAGGATTTTCTCCGCTTGTTGTATCATTTCAGTGATCATTGTATTCTAATGGCTGGGAAACCTCCTGCTGTCAGAAATACAATAGCACAGTTAGAGGGATTCCCCCATTTAACTCTGGCAGTTTACATAAAAATTGCATAAAATATGACCTGTCCCAGAGAGCCACAGCTTTGTGTGATCTGTCATTATTATAAGTGAATTGTCAGCGCTGCTTCTACATTCAAAATTGTAAAAGATCACTCAGAGTTGCGGATCTGTGTAATGTATCCACAACTGCTTGTAAACACAGGGCACCACGGATGCCTTACACAGCAACAACGCTCAAAGTGATCTTTTTACTTTTTTATGAATGAGCAAGCAGTACTGATTGTTCATTCATAATAGTGCCAGATCACTCCTCTTAGAGGGGACAGGGCTCTGGGCTGGTTGTACTTCCGCCACCGGAACAACCATAATTTGAGCTTCTAAAGGGGGTGTAGCTAAAGTCAGCATATAGAGGTGTGTTTAGGGGACAACAGAACTGTACCAAGTGCTATATGCACTTGGTCCCCTAGGACGTTAAGTAATAAAAATGATGATAGTTCTTCCTAAAGGTCCTCGGGAGTGTGGCCAACCTCCCTGGACATTGCCACAAGAGGAAAATAAACTCCTGACTAAACAGAAGGATAGTACAAATGGTACACACAGAGCCAAGGAAACGGGAGTCAAGCTGAACTCCAAGATCAAGGCATATTGTCTCAAAAAAAAGATCCAGGAGGATACCACCGGTGAAAGTAAAATAAAAAAAACTGGACTGAAATTGCTAAAATGCATACCGACAAGCCATAATGCTTCTTGGGGAATGCCCTAGAACAGCTGAGAAACTGGAGCTTTTCACTTTGAAAGCTTTTTTTTTTATTATTATAAAGTAAAGAACACCATACATACTGCGAAACATGGAGTATACTCCATTATATTTTGAAGAAGCTTTGGTGCATCTGGCATAGGTGCCTTGAATCTGAGCTGGTCACAACAAGATCTCAAGACCGTTCTGGTGTGAAACTTATTGCCCAGTATCCGAAAACTCTGTCTCAGTCGCAGGTCATGGGTCCTTCCAACAGCATAGCGACCCAGAACACATAGCTGAAAGAACCCATCAATGGCTTAGGACAAAACATTGGATTATTCTGAAGTGGCCTTCTGTGAGCCCTGATCTGAATCCTATTGAACATCTGAAACATGCAGTCTGGAGAAGTCACCCTTCATACCTGAGACAGCTGGAGCGGTTTGTTCAAGGAGAGTGGGCCAAACTACATTTCAACTGGTGCAGAAGTGTCCATTGAGAGTTACAGAAATCGCTTATTGGCAGTCATTGCCTCTGGAGTATTTGCAATTTTGCAGCCAAATTGGGATAACCCCTACTTTGATACATTTACCAAAATTTATACCATCCTGAATTCTCTCCAAAACAGCCCACAAATATACCCATTCCACCCTGTCAAATGCGTTTATGGCATCCATGTCTCCATTCATGTAGCATAACGCTTTCTGGAAACCCCAGCACTGAAAAATCTTACTAATTTTTTTATGAAGGGGCTGGGGAACTATTTGCTATAATTAACTAACCCTGTCCTTACTGTACTGGCAGATCATACCAGTTATAAACTAATCTGTCTGTCCAAACAATGGGATTCTGGGCTTCTTCATTATATATCGAGAGGCAGCTGTATTTGTCCTTAGCCTCTCTTTTCAGACAGACTCACTTTGAAATATACATGTGTGTGTGTATATATATATAGATAGATATTAAAAAGACTGTCCACTGTTGCCCTGAGCAGGAGTCTGCTGGTGCTGTGAAAGTTAATGGCTGCTGCTAATGGGAAGAGCTGCGCTGCTCTCCACTTCTCTCTACCATCTCCACCATTCTTATTGCTAGCATTACTACTCTCACACAACAGGATCTGCACTTCCAATTCGATAAACCTGATGCATTATGGGGGAGTAGTAATAGGAGCAAAATAAATGGTGGGTGACCGTTGCAACTTTTTCTCAGTAGCTGTGGTAGATCATATCTCCCACAGCACTGGAAGATAGGTAATGGGATACACATCATTACAGATTTGTGTTTGGTGCTGTATTCCAAAAAGAATACCTAAACTTCAGCTTTAATACATTTTATTTGTTTTTCATTTTTCTTCCATTTTATTATTAACTATTCTGGCAGCTTTTCTAGTGACATTCAGGTTCCATGAATAATCTTTCCAATATGAGTAAATCATTTTCCATAATAATTTGCCTCAGTCTGCTGAATATGAACATTCAGGGTGTGTCAGCTCTGTGTAAACTTTACTTATTCCAGTGAACTTCTTACCTTCTGAAAGCGATCAGATCACTGTGGTGATTGACGGGGAACACCTATACATTGTTTAAATTCTATGACAGAAAGTTTTTAGATCCGCGTCATTAAACAAAAGCAGCTGATTTAAAAATATGAAAGCTATTTAACAGAAGTATGGGTGTTTGTTTATTGGAAAATTAAATCATACTTACCTAGGTAGATGCAGCACCTGTCCCCCGCTGGTTTTAAGGGTGAGAACTGAGCGATCAGACACTGCTGATTGCACAGTTCTTCCTGCCTCTCTGAGCAGAGAGCCATGACTGTCAGTTACTGCTGTCTGCTCTGCGCTCTGGAGCACTGGGCTGTGGAGGGGGCGAGAGCGGCAGGCTCTAAACAAATTTCTGAGAGGCTGAGCCAGATGTCAGTCCAGGCTCCTAGGTGGATCCTAACCATATGGTCACGATCCTTCCCCAGCTTAAACTGGCTGAATGACATCAGCCAACAGCCGACTTTAGCTTTCTGTCGGCTGAAAACGGGTCAGAGGTGTGCAGAACGAACTGCACTCCTGTGATCCACAGAAGTGCAGCCAAATGGCAGTACAGTACTCTTCCTTTAAAGGAAAGGTTGGTGTTTTTGATTCTCCAGAAGTAAATTTTGGAAAAACTTTGAGGGTTGCAACGTGTCTTGTTCTTCCAGAAGAATGAAATAACCTGTATTTTTTTTTCTACATATTTACCTGTAAAATTAATTTCTTGGAGTACATTACGGGACACAGAGCAGGCTATTCATAACTACAGTCAGGTCCATAAATATTGGGACATCGACACAATTCTAACATTTTTGGCTCTATACACCACCACAATGGATTTGAAATGAAACTAACAAGATGTGCTTTAACTGCAGACTGTCAGCTTTAATTTGAGGGTATTTACATCCAAATCAGGTGAACGGTGTAGGAATTACAACAGTTTGCATATGTGCCTCCCACTTGTAAAGGGACCAAAAGTACTGGGACAAGTACTCAGCTCAGCAACACCAAAAGACTCGAAAGACCACAAAAAACTGTGGTGGATGACCAAAGAATTCTTTCCCTGGTGAAGAAAACACCCTTCACAACAGTTGGCCAGATCAAGAACACTCTCCAGGAGGTAGGTGTATGTGTGTCAAAGTCAACAATCAAGAGAAGACTTCACCAGAGTGAATACAGAGGGTTCACCACAAGATGTAAACCATTGGTGAGCCTCAAAAACAGGAAGGCCAGATTAGAGTTTGCCAAACGACATCTAAAAAAGCCTTCACAGTTCTGGAACAACATCCTATGGACAGATGAGACCAAGATCAACTTGTACCAGAGTGATGGGAAGAGAAGAGTATGGAGAAGGAAAGGAACTGCTCATGATCCTAAGCATACCACCTCATCAGTGAAGCATGGTGGTGGTAGTGTCATGGCGTGGGCATGTATGGCTGCCAATGGAACTGGTTCTCTTGTATTTATTGATGATTTGACTGCTGACAAAAGCAACAGGATGAATTCTGAAGTGTTTCGGGCAATATTATCTGCTCCTATTCAGCCAAATGCTTCAGAACTCATTGGACGCCGCTTCACAGTGCAGATGGACAATGACCCAAAGCATACTGCAAAAGCAACCAAAGAGTTTAAGGGAAAAAAGTGGAATGTTATGCAATGGTGAAGTCAATCACCTGACCTGAATCCGATTGAGCATGCATTTCACTTGCTGAAGACAAAACTGAAGGTAATGCCCCAAGAACAAGCAGGAACTGAAGACAGTTGCAGTAGAGGCCTGGCAGAGCATCACCAGGGATGAAACCCAGCGTCTGGTGATGTCTATGCGTTCCAGACTTCAGGCTGTAATTGACTGCAAAGGATTTGCAACCAAGTATTAAAAAGTGAAAGTTTGATTTATGATGATTATTCTGTCCCATTACTTTTGGTCCCTTAACAAGTGAGAGGCACATATGCAAACTGTTGTAATTCCTACACCGTTCACCTGATTTGGATGTAAATACCCTCAAATTAAAGCTGACAGTCTGCAGTTAAAGTACATCTTGTTCATTTCATTTCAAATCCATTGGTGTGGTGTATAGAGCCAAACATGTTAGAATTGTGTCGATGTCCCGATATTTATGGACCTGACTGTATGTAGGTTATATGCCACCTATAGGTGAATGCACACTGGCCGACCAATCTAAAAGGAAGTCCTCCCCTATATAACCCTTCCTACACAGGAAGTATTTCAGATTTTGTAGCAAGCAATTAAATTACAGAAAGAGGGGAGGGACCTCTTTGTCCCATGATATACTCCAAGAAATGGATTTTACAAGTAAGTATGCAGAGAAAATTCAGTTTTCTTTATTGTACACGGGACACAGAGCAGGCTGTTTATGACTGTGGGATGTCCCAAAGCAGTAAAGAAATTTGAGGGGAGGGTGACACCATGATAGCCAACGTCAATCCCTCAGGACCTACTCAGCCCTCCATAAAACACTGCGGCCAAAGGCAGGATCCTCTGTGGCTCTGACATCCACCTGGTTGAACTTTGTGAATGTGTAAATCGAAGACCTGAGCCACTGGCTCCTGATGGCGGATTGCCCAAGATGCACCCACACTCCTGGTAGTGTGCCTTCACCTGAATGTGTGGGACCTTACCTTTCAAACCATAGGCTTGAATGATCAATTGGTGATTTCAATGTAAAATAGTTGCCTTGGATGCCGCCTGCCCCTTCCTAGGCCCCTCAGGCAGTATGAACAGAGCATCCGATCTCCTGACCTGTGCCGTAAATGTTCAAGAAGGCCCTTACAGCGCGCGTACCACATCCAAGGTATCTTTCTCTTGCTGACTGAGGTCTAAGAAAGAATGAAGGCAGAACGATGTCCTGATTGAGATGAAAACTAGAAATCACCTTTGGAAAAAAAAATTAAATAAAAAGAAGTTGGATGAGATCGCAACACCACCTTAACATAACGGAAAGCCAGAAATGGTTCTCTGCACGAAAGAGCGGTCAGCCTTCTTGCAGAAGTGATTACCACAAGACACAAAGCTTTACCAGGCAACAGGATCAGTGGAATCTCTCGAATATGTGGTAAATGGTGGTTTTTGCAAAACCTCCAAAACCAAGTCCCAAGGACATAAAAGGCAGTCTGACAAGAGGAGCAATACGCATTACTCCCTGTAAAAAAAACAAAAAACAAAAAAAAAAACAGCTAATGCTGAAACCTGGCCCTTAATGGTACCAACAGCCAATGTCTTCTCCACCCCTGTTTGAAGAAACGACAGAATCCTACCAATCATATACTTTCATGGGTGCCATTTCCTGACCTCACACCAGGAAATGTAAGCCTTCCAAGTTCTGTAAAGAAAAATAGTCTCTAGGAACATCTAGCACCCAACATGATGGGGATGACAGAATCCGATACTCCCCTATCCTTTAGGATCTGGGTTTTAACAGTCATGCTGTCAAATTTACCGTAAAGCTGGGCGCACTATAGGACATTGAAACAGCAAGTCTGGCCGGCATGGCAGGGACCAAGACCCGTCTACTGCCATCTTCATTATGTCCTTGTACCAGGCCCTCCTGGGCCAGGCTGGGGCAATCTGTATCACTGGAATAGCCTCCTCCTGAATCCTACGTAAGAGACGTGGCAGATGCTGAATTGGAGGAAAGGCATAAGTCAGTGAAAACTGGTTCCAAGGAATCACTAAGGCATCTACCCCTGCCGTGTGAGGGTCCCTTACCCTGGTCACAAAAACCTGACCTTGTTGTTGAACCTGGATACCAATCTATATCCGGGCAACCCCATCTCTGGCAGATTCCTTTGAAAACATGGGGATGCAAAGCCCATTCCCCTGGAATCAACCGCCGGCGATTTGAGATAGTCTGCCTGCTAATTTTCCACTTGGAACATATCTCTCTGCCCAGCTTAGAATGTAATTCACCTCTTCCTGAGCCCCTCGACTGCTGGTACCGCCCTGGTGGTTGATGTATGCCACTGCTTAGGCATTGTCAGATGGAATCATTACCAGCCAACTCTGAAACCTGGATGTCCAATACCTCAGAGCCAGCCTAACTGCCCTAAGTTCCAGGACATTTATGGGTAGAACCCTTTCCCGTGGAATCTACATTCCCTGAACTGTGGCCTCCTTCAGGACAGCCCCCCAACCTGAGAGGTTGGCATTGGTGGTTACCAATTTCCACACCACTGGCCGAAAGGATCTCCCTCTCTCCAAATTGTGAGTCCTCAACCACCAATTCAGGCTTCACAGTACCTCTGGCGACAGGGCCGTACCGTAATCTAGGGCTGTAATCTTCTTGTTCCAAACAGAATGTTCCTTTGCAGCGGTCTGGAGTGGAATTGGGCATAGGTAATAGCCTTGAACATCTTTCCTAGCAACCTCGTACTGAGGCGAATTGCAATGTTTTCCTGGAGTCAGAAATACCGCATCTAGGACCATCCCCAAATACTCTAGGCTGTGTACTGGCTCCAGGGCCGACTTCCTGAAGTTGAACGCCCAGCTGTTCAAGGATCTGCATCGTAAGGACCACATCCTGCTTTAGTCCTGGCACCGACCGACCTCTGAGCAACAGATCATCTAGATAACCTATGACCAATACCCCCCAAGTTCTAAGCAGCCCCAACACCAGAGCAAGAATTTCTGTGAAAGCTGTGGCCAGCCCAAACGGTAGTGCTATGAACTGGAAGGAACATGAAGGTATTTGTCCTTGATGTCTATGGATACTACAAAAATCTCCTTCCTGTAAAGAGGCCACTACAGACCAAGCCGATTCAATACAAAAAGACCAGACATTTAGAAACTGATTTAGCCCCTTGAGGTCCAAAATGGGCCCTACATGTCCATTTGGCTTTAGGACTGTGAACAGGTTTGAATAAAACCCCTGAAAACTTTTAGTCTGCTGGAACCTCCGTGATCACTCCCTGAGACAATAAGCGATCGAGTGCCTGTAACAAAGCTCTTCTCTTCTCTGGATTCATTAGTATATTTGATTTTATAAACCGGGTGGGGGAAATCTAATCTGTACCCGAGAAAATTGTGTAAATGACCCACTTGTCTTGGATTAGAGCCCTCCAGGCAGCAATAAAATTCAAAATCTTACAACACCTGGTATACCCAGGCAGTCTTCCCTCCAAATAGTAACCAGGGCTAATCCCTGATTAGATTCTGAGTTCAGACGAGATCAGGCGTGTACAGGGTAATGTGGCCGTAGTCCATTGCAGCTCCGCCACCAGGAATAGCTGCAATGCCAGACAAACGCAGTGACCCAGATACTCCTGACGCTACTGAAAAGCTTTTATCATGAAATGCGAACACCGCCAGATTATCCCCCCCCTCTCGAGTCCACTGGACCTGAGAGTGGAGTACCTGCCTCTCTGCTGGCTATCTCTTTTGGGACCTTTTTAAAGTAAAAAAAAAAACAAAAAACAAAGGCAGCAACTATATTGTCACCTATGCAGTACCACAGGGATATATGCTCATAGCCATCTTGGTCTACAGTTACGCAATCAAACAGGCAAGAAAGCATGCGGCTATGAAGGTACATAGGCATGCAACTATGCAAATTATACCAGTACCCAGTTCACACAAGTATGCATGTAAGTGTAAAATTTGTGCAGTTCATCCAAGTGTAGGTATGCAGTCTTAGTATGCATGTAGGGATGTGGCCCAAGCATTAGGCACACATGTACGGATTGCGGCCCAAGCATCAGGCACACATCTATGGATGCGGCCCAAGCATCAGGCACACATCTATGTATACATGTACAAATTCAGTTTATTTAATATACAGTTCACTATGCAGGCATGCATGCAATAATGTAATACAATGCTGCAACTGTCCCACTCTCTGGAACTGCGTCAAAATTAAATGTCCTTGGTTCCATGCTAGGCAAACACATATGTATCAAACACAGCCTGAATGCAGCCTCCATTCCGCTTCAGTGTAGCTAAAATGTAAGCTACTCTGGAAACTCAACTCCTTTAAATGCACTGATCCTCCTGCAGGGTTGTATTAAAAAAAAAAAAAAACAGTTGTTCAAGCCACCCGGGATTATGTAGGTTAAAGCCGTGTATAATCATGTCCGGTCTGGTTATGCAACTCCCCCAAAGGAAATACTCATACACCATCATCCAGCCATAGACTGCTCTGTTTCTTTGCTACCTCTCAGGAGCCTTACAAACCACCAGCCACATGGAAACACAAACTACAATGGCCGTCCATCTACTTCCTGCCTCCACTGCACCAGTGTAGGCTATAGAGAGCAGCCCCATAGTGGTTGGAGGAGAAAACTGCATCCCAATACTCCTTCGGAGACACACACACAGCATGTCCTGACCAGACCAAAAGCACACTGCCCCCAGTGGCCAGCGGGAGAATGACCAGTCAGATTTTTCAAAGAAATACTGCAAATGTAAACTTTCCATTCCCACCGCAGGACCCTGAATCCTAAAAGGAGTCTAGCCTTCACCCATAATGGCAGGCTTTGTCATGCAGACCTTCATGGACTCTGTCCCCATAATGTGGGGCCACTGCCTCGGACCTCTACAATACCCCTCTGGAAAGCAGCTTGGTCAGTATTATACTGCACAGGGTTTCGTTATGCAGGATCCAGCGCTGTAATGCTGCATTACAGCAAATCCCCGAAGATTCTTTTCCTTATCCAGTGAGGCTGGGGTACCATCCATTTTGGCTAACAACTTTTCAAATGGATCCAATTAAAGTCCCTGGTTTTCTCATGGAACCTTCAGATATGCTCATGGAGCACATGCAACACTTTCAGTGACCATCCACATTGTAGACACTGGAAAAAAAGATTGCAGTACATCCTGTGTGGGCGGGGCTATATAGGGGAGGGCTCCTCTCTGATTGGTCGGCCAGTGTCCATTCACCTATAGGTTGCATATAACCCACATGTCATGAATAGCCTGTTCTGTGTCCCGTGATGTACCCTTTCTAGGTTTTTGAGCAGACACTGGGCAAACTGCAGGCTACTCTAAACAATTTGGAATGAGAGGAAACCCAATCTATCTTCATTGACAAAAAGAGGCACACTAGCGTTCCCCTTTTTAACATGCACAAACTAGATCTTTAACCCATTTAGGACACTTGCTAGCACAGACAGGATTATATATGGTATACATGAACTCCCTAGAAAGTAAAATGTAAGCAGCAATGTTTATTTTTTTTGTAAGTTTATGCTATGTGAATGAGTACATGTAACAAATAAGTAGGTAGGTGTTATCCCAGTTTTCCCAGTAAAGCTGAACTTGAGGCAGATCTGAACAAAAAAGCTTGCAAACAATAATTCCTTATGTCTCCTGTAAGTTAAAGGATGAATTCACCTTTGAGAACATGTTATATATTCTATATATTCCACCCTATTTTAAGGTGGAACATGTAACATGTTCCTGATTCTGCAGCTGCTGCCCCCTCTCCGTATTACAGAAGTACAGGGAGAAGTTCCCCATACTAGATGTCACTTTTCAAAAACAGTGCAGCCGTGTGGGGCTCCACCCACACAACCACACCATTCATTCAAAGTCCGCTGTGAATGGATTACAGGTCCCGACAGCCTTAGCGGTTGTCTGCTTGTAGTCCTCAATGAACTACCACGGCTCTGTTAGCACTGTGGTAGTTAATTGATTCTTCATGTCAGAAGTATTGGCTTGCTCGTGGGATGTACAAGCAAGCAGTAGCATTGACAGTCTGCAGGAGTCCTGCATGGCATCTGCGATCTGTTGATCACTGGTGCAGTGCTTTAAAGCAGGGCTTAAAATTTCAAGTCCTGAGCTACTAGCCAGGCCTTAAGAGTTACTCTCCACCAACAAACACCTGTACACACACACACAGACATGTACGTACACATACACACACAGAAACATGTACACACACGCACAGAGACACATGCGCACACACACACACACACACACACACATACAGACACATGTATACACACAGGCACGTACAGACGCGCATACACACAGATACATGTATATACACAAATACACACGCACAGACATATTTACACACATACACACTCATGTACACACACACATGTATGTACACACACAGACATGTACACACACACACACATACATGTACAGATACACACATGTACGTACGTACGTACACACACACACACGTACATGCAGACACACACAAACATGTACGTACACACACACACACATGTACATGCAGACACACACAAACATGTACATACACACACACCTATAAAAAGTTGCAGTACTTCGTTGTTCACTCACACAGCCAGGTACTGCACTCTAGGGGGAGGCAGACAGCACTGCACACACTCCTTCCTTTGCTTTCACTGCGCTCATCTATTGAACAGTCTGATGGCTCCCAGTGCCAATGACCGATCCGGCCTGAGCTCCGAACCTGCTCAGCAAGATGGCCCTGGGGGACACACTTGCCCCCCACCATAATTTCTATTCGCCATTTGCGAGCAGGCGAGTGAAAATTTCAAGGCCTGTTTTAAAGGCTCCTACCAAAAAAAAATGTACTATTTTTTTTGTGCAAAGGTGAATTTATTCTTTAATCTCATTACATATGGTAAAAACACTATTGTTCCTCTAAAAAGGTAACCGTAATCTTTTTTTCCAGTACGGCTTTAGCTGCTACAGAATGTCCTAGGCTGAGGAAATGTCCTATATAGTTTGATGCACATCGTGGTAAAATGTTCATTAGTAGACAGGCAATTCTTTTTCTTCTATAAGCCCAAATGATCTCTTTTCATATAGAACTAAAATATTCCCTTATCTCGAAATCCAAACACATTTTCAAAACAGACATGGTTTCCAGGGGAACACTGGATGGATTTACTTGGCTCAAAAAATGAGAATTGCTGGGAACAGAACAGAAAAGTACTGGGAATCAAAACAAGTAAACAGATTTTTTTTTTTTTCATTGATTGTTTTATCCCCATCCAAAAATGGTGAAAATATCTGAAGTAGATGTTTACTGGCAGTTTCACTTGGGCTTTCCGATCAGGTCCACCTGTCAGTTTTTTAGGTGAACCTTATCAGAAGCCCCATGCAAGTCTGCAGGCAGGTGAATTGGTTTGTCGAGATCCAAAGAAGAAAAAAAAACAAAAAACCTAAATGTGACAGATTGGAGGTAGCCTGATGTAAACAGACCCAAGTCTGCAAACTGAAAGGGCATGGAAGTCACAAAAGTAACATCTGACCTTTTCTGCTCTGATTCAGGAGAGGATATGTCCATGGACCCTAATTTTAATACCTGTTCAACTTTACAGATATTGCCGCAAACAATGATGTAAGCTCATGCGTGTTTTGGTATCCAGGGCTTGTCAATGAAAATTGAGCAAAAAAACCCATGAAATTCAATATTTTTACATATTTAACTTTACAGTTTATATGCATTAAAAAAAAACCCGTTTCCCTTCATCCTGGGAAAAATCAAAAGAAACTATAATGGCTTTGTATTTACTAGTACATGGGCGTCCAACGTGCTTCCCGAACGTGGCACATGCAGGCTGAATGTGCCATGTGAAGCTTCCAGGGCACGGGAAAACGCTAGGAGATTTACACTAGGCATAACAATTGCCTATAATAGTCAGTGTGCATGAACTCTACATGACAATGAATTCCCAGAGCACTGTGGATTAGCGAAAGGTAAACGCCGCATATACAGCTTGATTTGAGGCTCCACTTGATTGAAAACTTGTCACCACAGTGATAACTCATTGAGTTTTGTTAGCAGACTTTTTAGCCATTTTGAGAATGATTGATTAAATGCTACTCGTGTGGAAAAGCTAGAGCACCACCTGCTGGCTGGATATCAGATTACAAAATAGTATTATTATCATTCTCTATATTTAGCTTAACCACTTGCCCTCCTGAGGATTTACCCCCCTTCCTGACCAGGCCATTTTTTATGTTACGGCGCTGCGTTACTTTAACTGACAATTGCGCGGTCACGCAACACTGTTCCCAAATGAAATTTACGTCCTTTTTCTTCCCATGAATAGAGCTTTCTTTCGGTGGTATTTGATCGCCTGTGCGGGTTTTTATTTTTTGCGCTATAAAAAAACCCCCGACAATTTTGAGGAAAAACTACATTTTTGACTTTTTGTTATTAAACATGTCCAGTAAAAAAATGTTTAAAAATCAAATTTCGGCATAAATTTAGGCCATAATGTATTCTGCTACATGTCTTTACTAAAAAAAAAAAAAAATCCCAATACATGTAAATTAATTGGTTTACATGAGTTATAGCGTTTACAAATGGCAGAATATATACTGGGATTTTTTATTTTATTATTTTTACTAGTAAAGGCAGTGATAAGCAGATTATAGCGGGACTGCTGGACTGCGGTGGGCATTCTGACACTGGGGGAAACTGACTTGGTATCACTGACATCCCCAGTGACACCAATAAAGTGATCAGTGCTAAAACAAAAAGCACTGACACTATACTAATGGCACTGGGCAGGAAGCGGTTAACATGTGGGGCGATCAAAGAGTTAACTGCGTGCTGTTTTACTCTGTGCTGTGTCTGTGTGCTTCACTGTAATCACACTGCTTTGGATGGTTGTGCACGAGCTGACAAGGAGAACTGTATTGTTTACATACAGTTCTCCTCCCTGTCGGAGATGCTCGTGAATCACCGGGCATCGGCAAGTAATAACTGTCCGTGACTCGGTGATTGACAGCCGTGGGCGCGAATGGCGGAACGGGTAGGGCATGCGTTCCCCTTACCCAGACATGCAAAATCACTTGTATATATACATGATTTTGCATGCACCCGTGCTGCCCTGTTGCAGTATATCTGCTATAGGGCAGCCGGGAAGCGGTTAACCATGTGTTTTACTTTTATTATTGTATTTTTTCATTCCCAACCATAATGAAGAAAAAAATGTACATAACCACTATACATTACTTTTTTAAAAGTGCGTTCACACAGGCACTAAACTTCTGTACAGCTGCCAGAACTAAAGTATATTAACAATCTTAAAGGCATTTACACTTTTGTGTTGTTTTAACTAGGTATTAGTGTTGTTGTATTCTCAGTGTTGTTTAGTTTGTAATCTTGTAATGGCGGGCTCACTTGTGTTTTCAGTTTGTAGTTTTATGACTGACCAATTCCCCTATGTCCATGTATTCATTTACCTAGTTTGTCATTATTTGCTAAAGGGACAGGCAATTTGTTCTGGGCCATGTGGCATCCATGCATAGCCATTTCTTTGTGTTTTATCACAAATGTGGGTGTACTAATGTGATGAAAATACATCTCTTCCCTTTGTTGCTCTGCCTACTTAAGAGAAGTGCAGGGTATTACAAGAACAAACTGTATTCCCCTGTGTAGCTGCAGCATCGATACGATACTGCCGCTGTCCCCCGCCTGACTTGAAGACCAAGAACCAAGTGGTCACATGACCACTGATTGCTCAGTTCTCAGTCTTCACCAAGGAGATAGCGGTGACTCAGTCACCAGCTCTCTGCTCTACCCCTCCAGCACTCACTGGAGCACTAGGTTGTGGATGGAGCGGGAGTGACAGGCTCAGTCTCTCAGCAGCATGCTCAGTGGATCCCGACTATATGGTCGGGATCCTTTCAGAGCCTGGAGCAGCTCTGTGACTCCAGTTGACAGAGGGCTTTAGCCCACTGTCAGCTGAATCTGGGTCACATGACTGTATAAAAGTGCACTCCTGTGACCCACATGAGAAGTATGGCTAAAAGAGCTTTGGCTATACGTCTCCTTTTAAGATTTAATTACATGTTTTCACTTGTAATTTGTGGATTGTGGGATATTTAGTTTCTTCACAGGTGTCCTTTCTTAGACTACAGACAGAGGTCTATGGCCTGTTTTAGACTTGTAGACTTTTTTTTTTATTATTATTATTTATTTTGTTGTCAGTTATCAGTATACTTATATAAATTAATTTCTGGGTTCCAACTACTGTATAACCATATTATACACTGTTCAGCCATAACTTTATGACCACTGGCAGGTTAAGTTAATAACATTATCTCATTACAATGACATCAGTGTTGTCCATGAAGTTGATGTGTTGAACGCAGAAAAAATGTATGAGGCTTCATAGCCGCAGTCTAGTCAGGGATGCTGACCCATGTCCATAGCCAAATGCCCCTACAGTGGGTGAACTGGACCACTGAACAATGGAAGAAGGTGTCCTGGCTGATCATTTACATTTTCTTTTACATCATGTCGTAGGCTGGGTGTGCATGTGTCTCTTACCTGGGGAAGAGATGGCACCAGGATGAAGTATAGGAAAAGACAAGTCTGGGGAGGCAGTGTGATGCTTTGGGCAATTATCTGCTGTGAAGCCTTAGATCCTGCCATTCATGTGGATGTAACTTGGTCAGCAACACTGTTTAGGTAGGTGGTATGCATCAAGTACACCCCTTCATAGAAATGGCATTCCTAGATAGCAGTGGCCTGTTTCAGCTGGATAATGCACTCTGGCACACTGCAAAATTGGTTCAAGAATGGTTCAAGAATGGTTTGAGGAACAAGACGACGAGTTCAGGGTGTTGGCATTCAAATTTTCCTGATCTCAGTCCAATTGAGGATCTGTAGGACATGTTGGAAAAAGAGGTCTACTGGCATCCATGCCCTAATGGGTCAGGTATGTTTTAGCTGCAAATAGGGGAATGTACTCAATATAAGGTGGGTGGTCATAAAGTTATGGCTGATCGGTGTATGACACAGACTGCCACTTAGCCCTCTGGTACGTGGGGCATTTAGCCCGTGTGTGTGCCATCCTAATGTTTTAGTGGACCCAGGAGTCCATTCATGCTGCCTGTTTGTCCAAGTCTATGGCATGCTGACATATGCTGCCTCTGAATGTTGTACAGAGTGTTACTTGCATTTAGGGCCCTATATATGTGTTCAGGGAAGAATCCCTGGAACTCACAATACCTGCATTCCAGGCATTAGTCTGTGTTTGTAGGGTCCTAAATGCGTGTACATTTTGGTATAGTGTTCAGCCTCATCCATCTGTTGCGTATTTCAGTCTGTCACTGACTTTGACAAGCTGCAGGCAGCTAGGCTGTGCCTCCTTGGTGCACTAAAATGCTAGGATTGCATGCCCTGGGGCTAGATGCCCTGTGCGCAAGGGCCTTATTCTTTTCTATCTCCTATGTGTTTTTTTTTTACTTTTTCACCACAGGAGATGTGTTGCCCTGGATTGTGCTTTATGCCACCAGATTTTCCCCAGCCCTGGATGCTTTGCCATTTGTAGAAATTGCAAATGTATTGCTTGTAGAAAATTCATATTAAACCAGAATGTCTTCAGTCTACTTCTTTGTACTTCTGTAGGAAATTATTGTAAAACTCATCTCGGACATATTTTAGGTGGAGTAATTGTTTATTTTTCACCTCAAGTGACTTCATCCTGCTTATTTTTATCAAAAGCTCATCTGTAAAGTAAATGTTTGTTTCCCAAGCTTGACTTAAAAGTTAGAGATGGCTAAACATCTACAAACTATTCACCAATAGGTAATAGGTAATATTAGATCTAGATTGTGTTTTAAAATGTGCAAGTTTCTGTAGCAGATTTTTAGATAAAATTAATATAGACACTGCTTAAAAAAAATTAAAGGGATGCTTTTTAATCAGTGTATAGCATCAAGTCAGTTAAACTCCTGGGATATTGATCTGGTCAGTTGAGTAGCAGAGGGGGTTGTTAATCAGTTTCAGCTGCTTTGGTGTTAATGAAATTAACAGGTGCACTAGATGAGCAACAGTGAGACTGCCCCCAAAACAGGAATGGTTTTACAGGTGGAGGCCACTGACATTTTTTTTCCTACTCATCTTTTCTGACTGTTTTTCAACAGTTTTGCATTTGGCTAGGGTCAGTGTCACTACTGGTAGCATGAGGCAATACCTGGACCCTACAGAGGTTGCATAGGCAGTCCAACTCCTCCAGGATGGCACTTCAATACGTGCCATTGCCAGAAGGTTTCCTGTGTCTCACAGTACAGTCTCAAGAGAATGGAGGAGATTCCAGGAGACAGGCAGTTACTCTAGGAGAGCTGGACAGAGCCTTAGAAGGTCTTTAACCCATCAACAGGACTGGTATGTGGTAGGAACATGATGAGTACTGCCAGAAACAGACTTCATGAGGGTGGCTTGAGGGCCCAACGTCCTCTAGTGGGCCCTGTGCTCATTTCCTGGTACCATAGAGCTCAATTGGCATTTGACATTGAACACCAGAATTAGTAGGTCCGCCACTGGTGCCCCATGCTTTTCACAGGTGAGAGCAGGTTCATCCTGAGCACATGTGACAGACGTGAAAGAGTGTGGAGAACGTTATGGAGAACGTTATGCTGCCTATGAAATCGTTCAGCATGACTGATTTGGTGGTGTGTCAGTGACAATCTGGGGAGGCATATCCATGGAGGGTAAAACAGACCTCTACAGGCTAGACAATGGCACCCTGACTGCCATTCGATATCGGAATTAAATCCTTGGGCCTCTTTGTCAGACCCTACGCTGGTGCAGTGGGTCCTGGGTTCCTCGTGGTGCAGGACAATGCCTGGCCTCATGTGGCGAGAGTATGCAGGTAGTTCCTGGAGGATGAAGGAATTGATACCATTGAATGGCCCCCATGCTCGCCTGACCTGAATCCAATGGAACACCTCTGGGATATCATGTTTTGGTCCATCTGACGCTGCCGGTTGCACCTCAGACTGTCCATGAGCTCAGTGATGCCCTGGTCCAGATCTGGGAGGAAATACCCCACGGGCACCATTCGTCGTCTCATTAGGTGCATGCCCCAACGTTGTCATTGTTGTAATTTTTTGAGCAGTGTATTTAGTACATTTGTTATAGTGGTAGTGGTGGTAGTATCTATTTAAAGTGGCATTAAACCCAGAAACAGAAATTGAATATACTGCAGCCGAACAACTAATGTCAAGTTGATGTAAACACGTATCTATGTAGGTAAAATGTGTGGGTTTTCTTAGGATATTTTTAGAAGGAGAGGGAAAAAAGATGAGTGAGAAGGAGGAACAACTAGAAGAAAGGTGGGGTGGGGGGAGAGAAGGGGGAAGCAAATCTGAAGCGAAAGAGGACCATAAAATAAGTCTCAACATCTAGCCTGGAAGGAGAAGCTCCAACCTCCATAGAGCTTCTGAATCTATCCAGTCAGACCATATTTTGTCAAATGTTTTGGGGCAGTTTCTGGTAGTGTATGTAAGCTTATACAGTGGCAAAACAGAATTGAGAGTAGAACGCCATGTGGCGATTGGTGGAGCAGGAGCTTTCCAACTAAAACGTATTTCCCTGCATGCATAAAAAGTGGCGTAGCAAACAAATTGGTATACTATCCCAAAGCCCAATCATCAAAAATTTTCAATAAATGTTTGAGGTCCAATTCGAGGGTCCATTTAGAAACCTGGTTAATATCAGCCAGCACTGCCACTCAAAAGAAGTGAAGAATAGGACCACTGAGATAAATGTTTTACATGAATAAATAAAAGCTGATCATTTTAATTGCCCCTTTCAGTGGTAAATGGATGGTCCCATCCATGTAAGCTGATACTTTCTGCTGGAGAGCTTGAACTTCTAAAACACAGCAGAGTTGCTGGCTGAGTCACCAGATAAAAATAAATGAAAGTTAAAAAAAAAAAAAAAAAAAAGGAAACTCATGCAGTCATCACATCTAAAAATTGTTAAGCTGCAATATAATAAATGTTTGTGTTTTGGGTTTAATATTGCTTTCGTTACCCATTAATGAAATAAATTGGTGTTCCTTTTGGTCCTCCAAAGACGCACACAAATTGCACTTTTACTCAGACTGGTTTCTCTTCTCTGGTTAATGTCTTACTTTGGATTAAATTCACTATGCAACAGTTGGAGCAATAGGTTATCCTTTGCTATGGACTCAAACACGCTTCTTTGGAAAACAAATACACAAAAATTGGAAGTGCCCACCCATTCCTAATTATCTTTTACAGTAGTAACGTAGTTGGAATTGTTTTGTTAGTGAATAACATCAGATTGTGCCCACCGAAGTATTGGTGAACTCTTAGCCTGTTCATTATTGTATGGACCTGCTATATCCTCCCCAACAATAGCTTTGACTTCAATGTGAGCTGAACAAACATACCTCAGGAAATAGAGCACAATGGAGGAATTTTGTGCAAAATGTAACGGCTTCCGTTTTTAGTTTTTATCGTTGTGGTACAAAACACACTACATTAAGGAGTGGAAGTACTGTATGTGTTACCTTTTCATTCATTCCTGTGTGACTCTAAGGCTTCAATAATAGGGCATACTGATCCATATGCCCAAACAAAGGACCGTTTTCAGTTGCTCGGGATGCAATAGTGTTCGCTCTGTCTGCCACCTGTCTGTGCATTGGACCCAGGCGAGTGTGCACTCTGGGATGTGTGTGTAGGGTCAGTGCAGCCATCAGCCTGTCATTGATTTAACAGGTCACTTGCACACCGTTGTACAGAACGCCTGTGCATCCCAGGGAGCTGAAAATGGCCCTTTGCACAAGCGTTTGGATTGGTATGCCTGTGAGAACAAGCACTAAAGTATACCTTTAGGGCCGATTAACATTGATGTGTTGCATTCATACATTGAACTAAGGCTGCCCATTCATTGGCAAGGTGCGTTGAGCTGCCATTAAGGCCCCATGCACCCTGCAGCTCTCCTAAACACCTTTCTTCTGGCAGAAGAAAGCGGCTCTAAAAACGTGCCTAAAACTGTGTTTTTCAAATTTGTTTAGATGTGTTCAGACACGTCAAGCATTTTGCTGTTCATTCCATTGGACAGAATATTAATTTGATATGACCTTTAAAATTAATAAATGCTCAAGTGCTAAATGTGCCTAACATTTAGGTGTGTTTAGGCACATTTACACACGCTTTTTTTCTATCCAGATGCTGCTCTCCTGAACACACCAAGTGATAGTTGTTTGTTTTTTTTTATGCCTCTAGATGCCTGTAAACACCTATATGTACATAGACAAAAGCTAACATGAGAATAATAAAACGCCCAGTGTGCATGAGGCCTAAAAATGAATGACGTCGCATCCACCTCACTAGTGTGAATGGGCCCTTAGAAGAAAAGATACATGCCTGTCTAACCTGAAACCATTCTAAGAAGCTATCCTTTGTTTCCTTTGTGTTTTGTGAACTTTCTGACTAGTAGGTTTCTAGATGAATGATTCTGTGCTTGTTTTTCCAGATCTTTTGACTTTTCCCTTTTTGTAGAGGAGACGTGATCTGACAGAAATAAGGAAACTGACATTTCTAATGGACTTTTCAAAATGCTGGTTGCTTAGTTGTCTCTGACATCATTCTTTTGATTGAGACTCCGACAGAAACCAATGTGCATGCAACATATGCCAGGGCAAAGTCAGCTCTCTTGATCTGAGTATTGGTTCGAAGTCAATGAAACGGTATTGAAACCTTTGGATCGATACAGAAGGCAGAAGACTAGCAACAGAAATCTACATATTTCCTTAGGTTTTTCTTTACGACTGATAATGCATTACATTTTAGTCTGGTCATGGCTTGTCAGCGGGACATAGATGTGCTAGATGAGCTAGCTAGTTACTTAAAGTGGCTGTAAAGGTTGTTTACCGTCATGTATTCTGTGCCTGAAGGTAAGGAACCTTCTGTTTGCAGCATCCCCCCAGCCCCCCTAATACTCAAGCCCCCTCTCTATCCAGCGATGTGCACTGGCGTCTCGGTTATCTCGGGACTCCCTCTTCTCATTGGCTTAGACAGAAGTGTGAGCCATTTTCTTCCACTGTTGTCAATCAAAGCCAGTAAGCCAATGAGGAGAGAGAGAGGTGCTGAGCCACGGCTCCATGTGTGAATGGACACACAGAGCAGCAGGTGCCCCCATAGCAAGCTGCTTGCTGTGGGGGCAGCCGACAGGAAGGAGGGGCCAGGAGAGCCTGCGGGGGACCCAAGAAGAGAAGGATCTGGACTGCTCTGTGCAAAACCACTATACACAGCAGGTAAGTATAGACATGTTTGTTATTTTGTCTTTTAAAAATAAATAAATTAAACCTTTAGAATCCATTTTAAGTTTGTCAGGGTGAAGAAAAAACATTGTTACCCATCTCCAATAAATTTTTTCATGTTGTGTCCCTGTAAGAACACTGCAAGTACAGAACCGCACCTGTTATTATGACAGAAATTCAGTGTGCTGTTTTAACGTTCTTTTTTTGGACTGACATTTTGCTGCACTGAACTCAACCCTGTCTGCTGAACTACAGAACTCCATCCCTCCCTGTCCCACTCCAGATGCATACATTGATTTTTATCTCAGTTAAAAATGCTATTTTTACTCCCAAGAGCCTTCCTGCACACACTCATGGGTGATGTAGTTCTGGAGGTATGCCTATGTCTGTGGTAAATACGTTTCTAGCCACTGTCCCTACAGGAATTTTTCAGTCTACAGCAGGTGATAATGTCACACGGAGTAACAAAAAGTGTTTTTCGCTACAGCAATAAGCTAAAGGGAAGGGAGGGGGGGAAATTTTGGGACATTCTCTATGGGGGGAGAGAGGTTTAGGGTAAGTTTGTGTAATGCTTAGTCATGCACTTCAGGAATGAGCAGGATTTCCAAATGAAATGCATTTTTATGTAATAACATGCATATGATTGATATGAAGCAAACAAGTGTACATTTACCTAAAGCCCAAGTTTTTAAAAAACAAAAAGAAAAACCAAAAAGCTCAGAGTACATTACTTTGTAATCTACCAGTACAGGGGTCTGCAAACTTTCAATTTACTGTCCTTCAGGCTTTAGGGGGACCAGACTGGCCAGTGGGAGTAGTAAATACCCTGATGTCAGTGGGAGTAAACCATTCCATCCTTGGTTCAATTGGGGGGAATAATGTCCCATTGTTGTTATTCAAGGGAGGATTAGTGCCCCATTATTGGTGTCTGAGGAATGGTGTCCCATCATTGTTGTCTTTGGGAGCTTAGGTGCTCCAAGGGCCAGATAAAGATCAGCAAAGGACCATATCCGGCCCGCAGGCCACAGTTTGTAGATCACTGCTCTAGTGGTACTCTTTCTGCCTACTTCCTCCATATATGAAAAATTAAATGGACAACAATTCAAAGTACAACTTCTATAAATGGAGGAGGGGTGGAAAGGGTGGGCATAGGTGGCACTCTAGATGAGCGCATATGACAGATCCCTTGGCTCTGTTAACCCCCTCTGACCCAAAAGAGTGCGAGGGTTAGGGGTGATCAGAGGAGGAAAATATCAAATAAGTGAGGAGCCAGCAGCATAAGAGAGGCATTGCTTTATTTTTTTATACCTTTGGCATAGGTAAAGCGGCTAGCTGTCCCAGTACTGTCAGCCTTAGCAATAGAATGGCTGGCTGTCAGTGACATCAGCTAAGCCCAGGAGCTGAAACAATAAATTCCAGTCCCTTCATAGATTGCTCCATAGGTGCATGCTGTAGAAGTGAATGTAATCACAAGGCTTCTATGTTTGGATTAAATCTGGAGTGTAGCGAGATCGCGAATGACACCTATTACAGCTTTAACTACACTAATATATAAAATATGTGCATGTGTGTATAAATGACATAGTATTCACCTTTCATGGATGCCCAGATCAGTGTTTTTCTGTGCCAGGTATGGCCAAGTGTTTGCGGTTGCTCAGCGTGTACATGCACTTGGAACGATAGGCATCCCTTGGCATAAACTGTCTGCATACAGAGCCGATCATCTGTCTCTAGCCTCATGTAATGGCTCCTTGTATGATTATATGCAAAGAGCTGTGGACATTATCAGCCTTTCTTTGATTTGTGCCGCAGTGGGCGGTGAGCAGTCATGTGAATGAGGCCTTAAAGGGTAACTATAACTACTTAAAAAATGAACAGCATTGGTATTTTTAATTAATTTAAATAACTCATTTTTGTATTTTTTTATTTCTTTTGTTTTTAATCTTTTTTTATCAGAGCAGATTGAGAACATCAGTTTGAAAGGTTTGTTTGAAAACTATTCTAGCATTCAGTTCCAATGTGTGTGAACACTTGTGTAGATGGCGCATGAACAGTATGTGCCAAGCGTGTCACATGCCTGGCCATGTTCCAGAGGAGTCTTCAGGCACCTGCTTGGAGTCTTGTCATAAATATTTTAGTGCTGGCAGTCAGAAATGAATTTGTGGCTGAGTCTATGTACACTAGTTTTCATTAGCAAGAGTACTGGGGAACTTTTCAGCATTTAATGGTTTGAGAGTGTGGATTTTTAATGTATATGGATCAATAGTTTTTCATAATTGTGGCACTGTGAATATTAAAGGATAAGTTCACCTTCCGTTACATGTTACATCCATGTTCAGGGTGGAACATGTAACAAACAGACCGCCCCCCACTTCGCAGCGATCCCATGTTGTGACAACTGGCAGGAGATGTTCTACCCTACTAGCTGTCACAGTTATAAAAAATGCACAGTATTCTGTGAATGAGAACACATAAGTTCTAACAACCTTCCGGCTGTTGGCTTGTAGTTCTCAATGAACTACTATATCGCTGTGGTAGTTCATGGAGTCTTCCTGTCAGTAAGTATCTGCTTGCCCATACGATGTACGGACACACCGATACACTGACAGGTCTGCAGGAGACCTCCGTAGCACCATCCATCTGCTGATCGTTGGTGCACTGCTTTACAGGCTCCAGAAACAAAAATAATAAATGCACATTTTTTTTTCACTTGCAAAAAAAAATGTGCATTTATTTTTTGTTAAAAGGTGAATATATCCTTTAAACCTAAAATGTATAGATGCTACAAATCGTAGTTTTTTTTTTTTTTTTTTTTTTTTAAATGCATAAAATGGGTTTATGTAATGTTAGTGTATAGGGCATGATATGCTTAGTACACATAGCGATCAACTTTCAGTTTACTGTATTTGGTACAGAAAAATCTCACTGGTAGCTTTAGCTTAGCAGTTGTACTGGACAACTATTTACTTAAGTGCATAACCCAAATTTAATTCAAGCCCAGTTTGCGTTTTATGGCTTCATTCACACAGGTGTACTGTTCGAGCTCCCATGAAAGGGCCATCTTTACCTGCATAGGTGTTCATGAAGGTGGCATGTTCAGATGAATGACAGGCAGATGGCTGTACGGGTCTCCAAGTGCATCCCTCAAGTGTACATCCATGTGGGACCGATGCGCAGAGCAGAATGCAGACAGACTGCATGGATCACCTGTGCCTCCTGTATAGGTAAAGACGACCCTTTGTACGGGTGTACGAAACAGAACTCTCCTATGAATGAGGACTAATTGGCCAAATACATTCCAGGTGCATCAAGTCTTACAGGTAATTTTCTTTAGAGAGCAGCTGCAGCCTGAGTACGAAAATCTGTCCCCTGCTTGCATGCTATCAAGTTGGTCCTTTTTTTTCTGTATGGATACACTGGTCTTTCTGTAGAGGTATGACACAATTGCTGCTGAGTTAGAACTCGAGCTCTCTAATCAGCAGGCAGTGTAAATTTTGTTGACTAGAGGGCTATAGGTCTGATTCAGTATAGTGCATGAGGGACCTCTGCAGAGAGACCACTGCTTCCACACTGAGATCAAGGTTCCCTCTCTACAGCATCTTGGCAAAGGACAGGATTTTCTACTCGTGCTGTAGTTGGTTTTTCTTTTTGTTTTGAAGCACCTGGACAGTATTTAGCCTATATAAAAAGAAAGTTCAGTTGGGCTTAAAACTACTCAGAAATGACCTGTCAGCCATTCTAAAGATAAAAAGCCCTGCTCTGTGTGCTCATTTCATTAAAATGGAACTAAACTCTCTCAATCAACATTAACTAATAACTATCTTAAAGGATAAATTCACCTGTTGACCAAAAATAATAAATGCACAATTTTGTTATGTAAAGAAATGTGCATTTATTATTTTTGGTTGCAGGAGCCTGAAAAGCATTGCACCAGCGATAGGCAGTTTGCTGGTGCCATGCAGGTCTCCTGCAGACCTGTCATTATATCTGCTTGCCGTACGGGATATATGGGCAAGCAGATATACTGACAGGAACAATCATTGAACTACTATGACGCTCCACAGCCCTATGGTAGTTCATTGAGAACTACAAGCCACATCCGCTAAGGATGTCGGTACTTGTAGTTCAATCACTCATAGAACTCTCAAATGAATGACGTGGCTGTGTGGGCGGAGACCCACATGGTTGTTTTTTTGTTTGTTTGTTTTTTTGACTGCTTGTATGGGGAACTTCTCCCTGTACTTCTGGCACATGGGGGGGGGGGGGGGGGGTTAGTTGACAGTTGCTGCAGCATTGGGAACATGTAACATGTTCATAAATAGAAAGGTGTATTTGTATGTAGTATGTGTATGTATGAATGAGCTAGGAACCTTAGATTGTACGCCCCTTGAGGGTTAGGGGCTGATATGAAATATGTAGAGAGAGAGAGAGATAAAATATAGTATGTGTAAAGCACTGCGTAAATTGCTGGCGCTATATAAATACCTATAATAAACATTTACTCGTGTTAAACTTTTTTTTTTTTTCTTTTATATCAGTTGCTTCCAGGTTTCTGCCATACTTTCCAGGAGTCTTCATTTATTTATCAAAGGTGCTTATATACGTCAATTTACGCAGTGCTTAAATATATATTGCACATTCACATCAGTCCCTACCCTCAAGGAGCTTACAATCTTCTTTCCCTAACTCTCAGATTCATACACATAGTAGGGTCCATTTCGACAGGAGCCAATTACCTACCAGCATGTCTTTAAAGTGTTGGAGGAAAGCCACGCAGGCACAGGGAGGACATGCAAACTATGCAGTAGTTCATGGATTTTTTTTTCTCTTTCATCAGGAGGAGGGGTTTTCTCACCTTGGTACACCCTTCTTGCCTTCATGTCTGAGCTAAGGGCAGATGGATTCCACAAAGTAAATGCTACATAATTCATCTGCCTTGATTTCTGAACAAAATAACGCATTGAGACATGGATGGATGAGGGAGTTTGCTTTGAATATTAAATATGAATTGGTCTCTATGCAAACCAGCGTTTTTTATAAGCTCAAAATATGCTGGATGAAAAACCCTGATTAATAGCACTTTTGTGCTGGCTTGTAGTAGCGTTTAGGAGTGTTAGCTGCTTATTACCGTTTTTTACAGTAAACCCTATACCCAGTGAAGTGCTAAGATTTCTGATGCACAGAGATGAAACAAATCCTCCTACATAAGTTTTACAGCTGTTAAAAGTTCAGAATTTATAAAGCTTGTCTGAGAGTTCAGAAAGAAGAATCACACATTGCAGAGCTCAGTGAGGAGAACTTTGAGAGCTGATTGGAGGGAAGAGACACACCCCCATTCACACAGGAACAGAGCTGAGGCTGTCATTCTGCTGGAGGTCACTCCTCTGTCAGGAAAAATTGTCAGAAGTGACTTGTGCTGATAGCAGAGAAATGACACTTAGTGCTCTTAATTGAGATAAGTATACACTATAGATGGATATGCTTTGTTCATATTTCAGGTTTGAGGTTTACAGCCACTTTTAAATAGCATTTTCATTTTATGGTACTTAGATTGAGTTTAATTCTGTTTTAAGGGATTTTGGAGGAGAGGGTAAAGGGAGGGCATAAACTTCCGTGACCTCAAGGCTAAACTCTGATGCATTGCATCATAGCAAAAAAATGGAGATGGAACGGGCTTACCCCGAAGTCAGGGAAATCAATCTCTAGAGGGAGTGTTTTCTGATTACCAAGGCAAAGATAAACATTTTATATTTTAGGGATAATGTTGAAATGACTGTCAGGACTGGGTCACACTACAGTTTTTCTGTTTTCTGGATGTGTTTCTGCATGTGCGTAAATACAGTTGCCGGTAATCGGCAGCACATTCCCCACGCTGTCAAAGTGTGAGAAAAGTACTGCCGATAACCGACAGCTGTCACAGAGCAGATCGGCACTGATGATCACTGATGATCAGTACCCTGATGACCAGTGCTGCCCAGCAGTTGCACCCATCAGTGCCCAGCTGTGTCGCCAGTCGATGCCATCAGTCAGGGCTGTCAGTTAGCGCCGCCCATCAGTGACCATTGTTGCTGCATATCAGTGCAGCATCATCAGTGCCTCTTCATCAATGCCCACCAGTGCTGCCTCATCAGTGCAGCTTATCAGTGCTGCCTATCTGTTCCACCTCATCAGTGCCCATCAGTGCTGCCTATCAGTGCAGCTTCATATACACACATCAGTGAAGGAGAAAAATTACCTGTTTGCAAAATGGTATAATAGAAACAGAAAAACCTTTTTTTTCCTTCAAATTTTTTTCAGATTTTTTTTTTTTTTTATAGTGCAAAAAATAAAAAACCCAGTGGCGATTAAATACGACCAAGAGAAAAGCTCCATTTGTGTGAAAAAAAATGATAAAAATTTCATATGGGTGCAGTGTCGCATGACCGCGCAATTGTCATTCAAAATGCGACAGCGCTGAAAGCTGAAAATTGTCCTGGCCATGAAGGGGGTATAAGTGCCCAGTAGACAAGTGGTTAAAGGAACACTTTTATTAGCATGCATTGCTGAACAATGACAGAAGGTCACATTAGGATTCAAGAGAGAAGTATCAAAAATAGTTGTTTTTTACTGACGTTTTTGCTATGTAGTAAAACATTCAGGGCATTAGTACAATGGAATAGTGTGTGGCTTTTTTATATAAGCAACAATATCACAAATAGCGTCTTTCCCTTTTCATTTCTTTATTTTTAAATATAGCCAGCTGTCTGATATTGTTTTACAAGCCGACACAGCTACATTCTGTAAAGCAGTCACCTGAAGCCTGTCCAAACATTACCAGTTGATCCAACTCCCAGCGCAAAGCGTTTGGCACTGCAGTGGAGCTACTGCCCATGCCAATGTTGCCACAATCCCAAATCTAATCTGGCATAAAGGAAGATTTTAGTGATCAGGGGAACACTGGTTTCCCCACAGCAAGGCTGCGTTCACTTGTTACATCTTTCCTGGCATGCAAAAAATACACAAATGAACTCAAATACCAAATACCACTGAACCAAGCATGTTTGGCGATGCACAATTTTCACTTGTTTTGGCATGCAACTGCTACTCGTGTTTTGAGTGCCATTATGAAATATTGGTACTGAAAACGCGTTCCACATTTGTAAAAATGTGGGAAGAAACATGCATATCTGCCTGCGTTTCTGCTACTCTCAGATGTGAATTGAGCGAGTATTTACCGCTCGTGCTGAGCAGAGTAGTGTACAAGATTTAATATCATAGCAGCTTTAAAGAGTCATTTCCTGGACAGGCAGAACTTATAGATGCTTTCAAGAGCTGTCCATGCCTATAACCAAGGTATTCGTATTAAAAATACCATCATTTTTCAAGACTCTTCTTCATGTATTGTTTGTAAAGGAAGGCTGTACAGACTTCTCTTCACAGGTGCTTCCTGATATGTTCCAAGGTTTTCAAGCTAGCTGGAAGTACAATCCCACCAGCATGTATGGAGCTTGTCCTGGGGTCTTCAAGTTAGATGTGACTTGTGCTGTACCAGGAAAGCCCCCAAAGTGACATTTGTATAAGAAGAATAATAAACCAAAAGTCCCACACTTGTTTAACTAAACCACCTAGTATTTGCTGTAAAAATATGCCAAAGGATACATATCAATCTCCACCAAATATAACAGTGCTGTAATAATGAAGATATGTACCCAACTACCTCTATAAAGTGCAAATAATAAATGTATCATAAACCAGTTGTAATATCATTAATGAATATGCCTAGTAAAGTAAAACAATGTGCATAAACTCAAGTGGAAACCATGTGCAAACATACAAAAATGCACACATATGCTGAAACATAATAATAATAATAACAACAGTGTGAATTAAAGTGCAATCCAAAAAATTATCATCAACAAAGTTGGAATGTGCAAGCTTGTGAAACTTGTTTCTGTGCTGCCAAGTCCACCCCATACATACAGTATGTGGACCAAAGTCCAAAAGAGTCCAAAAAACTTCTCAACAGCTGTCCACGCTCTTCTCCAGGATTCCTTCATGATAGTGACACAGCATCATTATTCTGATGTCTCATGGTCCACCAATTTGGGGGCACTTGATACGTTCCTCTGCTCCTGATGAAGGTGTTTGTGAAATGCATTGGGTGGAACAAGAGCTCTGTGACGATGTCATGCTTTACTACGGGGAGATACAGTACTGCTGATTAGTCATTGCCCGTCACTTGCCTTTTATGGGCACTGCCTCCACAGTTTAAAGAATAAATGCACTTACTCTTTTTGCCCCTTGGAGTCGATCTAAATGATGCCACCCTCCTCCTCCACAGATGTATACTTTCCAAGATATAACAGCTGTGACCAATGTTTACATGCAGTAGTAAAAGACTCCATCCAAGAGATGGAGGTAGATGAGCCACATAGTCTACGGCACATGTGTCTGGCCCGCCAGGCCATTTCATGTGGCCCTTGTACCTCTCCTGCAGCTTCACCCCCTCCCTTGTCTCTGCCCCCATCTTGTCTGATACCCCCTTCCCATCTCAGCAGTCATCAGCAGATAGGTGGACAGAACTCCTACAGGTCCTGCACATGTCTGTGCAACCACCGGACTCCCTCATCTCTACCTCCCCTGGTCTCTGCATTCAGCAGACTCTGGCAGCCCTCTTTTGATCCTCCTCCAGACCCTGCATTTTCTGTTCCCCAGCTCTACCCCCAGGTTCTTCCTGGCAGCACAAGGTAAGGTGGGTTCCCTGTGATGTAAGGGAGGATGGGTGGCTCTTGACTTCTGATGGTGGGGGCTCTTGACTTCTGATGTAAGGGGGGGGGAGGCGCTTTAGACATCTGCCTATAGTTATTATGCAAATAATACAATTCTAAGCCAGTTGAAAAGGAGAAACGTTATTGGAGACTGCTCAGACAGATAACCATGGCAAAACCACGTTCATTCTGAACAGTCTACCATTAAAGTTTCTCGTGGATGATACCAGCGGTGTGCCACCCTCCTTTTTTAACCTTGCATCATCTGTTAAATGTGGTGAGTGGGCTCCATACCAGTGTGCATCTGCTCAAAGCTTGGTTTGCATCGGTGCGGCATGTCATACAATTCGGCAGTTTCAAATCGTGTGACATGTTGCACCCTATTGTCCGCAATGGAACTTTTCAAATCTGAGTGACCCCGACTTTGCAGTGCCGCACCGATTTGGAGAAAAAAGGTTCCTGCACTGTTTTTTGCAGTTTCAGGTACAACTGACATAGGCATCTGTGCATGAAGTCTCACTGACATGCGTCTTTGAATGTGTACAACTTCAAATGAACCGATAGTAAGTCTTATGTTATTACTAATACCAGAGGCAATTCTATAATATGATAAAGAGTAGTTACAACTGGCCCTTGGATGGCAACCATAATGCTGATGCTGCCCATGATGAAATTGAGTTTGACACCCCTGTTGTATGGGGCTGTACTGTGCAGGTGTGGCCAGGAGAGGATCTTGTTAAGTATACATTTGATGAAGATTGAAGGGATGAGATTTTTTAGGTCAGGGCACATGGGCAAAAAGAATAAGTGCACTCTCAAATTATGATGGTTGCACTAAAGTGAAAATGTACTCACTAAATTAAAATTGACAATCAGACCGGATTTTTACCTGCTGTTCGTAAAAAAAAGCTATACCTGGTAGATTGAATGTTTGGTAAATGTCCAATTCACTGTTTTATAAATATCCTATTGTATTAAAAAAGGTAAAGATGTTGTGTAGGTGCTTTGTGGTGTTACAATGCATGGCAATCTTTACTTTTTTTTTTTTCAACTTTATTGAAGTTTCACAAAATGACACTTTTTTCAGATCAATGTACTGCATCTAGCTATGTAGAGTGACAGATATGGTGTAAACGAGCCTTGTCATGGAAAATAGCAGACCATGTTTGTACATATATTTCTAGCACAGCTACATTCTTACATTTTTCAGCGTACAGCCCCATCCATACTTCTATATTTAACACACAGTTGCGTATTTAGGGATTGCTGATGTTTGATTGTTCAGAAGGGGTTCACTACTAACCTGGTTATAGTAACTACAAGATTTGGTCATTAACCAGCTGCTCATGTTTATTCCTCTAGTTGCATTGCGTTTATCCCTTCACACTGGTTGAGATGATTGGTGCCTCCTATCACTTCTGTACATCTGCAATATATATTTCACACCGCCCACTAATGTATGAAGTGCTTGTCTCTTGTATGTATGAGAGAGCTCCAAATTAGGTGAAAGCAGCTATAAGGATATGTCATGGCATATTTCACATAATTTGGATTCTACCGACACAGAATGAATTTTCCATCTTCAGCCTGTTTATATACTTCATTTGGTGTGTGCAGAGAAGGCTTGGGCATGTAGCATATACAGGTTTTATTAAGAACAATATTATCATGGCCTCGTTTAAAGGGATGTGCAAGTTGATCCTAGGAATACAGCGCTGAAATACCAGAACGCACCCACGGTCTAGAGGAGCACACAGGGAATCCATTGTTGTATGGCCACACTGCTAAAAACACATCCTCTCTGTTTGTCAGTTAGTCTTCCACTGACACTTGCCTTCACTCTAAACAATGGAACGCTTTATTAATGGGGAGAGCTTGTCAGTAGAAAAACCAAAAGATTATTACAGTTCATTAACACTCGAAGACACAAATGAGACATCTAATGGATAATTGGATAAAATAGAAGGATGTTTACTTTGATTTAACTTGTGGTGTTTTGTTTAATTTTGAGAACACAGGTTTTTCAGGCTTCATATGTTATTTTTTCCTTTCAAGGCTAAAAATAAATTGCAAAGAAGGAATTATGCACTATGATGGAAGGTGCATTTACCAAAGTCTGGTTGATAAGTTTAATCCACAAAAGTTGCTATACTTTTACCTTACTAGCTAAGGCACATGTGTGCAACCTCTGGGTTGGGATCCCAAATGGGGTCCTGCAGTGTTGGCAATTACATTAATGTGTAAGTGAGCCCTACAGTTCAAATGAAATGGGTAGTAGGTCATTCACCCTCTAACCTTTTAAAGGGTTAGTTCACCTTTACCAAAAAACGGACTATGTAGGTAAAGTAGATAAAAACAAACTATGTAGATTTGACTAAAGTTAGATAATGCCATTGCTATAAGTGTTGGCCATCTATGTAGTTCCCAAAGACTGGATGAAAAATGTTCCCAGAGATGGCATCCCCTCCCTGCCTTGTTGCTAAGACATTGATAAACTACCCCCCATAGTTAATACTTACCCCCACCACTCTCTCCAAACCCCTTCACATGTGTGGTTCTCTATCTCCTCCATCACAACATCTCTGAGCTGTGCGAGAATGCACATGACAGGGTTTGAACTGGAGAAAGTGTATGCTCCTGTGATGTTGGGGGAGAGCAGTAAGGGCTGGGAGTGCCTTAGCAATATCCTAGCAACAAGGCAGTACAGGGTAGTGCTGTCTCTGGGAGTTTTTTGTCTAGGCTTTGGGAGGTACGTAATGGCCTACACCACGGGTGACAAACTGGAGGCCTTCCAGCTGTTGCCAAAATACAAGTCCCATGATGCACTGCAAGACTGACAGTTATACACATGACTCCCAAAGGGGAGTCATGTGTATAACTGATGGGACTTTTAGTTTCGCAACAGCTGGAGGGCCGCCAGTTTGACACCCCTGGCCTACACCTATAGCAAGAGTGGTCTTCAGCTGCACATTATTTTTTAATCTACATGTGCACCTTACCTGCATGGGCAGTTTTTGGTAAAGGTGAACTCTTTCTAATGGAAAGTGATGTTTGCACTGCCTCTTGCACTCTCACCCACTACCAATGCAACAGTTGTATTGTCGCCCCTACATGTGAGCTACTATTGTGAAGGTACAGACTCCTGTGCTAACACACCGCATGCCTGCTAGTATTCCTCTGTAGGCCAAAATGAGGTACACAGCCTGTTTGAAAGCAGTTAAAAATGAGCCTAGGTCTTCTTCGAACTGAAGTCTGGGGCAAATTAGGTGATATCACAGGACGTAATGTATGACTGATGGTTTGTGCCAACCACTGCCCTGGCCCTGCACAGTTTGCAGCACTTAGCAAATGTTAGCATGGCTACTGTAAAAGTCAATATAAAAACATACTTTATGAGGTTTTAATAATAATATGAAAATGATGTATGGTTGTCCAATGCCTGAAGTTTACTTATTGAGATTCTGAAGGTTGGTTTCACATATGCCATAGTTTGTTGGAGTTCTACTGAAAAAACTTATTTGAAGGTACCAAATGTTTTGAAATTTAACAGTGGAATTTTAGGAAATGTTAATTTGTCACATGGGTTCACAATATTATTTGAGCCTCTCGAAAGAAGGAAAAAGGGGACGTGCTAAGCACATCCTCCTGCCTGCATACCTGAGCTAAGAACAGATGGATTCCAAGAAGTAAATGCTGAGTCATCTGCCCTTACTCAAGATGGCCACTGTTAGAAACCCTAGGAAGTGTTTTTCATTGTGATTTCTCAGCAAAATAAAAGATGGAGACATGGATGGAGGGAGGAGTTGCTTTGAATATTAAAAATAAATAGTGTTTTTTGGTTTGTAGTGCTTACATTCAGTTCCATTTTAATGAAGGATTGCAACCATTGCAGCCTAATGAAATGGGTTTCTACTGAGCTCTTCTGAGTTTAAACTGTCCTAACCATGGCATATAACGGTTTCTGCAGTAGAATGTAGTTATGTATTCTGTACCATAAGCAAAATCAAGAAATGCATTTAAACTAAATGGCCATGCAGCATCCTTTCTGATATAATAAACTTTTTAAACCTCTAATGCTGGTGTTTTTTTCAGATTTTCTACTCTGGCTTTATCGCAGTGATAGTTGGGAATGAACAATGTCAGCATCCCTATTATTGGCCAGTTTTCTACCTCTGCATTTAGCCAGCTTTATTCCCAGTGGATGAGATCACAACATTCATATCAGTGTTTTCTCTATATTATATGTATTTCAGAGCAGTCTTTTTCAATCAGGGTTCCTTCTGGGCTCCTCAGGGGTGCCTTCTGGGTTCCTCAAGGGTGCCTTCTGGGTTCCTCAAGGGTGCCTTGGCAAATGCCTAAAAATTGCCACAAATTACCCAAATATTATCAATAAGCTGGCAAGTGGATTACGCCTGCCTTAATGTTGCACAAACCACAGGTTGTTATTGTGCACCGCTGCAACCTTGGGCACTGTGAGGGCCTGCCACTGGCATCCTAAAAAGGAATGATGCAATTGGTTGATAAAGAGGATGTCCGGTGCCTGCATCTTTGTTTGCTCCTCCCCATCACCATGGGGGTCACTTTAGCTGAGGAAGGGGGAGAGGGGCGGGGCGAGAGGAGAGGAATGTTGGAATACTAGTCAGTACCAGAGTGAAGGTGTATTCACCTTGTAAGAATAAATCACCTCTAATGTTGGGTGTCATACATGAGTGGATGTTGCTGCGTCATGTAAAACTATGAGTTTTTAGTTTGTGTTTAGAATGGAATACCTAAAGATTTTTGCTTTATTTTAAAGGGCGCCTTGACTGAAAAAAGTTGAAAAATGCTGCGCCAGGGAATAGCTTTACTCTATTTTAGGGAAAACATTATATATATATATATATATATATATATATATATTCTGTATTATGATTATAAAAATTTTATAAAGCCTTGTAATATTTCCTATAGGTATGTGAATACTGCAGATGGAAAACACTGTTAGATTCTAGGCCTATACATTTTAATTCTAGGAACTTGTACATTTGGGCTATGTAAGTCCAATTTTTCAAAACTTTTAAAGAATATGTCAACCCAGCATTTCAGATTCCTTATATGTACCTGCTGTGCCATGTAAAAAAAAAATATCCTGTTTTCCTTTGTGTGAAATCTCTGGTGTTCCTGCCAGTCCCTCTGCTTTCCTATTAAAGACTGACCACACTAGGCATGAGAACACAGCATGGCCTGTGTTCTAGCTGTTCTGAAACTCAGCCTGCTCTCCTTCAATGAGCAGACTTGTGCTTTATGCTCCTCCTCCCCTTCCTGCACAGCCATTCACTGGGTAGATCAGTGTGTTGCAATTTTTACTCCCTCTGCTCCTTATGCAGCTGAGCACAGAGGGTATGTGATCACTTTTAAAAAAGATAAAAAGGTATTTGTTTTTATTATATGTATACACAAATGTTTTGCTTTTCATTTCTATGTTAAACTGAATGGTATGTTTTTCAAATGTTTACTTATACTTTAGTGTCCCTTTCAAATGTGTGCTTAAAGGGGTTTCTGGCTACATTATTCTTACCCTGCTTAGTGCCTCTCAAACAATGGGTCCAAGGCTCATTGGGCTGACTGCAATATTTGGGCCCTGTCTGACAATTCATTTCTACAACTTCTCTCCTCATCCACCCGGAGAGTGTTCACCACTGGTTCTTCCTCATTACCATGCTAATGAATGGTTTATATAAAAGCTTTCCTTTTTCATTACATACATTATTTTATATTCAGTAAACTGAGTCTGTGTGCTTCTTTATGCAATGCAGGCAAATTGTGGGTGGTTGGGGTAGCAGGGTACTGTAAATAGCTTTCTGAAAACATCACAGCACCTTGCCTTCATACTCTTCTCAAAAGCCCTCAGCTGTAATACGGTCAGTGGGATGGCTCTTGGGAGGAGTAAATCCCAAAATGCCTGAGTGAGTGGATTTCAGTCATGAGTGGGCATTCCTAGACTATCACTGGATTTCAGTTCTTTCAGTCTTGTAGGCTCAGAATCACAATGCAGAGCCTGTAAGGCTAGGGAGGAAAGTGCTAGATGAAGCTGGCTGTCCTCCATCCAGGTAAAGAGATGGGCTCTCTTTGACTTGCTGCAACCTCTAATGCACACTGTGAGTAGCTACGGCATGGAGTAAATGTTTTCAGTACAGAAGAAGAGCGGGGATAACTGTAAGACTGAAGGAGAGGCTGGAGTTCAGACCTTACATCTGTAAAGCAGAACTTCACTGCGTCTGAGCACCACAAAAACACAATTTAATTCATTTTTAATCAGAGAAAACTCCCCCATCCATCCACGTCTCCATGCATTATTTTGCTGAGAAATCATGTTGGAAAAACATCCCCGAGCATTTCTGGCTATGACCCATCTTGAGTAAGGGCAGATGATTCATGTATAGCTTATTTCCTGGAACCCGTCTGCCCTTAGCTCAGGCATGCAAGCAGGAGTGTGTGCTGAGCTAAGAAAACCCCTGCTGAAGATTCCTGGGATGTATGACATCTTTTGCCTAGACATAGAAATCAGGCAGTTTAAACAGGTAAATATGATATACTTTCCTATCTCTCTACTAATGCTAGCAGCATAACGATTACAAATATTCAGTGGTAACTGAGAGGGTGAAGTTCTGCTTTAATTGAAACCAACTTAGCAGCCATAAAACCGCCCAATTCTGTGATTTAATTTGTAGCATATGTCTTAATAACATGCAGTACTGCCTATAAGTCAGCTTCATGTCAACCAACTAATGACTAACATTCTGCTTTAAGGAAGGTGTTTTGCTTTATTGTCTACATTACATTTATATTTTGTGTGCCTCTTTGGAAATTTCTGATAACAGATCCATCCTCTTGCAGTTCAGCATTCGTCTGGAGGTTGGCCCTAACGTTGAATATTGATGTGCCCATAATCTATTTGTGCAGCTGTTCTTTTTACTGTGATATTTTAAAAATGTTGAAAGGTCAGTTGTAGACCATTGCTGTAGTTTACATTCGAATCTGTACTTCAAATTAAAGAAAACATTGAAAAGGTCAATCTAAAACCTTTGCTGTAGGCTTCATTCAAACAACACTTACCGAAAAAAAAATCTTTTGTAAAGTATTTCTGAGGTTTGTCGAGACATTCACAAGATGGCTCGTACCCTGCTGACTGCAGAATTTAGGTTTGCAGTAAGTGAAATTCAGATGGCCATGCTTATTATGAAGACTGGAACCAAACTAACACAAATGTACCTTAGACTCGGCATTAGAACTCCTCTCTAAGGGTAGCTGTGGATTCTCTGGTCAATAGTTTTTAGATGACCTATTGATCAGCCATTCGCTGTTGTTTCCGTCAAGCGAAGGTCAGCACTGGTAATATCAGGCCGCCAAGCACACAAGCTGATAGAACGAGAAAAAAAAAAAAAAAAAAAAAAAAAAATATATATATATATATATATATATATATATATATATATACATATACACACACACACACACACACACACACACACACACACACACACACACACACACACACACACACACACACTGTATGTGTGTCTGTGCAAGCATCAGCTTTTCAAGATTTGTGGATCGGGAGCAGTGCAAGTGGAACTTCAGCTGCAAGCAGACCATGCTGGACTCCATGGACTAGTAAGGTGTCTTTTTTTTTTTTTTTTTTTTTGCCTGTAGGGACGAATGTTGGGGATTTTAAATTTCATTTTGGATATGTAGGTTGACGTTCCTACACCTTGGTCAGGGACTGGCCCCAGCCTACTAGTTGGACAGAGAAAGAGAAAGGTCAGCAGTGCACTCAAAGGCAATCTTTGTTTTTTATCCTCCTGTAAGCATGTTCACAATGTTAGACCAACTGTTTGGTATTTTTAAAGAAGGAAAGCCTCAATTTGCTCCTAGTGCTGACCCCCAATGTACCAGTCACTTTAGTGGAGACCAATATCAAAAAAGGAAAAAACACTGCATCACACATCCTTAATGCTACTCTTTGGCTGTCCCCCTCCCCCAACACTTAACTGTCTTTACCCCTAACCCTAAAAGGAATCCTCAACGCTGCCCGTCAAATTATGTCCTGAATTAAATGTAATTTAAATCAGCAGTAATGTTTTTCCCCACTTTTGGGGTTTCATTTGAGGAACCAGTTGATCGTAAATATTTACGGTTTCTGGTTTGGGAGAGGTAGGCATTCAGCTTTGCTGGATGTAATGTTTCACCCTACAACTGATTTGCCTCCAAGTGAAATTCCATGGAAGAACTTGTGCAAAGATATTGCGACCTTTTGGCACTGTAGCTCCTGCTCCCTGTATCTTCCATGAATCTTTTCTGGATTTACATATTACGTAGGAATATTTTCTAGTCCTAGAAACTGAGGCATTATTTGTGATATAAGAATAAAAACAAATACATATAGTATAATTACTGCTCTTCTTTACTTCCATCTAAGTTAAGTGTTCTTGATTTTATACCATTTTTGTTTATCAGCACGCTGATATTAGAAATAGGAGGAAACCATTTTCCATGAAGCTATAAATTATTTTTTTTTTCTAGAGCTTGGTATTTTTTTTTATTAGTTAAGCTGCTTTATGCTTTTTAGGAGGATCTACAGCTTTGGTGGAGCACTTCATCAAAATCCATGAATATATCATAGCAATGATTTGATTTAGAAAATGTTCTGTTTTTCTCTACATACTAAATTACTGTATTTTGGTGTGATTTGCCATTATACAGTAAAATCTAGTAGTTACTGAACATGTTTCATATCCATGTAGTTTTTTTGTTTTTTTTTATACTAAATGCACCATAAACTGATATTTCAGTTATAAACTGAAGGGGAGCAGAATCACCAACTGAATTGTTGTATTTTGGGTACTCCAGCTGCTGATCCATTTCACGCTGTCATATTGTAGAGTCTCCCATCTACTGATATTGAACTCCAATAAAGTACTGATAAAACACATACAAGGGAGATGTTTTACCCACCAGGAGATTTGTTTCTTTTCATCCAGTTCTGAAGTTTACACAGCTCTTCCACAAAGCGCGACCCTACCTGTCAGGGCAAGAAACCTGATTTTTCACAGTGCAGTTAGTGAATGCAGGGTCCTGGGTTTAGTAACACTATATCTGGTCTCCCACAGAACATGGAAATGCAATTATTTTAGTAAATATAAACTGCTAAGTCAGGTGGGAGGAAGGGAGTGGGGCCTGAACATGGCGGCGTCGGAGAGCATGATATAGGTGCTCTCCGAAAAAAATTCTGACCCTAAAACCCCCCCATATGGCTTAGCGTTGTCTGCCACCTACCCCTAGACCTACCGGTGAGAGATGGGGTCTCAGCCTTGAAGGTGGGGTGGTGTCCGGGAGGTGAGAGCGGATCTGGCTGTAAAATATCTAAGGAGATAATGAAGGAGATAATAAAGAAAGAAAAGCTAGAGACCTTGATGGAAGAGGAAAAAAGAAGAGTTTTTAATAAAGTAATAAGTGATAGGTATAGATGGGGAGATAGGCCGGGAAAGTACTTAATGAGAGCTTTAAGGAAAAAGAAAAATAGGAATTATATAGAAAAAATAAGAAACCCCAAGGGCGAATGGTTCACTCAACTAAAGACATTGCTAAAGTATTTAAGGAATATTATAGTAAGTTGTATAATACCCCCCAAGATACTATAAATAAATTTGAAATCGTAAATGGTGAAAAAAGAACATACCTAAAAAACGCAGGCCTACCAAAACTGAGTGAAGTACAATCGAACTCCCTAGAATCAGAAATTACACTAGAAGAAATAAAAACAGCATTAAAAAATACTATGGTGGGGAAAAGCCCAGGGCCAGATGGGTATACTGTGAGATACTATAAAAAATATAAAGAACTGTTAATACCCAAATTGAAGATATACATGAACGCCCTGGGGGGAGAGATGGAAATGAGGCGAGAATCTCTACAGGCTAATGTAGTTTTAATTCATAAGGAAGATAAGGATGCCTCCCAGTGCTCAAGTTATAGACCAATCTCATTGCTGAATGTAGACACTAAATTGTACGCAAAGGTATTGGCAAATAGGTTAAAAGATTTAATGCCTGATTGGATACACGAGGATCAGGTGGGGTTTGTCCCAGGAAGAGAGGGCAGAGATAACGGGTTGAGATCATTGTTGCTCATTCAGGAAAGTAGAAAAGGGCAAACCCCGGTGGTGTTGTCAATTGACGCCGAAAAGGCATTCGATAGAGTGAATTGGAGATTTATGATGGACACCTTGGAAGCGCTAGGGCTGGGAGTTAGAATGAGAGAGTGGATTGGAAAGTTATATAGACAGCCCTCAGCAGCTATTATGGTTAATGGAAAAAGGTCGGAGTTTTTCGAGATGTCAAATGGAACAAGACAGGGATGTCCACTGTCCCCATTGTTCTAGGTTTTATCTTTGGAGCCGTTGCTATCTACAATAAGGAAGAATATAGATATAATGGGAATACAGATAGGAGATAGAGAACATAAAGTGGCGGCCTATGCGGATGACCTGATGTTCTATGTGGGAAATCCTAGGATAACTCTCCCAAATTTAATGAGGTTAATGAATATGGGGAGGTATCAAATTTAAAAATTAACCCGACAAAAACTGAGATCTTAAATTATAAATCTTACAAACCGTGAAAAAGAAAAAATACAAGAAGAATTTCCCTTCGTATGGAGGGAAAAAGAATTAAAGTATCTAGGGGTAAAACTTTCTGCTTCATATAAGAATTTGTATAAACTAAATTATATTTCACTACTAAATGAGATTAAAGAGGAATTAAAGAGATTAGGGGGAGGAAACCAGTCTTGGATAGGACGCATAAATCTGCTAAAAATGGTAATCGTGCCCAAAGTCTTATATAAATTCCAAATGGTTCCAATCAAACTTCCAGAGGTATATTTTAAAGAACTTTAAAAAAATAAGATATATATGGAGGAATAAAAAACCTAGAATATGTTATGAAACGTTGAGTAGAAATAAAGAGAGGGGTGGTTTGGAAGTACCAGACTTTAAGAGATATTATAAATCTGTAATGTTGGCAAGAATTTTGGATTGGACGCACAATCCTGAGAAAAGTTGGGCCAAAATTGAAAATACACTGAGTGCAACAAATCTGAGTAGGATCATACGGGTGCCCGCACAATATAGGGGATTAGATGTTAACACAAGCACGTACACGTTAAATGTTTTAAGAGTTTGGGAAATATTGTACAGACAGAAGGGGTGGGTTTTTAATTCACTGTTAATACCACTAAGGAATACAGAGTATTTCGCCCCAGGTAGGGAGGGTATCACAGGAAAATGGATTATAAAGGAGGACGCGCAATTGAGAGATATAATGGTGGGGAAGGAATTGGAATCATATAAAGAGTTGGAAAAGGAGATGTTTTCAATAGGATGGATGAGTGGCGATATCACCAATTGAAGCACTTTGTTGGGTGACTCCCGAAGCCTTTGAGAACTAGAAAGGATTGGAATCCATTTGAAAAATTGTTGGAATCACGGGGAGATGGAAAACACGGAATTGCTAAAATATATAAGATATTCACTGATTTAGACACCAGCACAAAACCAATGTATATAGAGAAATGGGAAAGCGATTTGGGGATGGAAATAGACAAGGGGAAGCAGAAGAAAATATATAGATTAATTCACGAAAATATTAGCATGCGAGAGGTGGAAATAAATTATAAGTGTTTGATAAGATGGCATATTACACCACAAATTGAACATAAAATGAATGGGGAGATTTCACCACTGTGTTGGAGGGGTTGTGGGGAGATAGGCATGTTGTATCATATATGGTGGGAGTGCTTAAAAATACAAACATTTTGGAAGAAAATAGTTCACTTAGTAGGAAGGATTACCGAAATCAATATTAGGTTAGACCCAGAGGTTTGTCTTTTCCACGATACAGAGTTGTCAGTAAAAGTACAGTATATAAGGAATCGGGTGTATGGTATTTTTTGAGTGCAGCGAAGAGTTTGATACCCAGGTTCTGGCAAAAAAGGGAAGTGCCTATGGAAGAGGATTGGGTGGTTAGAGTGAATCAGATTTGTGAGATGGAGAAACTTTATTATATGCAGATAGACAAGATGGGGACATTTTATGCAAAATGGGAAGATCATAAAGGGAAGGTGAAATATATGAAGATGTAATATCCTATTAAACATACTTTGATTGTTCTCCATAGTGAGGAGGTTGGAAAACGCAGAGTGGTCGGGAGGGGGAGGGGGGGGGACAGGAGGGTGGGAGATGAATGTGGATGGTAAGGGGGGGAATAAAGATATTTTAGGGGGATAATCATTGTAGTAGAATGATATTGTTTCGTATCCTTTTTTTTTTATTTGGAGAAAATTATGGTAAAATGTATTTTGTTGAAAATCAATAAATATTTATAAAAAAAAAATATATATATAACCTGCTAAATACCTTTTCTCATCGGCAGTATATAGAAGTGTTGTGACATCTATCAGTGTCCAGCTGAGCACTGGTTAATTTTGTAGGAGAAGTTTTCATTCTGCTCTGACTGTCCTATGAGGCTGCATAACCCATGACCCTCTGTTTGGACAGCACGGATTTGGCCCTGTATCAATCACATGCACCCTCCCAAGAAAAAAAAAAAAAACTCTCTAACAATACACACTAAACTAAGCATGTGCAAAACGACTCCTAGAGCTCTGTACTACCAGCAGATAGATTGGGGACATTAGACGACATTAGACAAAAGAGAGGATCAGAGAAGAGGGTCAGACAGTCTTTTAACATGATGCATGCCTTACTGCATATACAGACTGATTTTACTATTGTGGGTTTTGTCGCAAACATGCGCAACACACAGTGAAGGACGCTGACTCCATTTTGTTAAGAGTATCCATTTCCCCCTTATTCTTCCCTCCCCCCTCCTCTCTCTGAGAGGAGACATTTGGCCAGCGTGTGTGTGTGTGTGTGTGTGTGTGTGTGTGTGTGTGTGTGTGTGTGTGTGTGTGTGTGTGTGCTGGTTGTGGGTCACTGGCAGGCCAAGGCATCTCTGAGCTAGGTAGAGAGAAAACAGGTGGCGCACACACCTAGTGCATTATCCAAGGTTTATTGTAGGAATGGTGTATGGACAGAAAGAGCCTCGCTGTTGGCATCAACAGCAAGGCTCTTTCTGTCCATACACCATACATCAGCATCAGAGGTTGGTCATCAGCTCTGAGGAAAGGGATTCATCCCCGAAACGCGTCAGCCATTTGACCGCACTGACAGTGAGAACACCTTGCCCGCCGTTGTGGCCATTGTCATTTTTCTATGCTTTTTAGATACATGCTTCGTCTGTGAGTATGTTTTTATTATTTCATTCCTACAATAAACCTTGGATAATGCACTAGGTGTGTGCGCCACCTGTTTTCTCTCTATCCAGTGGCTGATTTCCCCGTCTGAGGAGGGCTGCACCCCTGGAACATTTCCTTTGGTTGTCGCTGTCCTGGTGCCCTTGGCTTCCCTTTTGGCTGTGCATATCCTGAGGCGCTGGAAAGTACGTAAGATCTCTGAGCTTGGTGCCTGGCTGTCTGGGAGAACCTGTGCCATTTCACACCTCGGAAGAGATAAGGCAAGCTCTCTCAGAGTTGAAAGGGATTCTGACCTAATGAGCCTAACTCAGCGTAGGTGACAGAATCAGATAACACTCCTCAAAATCCATTTTTCCCCTATGTCTCATATCTTGGAATATGAGAGACTTACATAAAAACCAGACATACCATCAGATTGGCTAGGAGGACCCAGTTTGATGGGTCATTCGACTTGTCTCGCCTACACAGGAAAGCAGAAAAATAGATCTCGTGAACTGTTTAGCCTACACTTTCATAATTCATATCTAATCAATACTCAAATTAGTCTACATAATAATCTACCTGCGGGTGGGATGTCACTTGTGCATAGGAAAAGTTATGAGCCCAAATATGAACTACACAAGACTTTGGCTCTAGTTTAGGTCGACACCCAGACCTCCACGCCTACACGAGGTATTGGTCCGTGGCGTCAGAGACACCCCCTGCTGGGGACTTTAAAACAGGCTGTCAGGCCTAAGAGAAGGAAGTTGAAGAATTCTCCCATTGACCATCGTAACATAGGGAGATCAAAGCACCCTGCTGCTCTAAAACTTGGTCTGCTTACATCCAAGGCTTAATGGCAAGTACCTTAACCCTTTAATCTCTCTCTGTTATCTCTTTGCTGTGCTGTCATTCTCTATATTTATATATATATCTTAGTTACATCTTTTTTTCTGTAAATATTCTATTGCATCTGTTTTACCTTTTAGTAATAAATCTTGCTTTCTGAAAGTGTTGAATTGTTTCTATAGCCCTGTATTGCAATTTACGATTTCCTGCCTCTAAAGAGAACTCTACTGTTTAAACCTCTGTATAACCAGCCTGCGGACCGTTTTTTATACAGACGATTATTTCAATCTTTATAGTGTTATAGCTGATAACGCCGAGTTTCCTCTTTCTTGGTACAAAAAGGAGGTGGTGGCAGTGTTGAGGGTTAGTTGCGTATTTAACCCGACCCAGTAACAATCGCTCAGGCTGCCGGTACATTGATCTGTATCCATTAGCTGGAAAATCGTTGTGCAGGGTGCAGCTGGGTGTGGTATTGTTACGCACGTCACATCGCGGTTTTAGATCGGCTAGCCCTTTTGTCACGAGTTTGGGTGAGAAGGGCTGGGGTCTGACGCCGCAATCGTGACAGGTGTAGTAACACTTTAACACTTAAAGTTCTTATCTCTCCTCCAGCAAAGGAGAATGTGCACACTGATGAGCTTAGTACACTGTCACTCTGCTCTCTCCTCTGATCACCATGTCCCTTGTGAGTACATTAACCTGCAGCACTGATGATGATTGGCTCCTTGTGCTTCCCCATCTGCTAGTCTGAGCTCTGCTGTATATGGGATTGCAAGAGACTGATATCAAGTCAAATACAAGACTTGCTTTTTTTTTTCTTTTAAATGTGTAGCGGGTGCCGCGATTCCCCTCTGCACTCGTTCTTCCATCCCCCCACCCCTGCTCACATCGCTGCTGCCGGGGGAGACAGAGTATCCTTTGTGCACCTGCCCGCTTGTACCCTTATCTTTCCAGTGAACAGCAGGGAGCCAAGGAGAGAAATGATGGAGCAGCCAGATGGGGACACTGCTTGTGACAGCAGGCTCTGTGGTATCGCCACCCAACCTGCTTCCCCCCCCCCCCGTCCCTTTCCTCCTATCTGCAGTGGGACCAGCCAATCAGAGAAGACAAACGGGAGGATCTTGGGAAATGTAGTCCCATGGACAGGCGGCCGCTTGACTCGGAAAACTACAGGATCCAGCATACTGTACTGTAGGAGAAGGGAACCTGGAACCCGGGAAAGAAGGGGGCTGGGTGTGAGGTACCAGCAAAACATCTGCGTTGATGAGTCTCTCATTAATTTTTCTGGCCGCCTTGCATTCAAACAATTTCTCCCCAGGAAGCGTGCCAGATATGGGGTCAAGATGTAGAAGATCTGTGAGAGGGCAACAGGCTATACTTATTAGTTTCGGATTTACGAGGGAAAAGATAGTCACGAGGAGCCCCCCGGATGCCCAGACTACATGGAGAGGAGTGGCAAGATAGTTTAGGACTTGGTGTCATCCTTTTCCATATAGGGTACCACTTGTACATGGACAATTTTTTTTTTTTTTTTTTTTTTAGTCAAGCGTGCCACTATTTAGACATTTGTACAATCCTGTAGATGAGATGTGTGTGTGTGAATATATATATATATATATATATATATATATATATATATATATATATAGAAACGATTGGAAGAACATAGCCATTTGCCTGTGAGAAGGGATAAAGAGAGAAACCCCAGAGGCCTGTGCTAGCTGTTGCATAAAGAATGGCATTTAAGCAATGCTCCAAAAATCGCACATTCAATTGCAAGGGTGGAAAGTGGTTGAGCCAAGGCTGCCAGGTGCATAGGAATTTGATGTGGGTATTGTTGAGAATTGTCGAAAGCCTTTCATTAACCCTTTCCATACCGGGCACTTTTACCCCCTTCCTGCCCAGACAATTTTTCAGGTTTCGGCGCTCTCACAATTTGACAATTGCGTGGTCATACAACAATGTACCCAAACTAAAATTTTATCATTTTCTTCACACAACTAGAGCTTTCTTTTGGTGGTATTTAATCACCACTGGGGTTTTTATTTTTTGCTAAATTTAACAAAAAAAGGCCGAAAATTTTGAAAAAAAAACCCACATTTTTCTTTGTTTCTGTTTATAAACGTTTGCAAATAATTGTTCGTCATAAATTTATGCCAAGATGTATTCTGCTACATGTCTTTGGTGAAAATAACCCAAATTAGGATGTATTTTTTAGTTTGTAGGAAAGTTAGAGTTCACAAACTATGGTATAGATCTGAATATTGATCAATTCTGAAGTACTGACAGCCAATCTAATTTCTTGAGGTGCAAGAATGTCAGAACAGTACAGATATCCTCCAAATGACCCCTTTTTGCAAAGTAGACAGTCCGACGTACTTCATAAGAGGAATGGCGAGTTTTTTGAAGTTGTATTTTTTTTCATAATTTTTCGGAAAATTAAAAAATTAAAAAAAATTATTTTCACTATTTTTTTTTTTTTTTACATACTGTCACCAGTGCAGTACAGTGTCCTCATATACCTGGCATGGCGGTGATTGGGGACACTGACTGGTGACAGTATGATAAAAAAATTATATATTTTTTTTTCCCCAAAGTAGTACAATGTTACCATAGTAACATTGTACTACTTTGGGGAAGTGATCATTATTTTTTTTTTTTACACAATTTGCTTATAGCAGTTGATTGGTCACAGCAGGTCACATGGTATCGGCAACAGGGCTGGTAGTCAGATCTGTCATCGGCGGTGACTAGAGATGAGCGAATCGAACCTGGCGAAGTGGAATTCGTTTCGAATATTAGGAAAAATTCGATTCGCGCCGAATCCGAATATTAGCAAACTTCGGATGCACGAATCGAATTTTTCCCGATCGGCCGATTTTCATCCCTTCTACAGCCGGCAAAAAGTGTCCCTGCAGAGAGCTCCGCTATTTCTGACAGTTCTCTGACAGTTCCTTCACATTTACAGCAGTTGAAACATTGTATCTATTTGTTTCCATTTAGGATACAGATGTTTTTATTCGGAAACAAATAGATACAATGTTTCAACCGCTGTAAATGTGAAGGAACTGTCAGAGAACTGTCAGAAATAGCGGAGCTCTCTGCAGATACACTTTTTGCTGGACTGGAATTCTTCTTCATCCTCATCCTACTTCTTCTTCTTCATCCTCATCCTACTTCTTCTTCTTCTTCTTCATCCTCATCCTACTTCTTCTTCTTCTTCTTCATCCTCATCCTACTTTTTCTTCTTCATCCTCATCCTACTTCTTCTTCTTCTTCATCCTCATCCTACTTCTTCTTCTTCTTCTTCTTCTTCTTCTTCTTCTTCTTCTTCTTCCTACTTCTTCTTCTTCTTCTTCTTCTTCATCCTCATCCTACTTCTTCCTCATCCTCTTCCTCTTCCTCATCCTTCTTCTTCTGCTTCTTCTTCTTCATCCTCATCCTACTTCTTCTGCTTCTTCTTCTTCCTCATCCTACTTCTTCTGCTTCTTCTTCTTCATCCTCATCCTACTTCTTCTTCTTCATCCTCATCCTACTTCTTCTTCTTCTTCATCCTCATCCTACTTCTTCTTCTTCCTCATCCTACTTCTTCTTCTTCTTCTTCTTCATCCTCATCCTACTTCTTCTTCTTCATCCTCATTCTACTTCTTCTTCTTCTTCATCCTCATCCTACTTCTTCTTCTTCTTCATCCTACTCTTCTTCTTCATCCTCATCCTACTTCTTCTTCTTCATCCTCATCCTACTTCTTCTTCTTCATCCTCATCCTACTTCTTCTTCTTCATCCTCATCCTACTTCTTCTTCTTCATCCTCATCCTACTTCTTCTTCTTCATCCTCATCCTACTTCTTCTTCAACCTCATCCTACTTCTTCTTCATCCTCATCCTACTTCTTCTTCATCCTCATCCTACTTCTTCTTCATCCTCATCCTCATCCTCATCTTACTTCTTCTTCATCCTCATCTTACTTCTTCTTCATCCTCATCCTCATCCTACTTCTTCTTCTTCTTCATCCTCATCCTACTTCTTCTTCATCCTCTTCCTCTTCTTCTTTTTCTTCTTTTTCTTCTTTTTGTCTTCCTCTTGCAGGTCACTGCTCATGCGCAGATTTTTTATCAGCAAAAAATCGTCCGATTTGCCCACTATTGCCGCGGGTGCTGTATGGCCTCCCATTGCTGCTGCCTCCACCGCCACACTGTGGCTCCACACTCTGGTTTTGGCCCCGTGACTGCCCAAATGAGTGAAGTGTGCGGTGATTCTAAGATCGACGGCACTCATCTGCATGTCATACTGACTGACAGTATTATTTCTCTTCCCCAGCAGACTCCAAGGGCATTTAAATTAAAGGTACAGTGTTCTGCACTAATATAAAGGCTCTCTGAAGCCTAGAAACCCTTTTTATAAATTAAATTCGCAGCGAATAAATTTGCATCGAATCGAATTTATTCCACAAATTCGGCGAATCAGCCGAATCGAATTTTTGAATAATTCGCTCATCTCTAGCGGTGACAGATCGCTGCTGTGCAGGCGCGCAAACTGCGCATGCTCAGGAGGACGCCATATGGCGTCCACCCGGAACGCTAATGGATTTTGCACGCTGCCATTCGGCCATTGGCCGGGTGGCTAATGGTTAATCATTGTAATTTTGTATGTCTTACTTTTCCTCATTGACTCTAAGAATTGGTGATTTCCACATCTTTGCTATTTTCTGTTTTGCCGCTATGAAAATATGGGTGATTAAGGTATGTTCTTGATGAGTAGCATGTTTGATCAGTTGAAGCAGGAGCGCTTCCTAAGGGATTCTTTTATAAATTAGTATTGCATATTGTATTGACCGTAGTGCAGGGCTTGACATATTTACTTTGAATCTAGAAGCCAGCTAAAAAAAGGGAGCCAGTTTTTTAACTAATAAAGCTTTATTTTCACCAACAAAACACCATCTCTTACATAGCCCTGATGTGTATCTTTACAGATGCAAGACCCAGGTTTACACACAATTATGCCTCTCAGCTTTTGCCTATTAACCTTCTTAGGATCCCTAATAACTTGGTACGTTTAAAACTGTAATAGCAGTGAGGGATAGTCAGAGACTGGAAACTATCGCTCACTTATTACGATTTTAAGTGTACTTGAGGATCCTAAGCAGGTTAATTAGCAAAAGCTGAGAGGTATAACTGTGTGTGTAAACCTGGGTCTGCATCTGTAAAGCTACACTTCAGTGCTACATAAGAGATATAGATTTTTTATATATATATATATATATATATATATATATATATATATATATATAGGTGTACCTTGGTTAACGTAATTTTCGGTTTACGAATTAAAATAATGCCTTGGTTTACAAATTTTTTTACTATTTGTTTTTCGCAATGCAAAGTGTATGTCGGTGCCTATTTTTAAATGCATTAGCCGGCTTTTTTTTCTCTTCACTATAGCTCACAGAACTGTCACTTTCCCTGGAGTTAAAGGAAGCTTTGTTTCTTTTAAGAAACTAAAAGGAAACATTGTTTCTTTGAACTTGGGGAAATAAACTAAAAATAAACTTTCTCTTTTAGCTGGGGGGAAAGTGACAGCTGAATCTCTGAGCTATAGTGAAGAAAAAAAAAAAAAAGCGGTAATCACATTTAAAAACTGGCACCATAATAAAAATAAACGTGGGGTCCCCCCTCCCATCCATACCAAGCCCTTAGGGTTTGGTATGGATTTTGAGGGGAACTCCCATGCCAAAATTTTAAAAAAAAATTACGTGGAGGGTTCCCTTATCTGAGCATGCATCCAAGCGCCCCCCCGAACCATACCAGGCCACATGCCCTCAACATGGGGGGGGGGTGCTTTGGGGCAAAGAAAAAACGTAAAGAATGTACCCTGGAGTAGATCCAACGTCAATCACGATGCCCGCCACCGACCCAAAAAAAAGAATAAAAAAAAAAAACCTGCTTCCGACGATGGCTTCCAGCCGTCTGCCTGCTCCAGTGGTTTGACAGTTCTTAAATAGGTAAGGGGTGGGGCAACCCTGGGGACATGTGACCCCACCCCATGTGACATCAATGATGTCACATGGGGTGGGGTCACTTGGGTGATGTCCCTCTATCAGGTTATAAAGTCTGATTGCTGAATTCCCTCTTATTTTATAAAATTTTTCCTTTTACTTCCTGTTCCATTTCCAGGACAGTAAGTGAATGGAAATCTCTGGGACACAGATGGCAAAAAATAAGTTGATAGGTGTTTTGACCTTTCTGTGTTCTAAAATGGAAAAAAAAAAGGCTGTACACACACGTGTGTGTGTGTGTGTGTGTGTGTGTGTGTGTATGTATATGTGTGTGTGTGTGTGTGTGTATATGTATGTGTGTGTGTGTATATGTATGTATATATGTATATATATATATATATATATATATATATATATATATATATATATACAGTCATGGCCGAAATTGTTGGCACCCTTGATATTTTTCCTGAAAATCAAGTATTTCACACAAAAAAGGTATTGCATTAACACATGTTTTGCTATACACATGTTTATTCCCTTTGTATGTATTGGAACAAATATAAAACAGAGGCAGAAAAGCAAATATGACATAATGTCACACAAAACCCCAAAAATGGGCTGGACAAAAGTATTGGCACCCTTAACTTAATATTTGGTTGCACACCCTTTGGAAAACATAACTGAAATCAGTCGCTTCCTATAACCATCAATAAGCTTCTGACACCTCTCACCCGGAATTTTGGACCACTCTTCCTTTGCAAACAGCTCCAGGTCTCTCTTATTGGAAGGACACCTTTTCCCAACAGCAATTTTAAGATCTCTCCACAGGTGTTCAATGGGATTTAGATCTGGGCTCATTGCTGGCCACTTCAGAACTCTCCAGCGCTTCTTTGCCATCCATTTCTGAGTGCTTTTTGACGTATGTTTGGGGTCATTGTCCTGCTGGAAGACCCAGGATCTTGGACGCAAACCCAGCTTTCTGACACTGGGCCCTACAGTGCGACCCAAAATCCTTTGGTAATCCTCAGATTTCATGATGCCTTGCACACAGTCAAGGCACCCAGTGCCAGAGGCAGCAAAACAACCCCAAAACATCATTGAACCTCCACCATATTTTACCGTAGGTACTGTGTTTTGTTCTTTGTAGGCCTCATTCCGTTTTCGGTAAACAGTAGAATGATGTGCTTTACCGAAAAGCTCTATCTTGGTCTCATCTGTCCACAAGACGTTTTCCCAGAAGGCTTTTGGCTTACTCAAGTACATTTTGGCAAACTGTAGTCTTGCTTTTTTATGTCTCTGTGTCAGCAGTGGGGTCCTCCTGGGTCTCCTGCCATAGCGTTTCATTTCATTTAAATGTCGACGGATAGTTCGCGCTGACACTGATGCTCCCTGAGCCTGCAGGACAGCTTGAATGTCTTTGGAACATGTTTGGGGCTGCTTATCCACCATCCGGACTATTCTGCGTTGCAATCTTTCATCAATTTTCCTCATCCGTCCACGACCAGGGAGATTAGCTACAGTGCCATGGGTTGCAAACTTCTTGATAATGTTGCGCACTGTGGACAAAGGCAAATCTAGTTCTCTGGAGATGGACTTGTAACCTTGAGATTGTTGATATTTTGCCACAATTTTGGTTCTCAGGTCCTCAGACAGTTCTCGTCTCCTCTTTCTGTTGTCCATGCTTAGTGTGGCACAGACAGACACACAATGCAAAGGTTAAGTGAACGTCTCTCCTTTTTATCTGCTTTCAGGTGTGATTTCTATATTGCCCACACCTGTTACTTGCCCCAGGTGAGTTTACAGGAGCATCACATGCTTGTAACATTCTTATTTATCCGCAGTTGTGAAAGGGTGCCAATACTTTTGTCCAGCCCATTTTTGGAGGTTTGTGTGACATTATGTCGAATTTGCTTTCTTTCCTCCCTTTTTTTGTTTTGTCCCAATACACACAAAGGGAATAAACATGTGTATAGCAAAACATGTGTTAATGCAATACGTTTCGTGAGAAATACATGATTTCCTGGAGAAATATCAAGGGTGCCAACAATTTCGGCCATGACTGTATATATACAGTTGTGACCAAAATTATTCAACCCCCAATGCTGTAAAGGGGTTTAGGGACTATAGTGTACATTTGGAATTGTATTCAGAATCAAATCCTACAAGGACGTTGTAACTACCCAAATGCAACTAAAATGACATCAATTGTTTATGTAATACAGTAGTAAATGGTTCTTATGTGGTTTCTTCATTGCCACAATTATTCAACCCCTTAAAGACTACCACTCTGAAGAACAGAGGTTCATACAGGTGCTTTCCATCAGGTATTGAAAACACCTGTGGATGTCACCGAGCAGCAATCAAGCATAATAAGCACCAATTAGGCAGCTTTAAAATGACTGTGATACTCAGCTCCTTCTAGACATTTACTGGTGTGGTTACAAACATGGTGAAGGCAAGAGAATGGTCCAGGAAGACAAGAGAAGAGGTGATTTCTCTTCACAGGAAGGGCAATGGCTATAAGAAGATTGCAAAGATGTTAAACATACCAAGAGACACCTTAGGAAGCATCATTCGCAAATTCAAGGCAAAGGGCACTGTTGAAACGCTACCTGGTCGTGGCAGAAAGAAGATGCTGACTTCGACTGCTGTGCGCTACCTGAAGCGTAGAGTGGAGAGAAGTCCCCGTGTGACTGCTGAGGAACTGAGAAAAGATTTGTCAGATGTGGGTACAGAAGTTTCAGCCCAGACAATAAGACGCACACTGCGTAATGAAGGCCTCCGTGCCAGAACTCCCAGGCGTACCCCCTTGCTGTCTCCAAAGAATAAGAAGAGTCGACTGCAGTATGCCAAAAGCCATGTGGACAAACCACAAAAGTTGTGGGATAGTGTTCTGTGGACTGATGAAACAAAATTAGAACTGTTTGGGCCCATGGATCAACGCTATGTTTGGAGGAGGAAGAACAAGGCCTATGATGAAAAGAACACCTTGCCTACTGTGAAGCATGGTGGAGGGTCAATCATGCTTTGGGGCTGTTTTGCTTCTGCAGGTACAGGGAAGCTTCAGCGTGTGCAAGGTACCATGAATTCTCTTCAGTACCAGGAGATATTGGATGGAAACGTGATGCAGTCCGTCACACACCTGAGGCTTGGGAGACGTTGGACCTTTCAACAGGACAATGATCCCAAGCATACCTCCAAGTCCACTAGAGCATGGTTGCAGAGGAAAGGCTGGAACATTTTGGAGTGGCCATCGCAGTCACCAGACTTAAATCCGATTGAGAACCTCTGGTGGGACTTAAAGAAAGCAGTTGCAGTGCGCAAGCCTAAGAATGTGACTGAACTGGAGGCCTTTGCCCATGAAGAATGGGCGAAGATACCCGTAGATCGCTGCAAGACACTTGTGTCAAGCTATGCTTCACGTTTAAAAGCTGTTATAACTGTAAAAGGATGCTGTACTAAGTACTAAGATTGAATGTCACTTGGGGGTTGAATAAAACTGATAATGCTGTGAGCACAGAAAAGACATTTGTGGTTATTTCATTATAACTGTTATGTTATATTTGTCTGACCTACAAGTGCCTCTTTAATGTAAATGTAAGCAAGATGACTGAATGATCAAAAGCAATGTCAAACTGGCCAAAACACTCAATTTCAGTGGGGGTTGAATAATTTTGGTCACAACTGTATTCTCTTGGTGTACATTTTTACATCAACATTGCTGAGAGAGATTGGTCAATAGTTTGTGACTACAGATTCATCTTTCCCTTCTTTTGGTATTACCGCTATATGGGCTGCAAAGATTTGGGAAGAGAGTTGGGGCGCAGACTGGAAGGAGCAGAAGCCAGTTGAGTGTGGTTTAAGAACATCACAAAACATTTTATAGTACTGAAGGGGCATACCATCAGGGCCTGGAGTCCTGCCTGGTTTCATATCTTAAGTGCTTTATCAAATGCTGCCTCTGACAGGGGGGCCTCAAGTTTACATGCTGCGTGTTTCTTAACAGAAGATAGGCAATATTTCTTCTAAAAATCTTGGATAAGCTGAAGTTTTGTAGCCCAGCCTTGTGCAGATCTACAATCTTGTCCCTGACATCCTTGGACAGCTCTTTGGTCTTTGCCATGGTGGAGAGTTTGGAATCTGATTGTTTGATTGGTCCTGTGGACAGGTGTCTTTTTTATATAGGTAACAACATGAGATTAGCATCACTCCTTTTAAGAGACTGCTTCTAATCTCAGCTTTTTACCTGTATGAAAGACACCTGGTAGCCAGAAATCCTGCTGAATAATAGGGGATCAAATACCTATTTCCTTCATGAACATGCAACATCAGTGCATAATTTGTTAGACATGCATTTTTTTTTAATTTTTTGTTGCTATTCTGTCTCTCAGTGATACAATACACCTACCATTCGATTTTTAGACTGACCATTTCTTTGTGAGTGGGTAAACATTCAAAATCAGCAGGGGATCAAATACTTATTTCCTTCACTATATGTATGTGTGTGTGTATATGTGTGTGTGTGTGTGTGTGTGTATATATGTATGTATATATATATATATATATATGTATGTATATATATATATATATATATATATGTATGTATATATATATATATATGTATGTATATATATATATATATATATATATATATATATATATATATATATATATATATATATATATATATATATATATATATATATATAAATTTTGTCACCAGAAGAATATATAATTTTTTTTTTTTTTATGTCACCAGAACAAAATATCTTGAATGCTGTAACAGATACATATATATATTGTTTTTACTTTGCAGACTTATCCACAGCTCAGAAAAAGTTTGCCCATTCTCTCCGCGATTTTAAGTTTGAATTTATTGGGGATGCTGAAACTGATGACGAGAGGTGTATAGGTATGCCAATCTGAGAATCATCCAGTTTAGTACTAGATGTTGCAATATGCTTAACATATTATTTTAATGCGCTGTTTTTTTTATTATAGATGCATCTCTTCAAGAGTTTTCCACTTTTCTAAGAAACCTTGAAGAGCAAAGAGAGATAATGGTAAGATGGCAATCTAATGTAGTGTTCATCTATTATTCATTCATTCATTCATTCATTCAAATATTGCCTGCTAAGTAATATCATGAGCCTGTTCTGATGAGAATGACAAATTGGATTATATTGTATTTTCTTTATTTTGCCTTGGCTGTCAGTTGTGCAACCTACAGTGGGGATCGAAAGTTTGGGCACCCCAGCTAAAAATTTGTATTAATGTGCATAAAGAAGCCAAGGAAAGATGGAAAAATCTCCAAAAGGCATCAAATTACAGATTAGACATTCTTATAATATGTCAACAAAAGTTAGATTTTATTTCCATCATTTACACTTTCAAAATGACAGAAAACCAAAAAATGGCGTCTGCAAAAGTTTGGGCACCCTGCAGAATTTATAGCATGCACTGCCCCCTTTGCCAAGCTGAGACCTGCCAGTGTCATGGATTGTTCTCAATCATCGTCTGGGAAGACCAGGTGATGTCAATCTCAAAGGTTTTAAATGCCCAGACTCATCTGACCTTGCCCCAACAATCAGGACCATGGGTTCTTCTAAGCAGTTGTCTAGAAAACTGAAACTGAAAATAGTTGACGCTCACAAAGCTGGAGAAGGCTATAAGAAGATAGCAAAGCGTTTTCAGATGTCAATATCCTCTGTTCAGAATGTAATTAAGAAATGGCAGTCATCAGGAACAGTGGAAGTTAAAGCAAGATCTGGAAGACCAAGAAAATTATCAGACAGAACAGCTCGCAGGATTGTGAGAAAAACCATTCAAAACCCACGTTTGACTGCACAATCCCTCCAGAAAGATCTGGCAGACACTGGAGTTGTGGTACACTATTCCACTATAAAGAGATACTTGTACAAATATGGTCTTCATGGAAGAGTCATCAGAAGAAAACCTCTTCTACGTCCTCACCACAAAAATCATCGTTTGAACTTTGCAAATGAACATATAGACAAGCCTGATGCATTTTGGAAACAAGTTCTGTGGACCGATGAGGTTAAAATTGAACTTTTTGGCCGGAATGAGCAAAGGTACTTTTGGAGAAGAAGGGGCACAGAATTTAATGAAAAGAACCTCTGTCCAACTGTTAAGCATGGGGTTGGATCAATCATGCTTTGGGGTTGTGTTGCAGCCAGTGGCACAGGGAACATCTCACGAGTAGAAGGAAAAATGGATTCAATAAAATTTCAGCAAATTTTGGATGGTAACTTGATGCCATCTGTGAAAAAGCTGAAGTTAAAGAGAGGATGGCTTCTACAAATGGCTAATGATCCTAAACACACCTCGAAATCCACGGGGGATTACATCAAGAGGCGTACACTGAAGGTTTTGCCATGGCCTTCACAATCTCCTGACCTCAACATAATTGAAAATCTATGGATAGACCTTAAAAGAGCAGTGCGTGACAGACAGCCCAGAAATCTCAAAGAACTGGAAGACTTTTGTAAGGAAGAATGGGCAAAGATACCTCAAACAAGAATTGAAAGACTCTTGGCTGGCTACAAAAAGCATTTACAAGCTGTGATACTTGCCAAAGGGGGCAGTACAAGATATTAACTCTGCAGGGTGCCCAAACTTTTGCAGACGCCATTTTTTTGTTATCTGTTATTTTGAAAGTGTAAATGATGGAAATAAAATCTAACTTTTGTTGACATATTATAAGAATGTCTAATCTGTAATTTGATGCCTTTTGGAGATTTTTCCATCTTTCCGTGGCTTCTTTATGCACATTAATACAAATTTTTAGCTGGGGTGCCCAAACTTTCGATCCCCACTGTATATAATGTCATTCTAGGTTTAACAGCCTCTTGCGTTTCCTCTCTCCTGTGTGGCTGGATCTCTTCAGCCTCTCACTCAGTAGGACAAATTCCCTTTACATCGGTGATCAGAATGCCACCCTTACTGCCATCTGAACAGTTAATTTTTGTCGTATCAAGTGGAAGGTCAGTCAGATATCAAGGAACCCCAAGCAACCTCTGGAGGAAACCTAGGGTTCCCTGGAACTCTGGTTGAAAATGGCTGTTCTAGTGACTCCTCTCCCTATGTGTCTGTGTCTCTGCAGACTCTAGAGGCTCCTCTTCCTATGTGACTGTCGCTACATATACAGTGCATTTGCAAATATAAGTGTCATATACACTATGTGGGCCTTTAATATTAGGGATAGTATGCCACGCACCATTGAAAATGTATACAACTTTAAATTAATTATAAATCTTTACATTTAAAAAAATAAATGCTAAACTTACCTGCCCTGTGCAGTGGTTTTGCAAAGAACAGACCCAGTCCTTTTCTTGGATCCCACTCCTGGCTCCCCCCCCCCCAGCAAACTGCTTGTTAAGGGAGGTACTTGTCCAGGCTTGCTCCTGAGCCCTACAGTCTATGTTTATAGACACAGTGGGGCTTTGAAACCGCACATAATCAGACTAGGGCAGCCTCCAACTATCAGGAACTGCTTCAGCAAAGAACTCTCCTTCTTGCTGAACTTGACAAGAAAACTAGACGACAATACATCCTACGCCATAAGATATATTATGAACATGGTAACAAGCGCGGGAAATTCTTAGTGAAAGCAGTACAGGCCAAAAAGGCAGCCATTATGGTCCACCACCTTAAAGATCATCAGTGAGTTCTACATTCCTCCAACGAGGCCTTAGTTAAACAATTTGAACTATACTACTCTTCATTGTACAACCTCCCTTCTGCCTCCAAAGATCCAGATAAGCATCTTCAGCTTATCCAAGATTTTTGGAAGTAATATTCCCTCCCTTCTGTTAAGAAAGATGCAGCATGTAAACTTGAGGCCCCCCTGTCAGAGGCAGCATTTGATAAAGCACTTAAGATATGAAACCAGGCAGGACTCCAGGCCCTGATGGTATGCCCCTTCAGTACTATAAAATGTTTTGTGATGTTCTTAAACCACACTTAACTGGCTTCTGCTCCTTCCAGTCTGCGCCCCAACTCTCTTTCCAAATCTTTGCGGCCCATATAGCGGTAATACCAAAAGAAGGGAAAGATGAATCTGTAGTTACAAACTATTGACCAATCTCTCTCATCAATGTTGATGTAAAAATGTACACCAAGATATTAGCAAATAGATTACTACCTTATATACTCCCCTCCTTGATTTCCCTAGACCAGATAGGATTTATTCCTGGTAGAGAAGGTCATGACAACATGACGAAAGCCCTCAACCTTCATCATTAGCTTACAACTCAAAAGCAGCAGGGGTTATTTCTTTCTCTTGATGCTGAAAAGGCTTTAGACAGAGTGGCCAGGGACTATGTGGACGTTGTACTGGGCTCTATTGGGCTTCTACCCCGGATGCTAGCCTATATACGTGCTCTATTCTCTGCTCCTGTGGCAAGGGTACATGTGAATGGCCCCCTGTCCAACTTCTTTCAACTTCGTAACGGGACCAAACAAGGACGCCCTCTGTCCCCTCTACTTTTTGTTCTAACTCTTGAACCCCTATTGAACAAAATAAGGTTAAATCCAGATATCAAGTGGATAAAGGTACACACTCACACTTATAAACTAGCTGCTTTTGCAGACCTCCTTCTATTCCTAACCTCATACCTCACTCCCTAATTTCCTTCAGGACCTGGATCTCTTCCACAACATTTCCAATTTGAAGATTAACTACTCTAAATGTGTCCTTGCCTCTGGACTTGGTGAAACTCTGTCGGACCAACTTTCCCTTTACATGGGCCATGGAAGCAATAACTAGGGATGCACTGAAATTTCGGTGGCCGAAACGTTTTGGCCGAAAACACCCCTGCCGCCGCCCGCCTGCCGTCGTCGCCGCCACCGCCCTCCACTCAGTAGTACTCAGCCTTACCTGAGAAACCATTGATCACTGCACTGGGAATAGAGATGAGTGAAGGAAAGATGGCTGCCACTCATCTCTATGCCCTTGGAGGATTGGAGCAATGTCACTTCCCATTCAGACCATTTTTCTTTTTTTTTAAAGCACTAGATCAATGCTTTTTTTTTTTTTTATTCAATGCTTTACATTGCAGAGGAGAGATATGGGGTCTTATTGACTCCATATCTCTCCATAAAGAGGACCTGTCACTAATTATTTCTATCACAAGGGATGCATGCATTTCTTGTGATAAGCATAAAAGTGATTAAAATTTTTTTTGAAGGGACAGTGCAAAAAACCCCCAAAAAACAAAAACATTAAATAAACTTTTTTAAAAAAGTTTAACGTGCCCCTGTTCCCCCTGTGCTCGCACATGGTGGTGAACGCATACGTAGGCCATGCCCACATATGTAAACGGTGTTCAAACCACACACGTGAGGTATCGCCACGAACGTCAGATCAAGAGCAATAATTCTAGCACTAGACCTCCTCTTTAACTTTACATGCTAACCTGTAGAAATTTTTAAAGCATCACCCATGGAGATTAAGTACTGTAGTTTTTCACGCCATTCCACAAGTGTGCGCAATTTTAAAGCATGACATGTTGGGTATCTATTTACTCGACGTAACATCCTCTTTCATAGTGTAAATAAAATTGGGGTATAATTTTTTTTTTTTTTTTTTTGTTATCAAAGTGTATTTTTTTCCAGAAAATATATATTCATTTTTAAAAACTGCGCATTTCGGTTTTCGGCCAAGTGCATTTTGAATTTTCGGTTTTGGCACCAGAATTTTCATTTCGGTGCAACCCTAGCAATAACCTACCTTGGAATTCAAATTCCCACCAGACTGTCAGATCTTTACAGACTAAACCATAATACTATCCTAGAAGAGATGCGCAGTGACCTGAAGCGGTGGGCATCTTTGAATGTCTCCTGGTTTGGAAGAGCTGCACTGCTTAAAATGACCATCCTCCCTCGCTTCTTTTATGTTTTCCAAACAATACCAATTTATCTCCCTACTTCCTTTTTTACCTTCTTTCAACTCATCTTTTCTCTGGCAGGGTAAGCCTCCTAGAGCGAAATTCTCCCGCCTTACCCTTCCGAAGCCCAAGGGGTGGTATTGGACTTTCAAATCTTTGCTACTATTGGGCTTCCTTTCTAGCTCATATAGTAGACTGGGACTTACATCACAAAAGTGAAAAACCTTACTTTAGAACACTCTAGAATGCCCCAATGCTTGAGATAGCTTCCATGGATACACCCTTGTCATGTCTCTCCTTTGGCCAGTTCTCACCCCTAATAGGCCATATGCTGATGGCCTTTCACCAGACGCATAGAAATACCTCCTTGACTCCCTGGCTAAGCTCATAAATTCCTTTCTGTTCTCGTCCGGATTATAGTCCAGGTATGACTGAGAGCTTCCTTCAATGGATTTGGCCCCATAGAGATGGTTTGACTGCCTACTTTTTCAGAAGACTGCTTTCGCTTGCAAGTATTAACCCAAATATTGCCCCTCATCCCATGCCCGACTGGACATACAGTTGCGTTCAAAATAATAGCAGTCAGACATCACTAACCTGATCAATCGCTGTTTTTGGTAAAAATGATACTTCTACATGGCAAATAATTTACTAGCAAGTGTAGTAGAGTAATAGAAATTCAACAGACCCAACAGTCATGACATGCATGCTGCTGATTCTGTGTAATTGAATCACTAATTGAAAGGGTCATGTTCAAAATAATAGCAGTGTGGAGTTCTATTAGTGAGGTCATTCATTCTTTGAAAAACGGGTGGCAATTATTGCCTTTATTTAAGGAAGGAAGGCAGCAAATGTTGTACATGCTGGTTACAGTGCATTTCTCTCTGAAATTCTGAGGAAAATGGGTCGTTCCAGACATTGTTCAGAAGAACAGCGTACCTTGATTAAAAAGTTGATTGGAGAGGGGAAAACATATAAAGAAGTGCAGAAAATGATAGGCTGCTCAGCTAAAATGATCGCAAATGCTTTAAAATGGCAACCAAAACCTGAAAGACATGGAAGAAAGCGGAAAACTACCATTCGAATGGATAGAAGAATAACCAAAATGGCAAGGACTCAGCCAACAATCAGCTCCAGGAAGATCAAAGAAGGTCTAAAGTTACCTGTGAGTACTGTTACAATTAGAAGACGCCTATGTGAAGCCAAGCTATCTGCAAGAAGCCCCCGCAAAGTCCCACTGTTGAAAAAAAGACATGTGCTGAAGAAGTTACAATTTGCCAAAGAGCACATTGACTGGCCTAAAGAGAAATGGCGCAGCATTTTGTGGACTGATGAAAGTAAGATTGTTCTTTTTGGGTCTAGTGGCCGGACATAGTTTGTCAGACGACCCCCAAACACTGAATTCAAGCCACAGTACACTGTGAAAACAGTGAAGCATGGTGGTGCAAGCATCATGATATGGGGATGTTTCTCATACTACGGTGGTGGGCCTATTTATCGCATACCAGGGATCATGGATCAGTTTGAATACATCAGAATACTTGAAGAGGTCATGCTGCCTTATGCTGAAGAGGAAATGCCCTTGAAATGGGTGTTCCAACAAGACACGACCCCAAACACACCAGTAAACGTGCAACATCTTGGTTCTAGACCAACAAGAATCCCCGGATCTTAATCCAATAGAAAATTTGTGGGATGACATCAAAAATGCAGTTTCTGAGGCAAAACCAAGAAATACAGAAGAACTGTGGAATGTAGTCCAATCATCCTGGGCTGGAATACCTGTTCACAGTTGCCAGAAGTTGGTTGACTCCATGCAACACAGATGTATAGCAGTTCTCAGAAATAGTGGTTATACAGCTAAATATTAAGTGATTCAAAGGAAACATTTTTCAGTTTATATAGTGAATGTTTGAGTTTGTAAAGAAGAATACAAACACTGCTATTTTTTGAACAGTCTAATATTCACTTTTCTTAAATTTTTTTAGAGGAACAACACAAATTTGATATATTTTTCTTCATGTTTCGATTTGGAATAGAATGTGTAGTTTTCCCAATGGATTTGTATGTATGGAAATAAACGTTATTCGAAGGATTTTGAGCTTTATTCACTTTTTTCAGCACACTGCTATTATTTTGAACACAACTATATGCAAATTCAACATTTTTTATCTAGGAGAGACAACACAATTCTGGTCCAGACCTCTTACTGTGATTGAGACTCTTTGTAGCAGAAAACACCCTCAAAGACATCTCATATCCACACTATACAGTGGTCAGCATAAATGAGTACATTCCTTTTTGAAAAGTAAGAATTTAATCAATATCTCAATGAACACAAGAACAATTTTCAAAATGTTTAAAAAACTGAGTTTCATAGAACATTTGTTTAGCTCTTTACATGAAGGTAAGGTTAATAGTATAACTTGGATTACAAAATCTTCAGTTTTACTCAAATTAGTTGATGCAAAAATGAATACACCCTACAACAAAAACTACTACATCTAGTATTTTATATGACTTCCACGATTTGTAGGGACAGTACCATGTCTTCTTGGCATGGAATGAATAAGTTGGCGACATATTGAAACATCTATCTTTTTCCATTCTTCAAGAACGACCTCTTTTAGAGCCTACATGCTGGATGAAGAGCGATGCTCAACTTGTCTCTTCAGAATTCCCCATAGGTGTTCGATTGGGTTCGGATCAGGAGACATACTTGGCCACTGAATCACTTTTCACCCTGTTCTTCTTCAGAAATGGCCTTAAATGTGTGTTTTGGATCATTGTCCTGTTGGAAGGGCACGGAATGATGGTAGCATCTTCTCTTTCAATATAGAGCAGTACATCTGAGAATTCATGATACCATCAATGAAATGCAGCTCCCCGACACCAGCAGCACTCATGCAGCCCCACAAAAGGCCATTGCCACCACCATGTTTCACTGTAGGCACGATGCATTTTTCTTTGCACTCCTCACCTTTTGCAACGCCGTACAGTTTTGAAGCCATCAGTTCCAAAAACCTGTATCTTGGTCTCATCAATCCAGAGTACAGAGTCCCTGTAGTCTTCTTCTTTTTCAGCATGGGCCCTGGCAAATTCTAGGTGGTCTTTTTTGTGCATGGGCTTTAGTAGAGGCTTCCTTCATGGACGACACCAATGCATGCCATTCCTCTGCGGTGTACGCCATATTGTGTCACGGAAACAATAAATATTATTATACAGGATTTATATAGCGCCAACAGTTAGCTCAATGCTTTACAATTTAACGGGAGACAATACAGCAACAATACAGTTCAATACAAGAGGGAAAGGAGGGCCCTGCTCCTTGGAGCTTACAATCTAGGAGGGAGGGGTTAGTGGTACAAAAGGTAGTAACTCTGGGGGATGGACTGGTTGGAAGAGTAGAATATTCCATTATTAGCTGAGGGCTGGATAGGCTTCCCTGAAGAGAGAAGTTTTCAGAGATCGCCTAAAAGTGAGCAGAGTAGGTGATAGTCTGATAAATCGGGGTATAGAGTTCCAGAGGATGGAGGAAGCTCTGGAAAAGTCCTGGAGACGAGCATGGGAGGAGGAGACAAGGGAGCTAGAGAGCAGGAGGTCTTGCAAGGAGCGGAGAGTACGGTTTGGGTGATATTTAGAGACAAGATCATTGATGTAATTTGGGGCAGAGTTATAAATGGCTTTATACGTTATTGTTAATGTTTTGAATTTTATCTGTTGGGCAATGGGAAGCCAGTGGAGGGATTGGCAGAGAGGGGTGGCAGATACAGAACGATTAGTAAGGTGGATAAGTCTGGCAGCAGCATTCATGATAGACTGAAGAGGGGATAGCCTACGATGAGGTAGGCCAATGAGGAGGGAGTTGTAATAGTCAGGGCGAGATATAACAAGGGAGTAAATAAGTTGCTTAGTGGTTTCCGAGGTTAGGAACGGGCGTATTTTGGAGATGTTGCGGAGGTGAAGTCTACAAGATTTGGGCAGTGATTGGATTTGGGGGTGAAAGGACAGATGGGAGTCTAGGAGTACACTTAGTACCCTGGCATGAGGGGAGGGACTGATGATTGTGTTATTGATCTTGATGGAGAAGTCAGGGGAGGGGGCACGGGCTGGGGGGAATACTAAGAGCTCAGTTTTGGAAAGATTGAGTTTGAGGAAGTGGAGTGACATCCATGCCGATATGTCGCTTAGTAAGTTAGTAATGCGAGAGGAGACTGAAGGGGTGAGGTGAGGGGTAGAAAGATAGATTTGTGTGTCATCAGCATAGAGATGGTACTTAAAGCCATGGGAGTTTATAAAGAGACCAAGGGAGGATGTGTAGATGGTGAAAAGAAGTGGTCCAAGGACAGAACCTTGAGGGACCCCTACAGAGAGAGGGAGTGAAGAGGAGGTGGCAGCGTTATAGGTAACACTGAAGGAGAGCGGAGTCTCTGAGACCAAGAGAATGGAGTTTTTTGAGGAGTAGGGGATGGTCAACCGTATCAAAAGCCGCAGAGAGGTCAAGCAGTAAGAGTACTGAGTAGTGGCCATTGGTTTTAATCACAATTACCCCAGTTTAGCGAACTGCAGTGAACTTGCATGGCGATTTTCTTCAACCCTTCTCTTCAGAAGACGCTCCTGTCAAGGTGTTAACTTTCGTGGACATTCCTGTGAGATGGTTGCAGTTCCATTGTTAAATTTTTGTATCACTTTTGCTACAGTATTCTGACTGATAAGTAAAGCTTTGCTGATCTTCTTGTAGCCTTCACATTTTCTATGGAACACTATACTACAAAATACTCCCACAAGTACTAGCCATTGAATGCAAACAAGATTTGTTAATTTGCACACACGAAAAAGTATTTTCCCTAACATTCATTCAAGACCATATTGCAAAAATGAATACACCCCAATGAAAGACTTAGGGGCAAAGCTAAATTTTAGACAAAAATTTAATAGGAATTCGACTACAGGTGAGTCTTTATTCATTAAACAGGTGTCCAGCATTATTTGGCATTATTTAACCGCTTGTGTGTGTGTGTGTGTGTGTGTATGTATATATATATATATATATATATATATATATATATATATATATATATATGTGTGTGTGTGTATGATGCATTTCCGGGTAGGGGGTGCACGTGCGGCTGCAGATGTCAATCACCGGGCCAGCAGATAGTTAACCCTTTGATCGACCCTCACATTAGCCCCTTCCTGCCCAGTGCCATTAGTACAGTATCAGTGCTTTTTTTTTTTTTTTTTTTTTTTTTTTTTTTTTTTATAGTACTTATCACTGTATTGATGTCAGTGACACCAGGTTAGTTTCCCCCCCCCCCCAGTGTCAGAATGTCTCCCGCAGTCCCGCTAAGTCGCTGAGCACCGCCATTACTAGTAGAAAAAAAAAATCCCATTATCTATACCGCCATTGTACACGCTACAACTTTCACGTAAACCAATTAATTTACAAGTATTGGGAGTTTTTTTTTTTGCAAAGATATGTCACAGAATACATTTTGGCCTAAATTTATGCCGAAATTTGATTTTTTAAATTTTTTTACTGGACATGTTTAATAGCAAAAAGTCCAAAATATTGTTGTTTTTTCTTAAAATTGTTGATTTTTTTTCCTTATGGCACAAAAAATAAAAAATGCACAGCCGATCAAATACCACCAAAAGAAAGCTCAATTGGTGGGAGAAAAATGACGCACATTTCATTTGGGTGCAGCGTTGCATGACTGTGCAATTGTCAGTTAAAGTAACGCAGCGCCGTAACACAAAAAATGGCCTGGTCATGAAGGGGGGTAAATCCTCAGGAGGGCAAGTGGTTAATCAACCGTAACGCCCTTTTATAATCAGCTGTCTGATGGACACCTGTTTAATGCATATTAGACTCACTTTTGCAACATGGTCTTGAATGAATTTGTTAGGGAAAATATTTTTTTTGTGTGGGCAAATTAACAAATCTTGTTTGCAATCAATGGCCCGCATTTGTGGGAGTATTTTGTAGTATAGTGTCCCATAGAAAATGTTTCTGTAAGGAAAGTAAAGGTTTTCTGACAAAGCTGCTAGGGTGTACTCATTTATACTGAGCTGTGTGTGCGTTGCGTGCGTGTGTGTGTTGGCATAATGTTTAAAGTACCTTTTTGGTCATATTTAACTGGTTTTATGTTAGAAGGTAGTTGGGAAAAGCAAACACACCAAGGGTTGCTTTGTATATATGTATTTTAAGTGGTGTAAAACTGCTGAACGTGGCTCTGAATTTATGAACAAAGATACTGACAAAGCATAAAAAAGTACTCGATTAGACAGAACTGTAGCATTCACAAACCATAATGTACGCCTAGGTTTATGTTTCGTGGAGGTAGACCAACGGTGCTCCAAAGCTCACAGTGTCTTCCTGGCACTTTAAACAGCATAGGAGAGTATAAGATGAAGATCCGACAACTCGTTCTCCCGATAAAAGTACTTTATTCATAAAGGGTACAGTGTGCAAGTTACAGCAGCTTACGCATTTCAGTAAAAATACCTTATTTTATGCATTCCTTTCGCATTTTGCAGAAAGATGTTCAGCCTTTGCTGTGGGAATGTTTACTGTGACTCATTGGTGTAGCCTACACAGCACCACTCTGAGATTTGAGCAATGCTAGGCCAGCATATTCTGGTGTGTTGCGGTGTGCTTTACCACATGGGTGTCTATGAGAACATCAAAGGTTTCTGTAGCTTTCAGAATTCAGTCCAGCTCTCTCTGGGTTGTTTTAGACTTGTGGGGTATTTCAGGTTACAGGATTTCTTTTTCTATGATCATGCTGTACAAGTCTTGTTCTACAGCCAAATGTTATCGGATTCTCACTGTCCTTATGCACTTCTCACCTCTGGTACAAAGTCTGACACGCTAGAGCTGTGTTGTCTAGAAAAAGGTTATGAACAGCTGACAGCATTGCTTTCAGTTTCACAGCAACCATGGGAAAGTCTAGCTGTGGTCTTTTTATGTTCAGAATGTGTCCTGAATATCCAGTGTCAGTAGTGGGGAATGCTTCTTTAAATGGATCATCGTTGGCATACCCATAGGTAAAAGAGAGCAGTCTTTAACCACTTGCAGTCTGGGGCCATTTTGTAATTATAATAATAATTATTATTTTTTTTTTTTTACACAGTAAAATCAGCATTTTTATTTTTTTTTGCTAGAAAATTACTTAGAACCCTCAATTGTTAAATATTTTCTGAAAGTAGAGGCCCTGGAGAATAAAATGGTGCTGTTGCAAGTTTTATGTCACACGATATTTGTGTAGTCGTTTTTTCAAATGCAAATTTTCAGGAAAAAATTAATTTCATCGCACAAAAAATAACGAAGTAAAAAACAAAAAATTATGTTGCGTCAAGCAAATAGATACCAAACGTGTAAAGATTCAACATTTTTTAGCCCTTTTACATAATCAGTGTAGAGAAGTAGAGCCAAAGCTCTTTTGGCCCTACTTCTGCGAATCACAAGAGTGCACTTTGTTCTTCCCTCCTGTGACCCATTTTCAGCTGACACCGGGCTAAAATCTGCTGACGCTACAGGCCCTGTCAGGTTTTTTTTTTTTACATCTCAGTTAGAGAGATACACCCTATCTATTTGTTCCCCCATTGTCTCCAGTAAAGAAAGTTAGGGGGGATACAACATTTTAGAGAACTCTAGAGAATAGAAGACGGGGAAATCTTTAAATGGGGATAACTGTTCCAGTGACAACTGTCTACGAAAAGGGATATCTCCCTGATGGGACGTGTTCCCTACTCTATGTAAAACAAAGGAAAAAAAGGCTGCAAATTTTAAATAAATGGGCTGTGCAAACAAAGTAAAAGTGCCCCAGAATCCTTTGTACAGTATGTATGCATGGAAGCTGAGGTTGGGCTTGTGAGTATTCCGGCACCTAGTGAGTACCCACACAACACTTTATTACTACCTCTGACTGCCAATGAGTCTTGATTGGCATCTTCATGGACATGCTTACATTAATAGGTCTAGGAAGTACAATGCAACTTTTTAGTAAGACAAACCCCACACCAGTTTTTGTTCTGCCAGAACTGACATTTTTTGGAAGCTTCCATAACACTGTTTTTTTAACATTTAAAGACCGTTAAATGACTGACAATCATGTGATTAACAAAGCAAATTACGTTTTTGTTTTTTTTGTTTGTTTTGTTTTTTGTGTGTGTAAATGTAGGTACATTTTCTGTGCACTCCAAATAATCAAGGCCACTAAACAAGTTCTATGTTTTGTTGGACCAGCCAGGCTAGACCACGTAAAAGTGCTATGCGACAGTTTGTATGTATGTTCGATCACAAAATATTGAAGCACTTGTGGCAATGATCTAATTTTAAAACAGTTGTAAAATCTACACCATTACCGGAGTGATGTGAATACTGTAGAGAGGAGAGGTGCACGGTGATGATCAGCAGTGCAGCAAAGAGAGGAGAGGGGTAGGAGTATGGATGATCAACAAGGTGCAGCAATTCAGGAAGTAGAGGAGAAAATTTAGGATAATGCCAGCAAAAGATTACTTCTGATCTGCACCTGCGTAAGTGCACTCCAATCTGGTGCACCACCACCACTGTAAGACAAATAACAAATTGGTGTGTGCCTTGTGTATGATTTGTCATAGGGGGTCCCAGTTAGGAAGGAACATAGAAACTGGAACATTTTCTTGGACATGTGCCAGTCTTTGGTAATCCCCCAATGTGTGTGTGCATTTCTTGAACCTGGGTCGTTCAAGCTATCTGTCACCACTGTATGTATATTTGATTTTATATGAAGTACTTTATTTCTAAGGTATCTCTCTAATGTCTGACATCCTTGTCTTGTGCCTGTGGGTAGCCTTAGATCTGCTTTTCTCAATGGATTCTTTAGGAGTTACATAGATGTCATGTAAACTGTACATATAAGCCAGCTGCCTCTGTCTGTCTGCACAGTGCTGAATGGTATCAGGCTACATATTTGAGCAGGTGGATTATCGCTGTTAGTTGGGCCTCACTTATTTCAGAAGGGGAAAGATAATTTTCTTGGTTTGATAATCGCAGTTTGCACTATTTTTTTTTTTTTTTTATTCCTGTGGTAACTGGGAGAAAAGGATTTCAATCTACAGCTGAAGACAAAATTATTTTTATGGATTTGTAAATTTATATATTTTTTTATTGGGTAGCTATTTGTTTCAATAAATTCGTAAATTAATTTTTGATGAATCCCAGATGTCCAGTACCCAAATATACCTAAAAAAGTTAAAGCAGAACTACCAGAAAAGTTTTTCGACTTTTGCGCATTGTACAAATAGGTTATTTCTAACAATGCTTATATTTGGTCTGGATCACTGCTGTGTAAGGGAAAAATCATCATTTCAATTTCAAATAAAGCCGGCACTGTCGGTATAAGAGGTATGAGATATCTAACACTCACAGACAATAAAGGGATCTTGTCATTTATCTTCCTTTTCCTCTACCTTTTCCATTCACAAAAGACCTTGTATTCTGTCCCTGGAATGCAATGTGTTCTCTGAATGAATAGGAGGAGAGGATAAATGAAAGACAACAAGGTGTTTTGTGAATGGACAAGGGTATGGGGTAAGAAAATAACAGTATCGCTTGACTGTATGAGATTCACAACTCTCATATCTCTCTGAAGTACAATGCTGGCTGTATTTTTCGGCATGAATTATACTTTTACCTTTTAGCAGTAATCTGGATCTAGGATAACCATCATTATAGATAAATTATTTGTACACAATGCAAGGACATAAATCGGGCACAAGCACTGACCTGTTCTGTGCTGTGCGCTGATGGAATGCTTTATGAATTCCCTCCTGTGTTGTGTGTGCAAATTCAAGTTTTTCTGTCATTGAAGGGTATAATATGAAAACATTTTATATGCAAGTGATAAAGGCTTGCCAACACAGGCTAAACATACTAAAAAAAGAATTGGTCTCATTAACTTCAGTTAAAAAGCAAATATTTACTACTCGTATAGTGTTAAGCCAAGATACATGAAATTATTTGTTTTGGTACTTATGTCTTTAAATAGCCTCTTCTTGTCAGTGGTCCAGCTGAAGAAATGAAAACAGAAAACTATTAAAGGAAACCTGTACGGAGAGAAAGATGTAGCCTGCATTTGATAACAGCTCTTTCTGAAATTGATAGCTCTCTGGCTGTAATGATCTAATGGCTTTGGTACTTTTCAGTCAATGACCCAAGACAAGTATGCAGATCAGATGTTTTGGACTTTCATATTGCTAAGTCAGATAGTATTCAATCAAGACTTAGAGGCAGGTAGCATTTTTAGTGGCAGTTTCAAGATTTCTTTCAGTATAGGTTTCCTTTAAGCTAATTTTAATATCAAGCAGGCTTGTAGTGCGTATTTCTTTTTTAGATACAGCTAGTGTAAATACCTCCTGAATATGACCTGGTAGCAGCCTCTTGCAATGCCCTGTATAAAAGCACCCAGACCGGGAAAGGAAGGAGCAGGCAGCAGCTCTTTGCAGCCTGAAGACTGAGAACTGTGCGCTCATCTGTGTTTGATTGCTCAGTTCTCAGTCTTAGAGCCAGTGGGGGACAGATGCTACATCCACCTAGGCACATACAGTATATAATTGTTTGTTTTAAACGGACACATCTCTTAATTACTGACACAAACATTGTATTAGTACTGCTGAAATATTTTTTTTATCTTTGAAAATATATGTCTGTCCTCAGTCCAACCTTGTGGCTGCAGCTGCTGTTTTTAAGATTCTTCATAACAGCCAGCAGGAGGAGTGATCATCAACTTCCTGCTGATTGCAAAAGTGAAAGAACACCTCCCAAGGCACTCTTTAGATTTGTATGTTCCAGAGAGGGAGCTGGGCACTGCATGTAGACTTAAGCTATGCAGTCTGTTCAACAGTTGCCTGATTGCATTCTACTAAACCTGCTTCTAGAAAAGTATTCAAGCAACTGATCAACAAAGTACAGCTAAAGCCAGCACCATGAGCACTGCATTCTCGTTTTACTATCTATTCTGAGGATTAGGAGGTTTTTATACTTAAATGCTAGCAGCTACTTTTACTTTAGTATTTTGTGCGCTCACTCTAACCCTGTGTTGTTACCATCTAGCAGCCAACAGGGAGGAACATGCTTCTCTAAAAGGTTGTTGAGGATGTGCCCTTTCACTCAGGCCTTCACTTACACTCTTCAACTGAATGTATGACTATAAAGCGAGATATTAAGAGAGTTCAATTAATGTTAGACACAGGCATAGTGGTAATGGAGATGGGGATCTCTGGAATGATTCTGAGGTGTTTAGAAAGACTAAATGTACACAAAATGTTAAATAGGATGAAGCAATTGAGAATTGGAACTTGAAGCATATTATAACTTATTTTTTTTAGTTTAGTTGTGCTTTAACCACTAGCCTACAGGGCACTTATACCCCCTTCCTGCCCAGGCCAATTTCCAGCTTTCAGCCCTGTTGCACTTTGAATGAAAATTGCGCGGTCATGCAACACTACCCATATGAAATTTTTATCATTTTTTGTGACAGAGCTTTATTTTGGTGGTATGTAATCATCTCTGGGTTTTTTATTTTTTCTTAAACGTTTTTTCTTAGTTTTTTGTTATAAAATTTTGTAAATAAGTGATTTTTCTCCTTCACTGATGTGTGCTAGTGAGGCTGCAGTGATGGGCACTGATAGGCTGCACTGATAGGTGGCACTGATGAGGCACTGGTAGGTGGCACTGATGGCCATTGACAGGCATCACTGATGGGCACTGATAGGCGGCACTGATAGGTGGCACTGACTGGCACTGTTAGGCAGCACTGATGCGCACTGATAGGTGGCACTGGCTGGCAGCACTGATAGGTGGCACTGGCTGGCAGCACTGATGGGTGGCACTGACTGGCAGCACTGATGGGTGGCACTGACTGACAGCACTGATGGGTGACACTGAAAGGCAGCTCAGGTGGGCACTGATATGTGGAATTGATGTGGCACTGATGGACACTGACAGGTGGCGCTGCTGGGGCTACACTGATCATCAGGGCACACTGATCATCAGTGCTCTGATGATCTATGTACATGTCCCCTCCGAGGAATGCCGATTACCGGCTCTTCTCTCCTCTCGAGCTGTCAGCGTGACAGCTTTTGGGGAGAGAAATGCTGATAACCGGCATTTCCCTGTTTACATGTGATCAGCTGTGATTGGACATAGCTGATCACATGGCCGAGCCGACATCTTCGGTTCTTTCTGTCAACTCACTTGTCTCTGGGACAGAACTGAGGTGAAATGTCCCCAGTGTGCACAAAAAAAGTCTGAAATAATTCTGGCTTATAGACATATAGACAATTATATGTTGCATGTCACCTTTTTGGGTTCTTGCACACTATATTATAGGCTATTTTTATGCCTAGCATACATTTTCCCAGCACCCACCCATGGAATCACATGTGCCGCGTACAGCCTACCAGTTAAGTGAAAGGCTGTAGGCGGCCATACTCTTGTAAACGCCGATGCTTCCCTGTACATGTGCATCTGACATTTTCTGAATGCAGAAGTTTTATGTTTGCGAAATAAGTCATGACGCGCCTGTGCTGGGATATTAATGTTGGGCATAAAAAATACCTACAATATTTTGTGTATGCTTGAACCTATATATATATATATATATATATATATATATATATATATATATTATATTTATATTACAGCAGGTAAAATAAGTAATTAACATGTAACCATTTTTCTCATTAAATATATTTCTAAAGGTGCTATTGACATGAAATTTTCACCACATGTCGGTAAGAACCCATACAATCTATACATACAAAGAAACCAAAACAAATAAGTTAAGAAATTAAGTTATGTGCAAGAAAATGGAATGACACAGGGAAAAAGTGTTGAACACGCTAACTGAAATTCTAATACTTTGCACAAAATCCTTTGTTGGTAATGACAGCTTCAAGATGCCTCCTGTATGGAGAAACTAGTCGCATGCCTTGCTCAGTCTTCAAATCTTGAAGGTTCCGTGGGCTTCTTTTATGAACTCTGATCTTTAGTTCTGTCTATAGATTTTGTATTGGATTCAAGTCAGGTGATTGTCTGGGCCATTCTAGCAGCTTTATTTTCTTTCTTTGAAACCAATTGAGAGTTGCCTTGGCTTTGTGTTTGTGTCATTGTCTTGCTGAAATGTCCACCCTCATTTCATCTTCATCATCCTGGTAGATGGCAGCAGATTTTTATTAAGAATATCTTCGTACATTTTTCCATTTATCCTTCCTTCAATGATATGAAGTTTGCCAGTACCGAATGCTGAAAAACTGCCTCAGACCATGATGTTCCCACCTCCAAACGTCACTGTTGTTATGGTGTTTTTGCGCTGATGTGCAGTGCCATTTGATCTCCAAACATGGTGTGTATTATGGTATCCAAAGAGTCCAATTTTGGTCTCATCTGACCAGACTATATTCTCCCAGTATTGCACAGGCTTGTCTAAATGTTGTGCAGCAAACTTTAAACGAGCATGCTTTTTCCTCAGCAATGGAGTCTTGTGTGGTGATCATGCATACAGACCATGGCGGTTGAGTGCAGGTCTTTCTGAAGCTTTCCACAAGTGGTCCTTGGCTCTTGGACAACTCTTCTGGTAATTCTTTTCACTCCTATGTCTGAAATCTTGCAAGGAGTTTATGGTACGGTTTATGGTAAAATTATGTTCTTTCCGCTTCCAGAATATGGCCCCAGCAGTGCTCACGGGAACTTTCAGACGTTTAGAAATCCTTCTATAACCAGTGCCATCCGTATATTTTGCAACAATAAGGTTGCAAAGGTCTTGAGAGAGCTCTTTGCTTCTTTGTTTCTTGTGTGACACCTTGGTAATGAGACACTTTTTTTATAGCCCATCATTTGAGACTGAACCATCTGATCTGAATTTGCACTGACAAGGGGCAGGATTGCTTTCTAATTACTGATAGATTTCAGCTGGTGTCTCGGCTTTCCATGCCTTTTTGCACCTCCCTTTCTTCATGTGTTCAATACTTTTTCCCTATGTCATTCATATTTGTTACATATTACTTAATTTCTAAACTTATTTGTTTGTGTGTACGGGTTGTTACCGATATGTGGTGAAAATTTCAATAGCGGCTCTGAAAATATATTTACCTAGAAAAATGGTGGCATATTCAATACTTATTTTACCCGCTGTGTGTGTGTATGCATATATATGTGTGTGTAATCTATATATCTCAGACTGTTGTCCACACGCTGAAATTATATTTTTATTTTTTTTGTTACTAGGCAATGAATGTAAATGAAACTTTGATTAAACCTCTGGAGCGATTTCGGAAGGAACAGCTAGGCGCAGTAAAGGTATGGTTTAAAACAATAATACTTTTAGTTTTCATGTTAGCTAAGGTGAGTTTTTTCTTTTTTTTTCCTCTCTTCTGTATCCTCTTGAACACTTTAATCATTAAAGTGGCTCTTTTGCAAAAACTCTTAGGGTAAGTTTGCACGTTATGGACAGTAGACTTCAATAAATTGATATTGTGCAATCCTAATTTGTTTTTGTAAAACATGAGTAATCTTTTTGTCTGTGCTAGATCTTTTGCCAACATTCCTGCGTTGGCTATTGCAAGTCTTATGTCTGTAGAGTGCTTGCCAAGAGTTTTTCATCCACTGTGGCTGTCATAGTCCCCTGCATATGGGACTTTAAAGTGTTACCAAACCCAGGACCCTGCATTCACTTTATCTGGTCTACCACAGGACTAATGCTGATAACAGAGGAACAAGGCAACAGAGAAAAATGACACTTAGCGTTCTGGATAAGTACACACTACAGAGGGATATGCTTTGTTCATATTTCATGTCTGAGGTTTACAAGCACTTTAAGAACACACCACTGTGAAGGGCTGTGTTTGTTCAATGGGTTGCACAGTTGTTCTGTGCAATCACAAGCAGGTTTTCCTACTGTGTCAGTTGGGACACAGTAGCTGCATGGGCACAGCCGTTTTTTGCCAATTTGACATCTGTGTAGGTGCATGTCCCAGAACACAGACCGTATGAGTTTTGGGGATATGTACCTGCACCCACATGGACCCCCCACTTACTGGGGTTTATGGAAGCGATTCAGGGGCTGCACAGCTGCCGGATTGCTTTTATCCGACAGCATTTCAGCGTTTTTGCACACTCCCAGTAGCTGAAACTTCTGGAAGTTTGTGGAAACACCCCCACCACCAAACACCGCAGAAAGCAATGTAATCTGCAGCCTCCTTCAGACGGGTGGTTGGGGGGGTGGTAAAAACAACCAGCAGAGCCACAGTGTTAGGTACACAAACATCCGTCCGTGTGCCTCTCTGAACCTGTCAGCATATTTAGTGGAGGCATCAAGGGCCTCATAGGGCAGCCAAAAGGCCAGATGTAACCCTGAGGCCTCGATTTGTCCAGGTCTGCTTTAAAGTGTAACTAAACGCAAAGCTTTTTTAAAGTTTTGGACAGAATGGAGAGGATTTAGAATAGCTGTAAGGTTTTTATTGCGGTCTGTGCCCTCATTAGGGAAATTCACACACTCTGTTTTTCCAGTTTACCATTTTCACAGAGTGAAAGAAAATCCAAAATTTTGGGTCACAACAGGGATAGAAGGGAAATCTTCCAATGGGGACACTAGTCCTGGTGAGAGCCAGAGGAATTCTCAGTTTGGGGTGTTTGCTCTCACTTCCTGTTTTGGGTGTGGGATAGAAAGTGAAGGAAAATCTGTCTCTCCAGTGAGACACAGATGGCAAAAATAAAACTCACAGGAGTTCTAACCCTCCTTTACTCTGTCTAAAATGAAAAGGAGTTTTGCCTTTCATTCTGCTTTAATTAAAGTGATTGTGAAAGCAGATTTTTTTTAAAAGAACAAACATATCATTCTTGTCTTCTCTATGTAATGGTTTTGCACAGAACAGCCCCTTCCCCCTCTTCTCGGGTCCAGCACTAGCACTCCTGTCTCTTCTCTTGGGCCTAGTACCCCCAGAGCAGGGGTAGGCAACCTGCGGCTTTCCAGCTGTTTCAGGACTACAAGTTCCATCATGCCTCTGCAAGTCATAGCTGTAACTGTCAATTTTGTAATGTCTCATGGGAAATGTAGTTCCACAACACCTAGAGAGACGCAGGTTGCCTACCCCTGCCCCAGAGCAAGCAGCTTACTATGGGAGCACCCAAGCAGGCCCACTTCCAAACCTTTGCTCTGTGGGCCCATTCACACACAGCCGCAGCTCAGCCCCGCCCCCTCTCCTCATTGGCTCACTGGCTGTGATTGACCAAAGCAGGAGTCTCAGCTGTCTTAGCTAATGAAGAGGGAGAGACTGAGGGACAGCTGAGGCTCTTGTGCACATCGCTGGATCGTGATGGGGCTCAGGTAAATATTGGGGGGGCTGCTGCACACAAGGTTTTTTAACTTCCTGCATAGAATACATGAAGGTAAAAAACTTGAGCCTTTACAACCACTTTAAGCCTTTTGCTGCCAGGACCTACAGCACTGCATGCAGCTAGCCAGTTTCATATGCCATACAGACCTGCCATTCCTCACATTCCTGCTTCTGCTATCAGCTCATGGTCACTTCATTGACCATGAGCTGGTAGCAGAAATGCTGAACAAAATTTGATTAGTGCCCCCCCCCCCCCCCACATACTTAAAGCTGTCAGCGGGGTGAGGAGAGAGAGCCTCTACAGCTGCTGACAGATGTGACTCGCCCCCAATGATCCCCTGTGGCCCTTCCATGCAGTGCTGCTAGCCAGCTCTCCCTCCTCACTCTCCTTCCGACTGCAGCCTCCGACAGCTGTCAGAATGAAGTACAAGGGGGCTGCTTAGCAGCTCCCCCACTGTCCATCCTAACAGCTGTCGGCAGGGGGAGGAGGGAGAGCAGCTGCTGACAGATGTGACTTCCTCCGCGCCCCCCCCCCCGTTACCCCATGCAGTGCTGCTAGCCAGCTCTCCATCCTGCTAGCTGTAGCTGCTGACAGCTGTCAGGATGGAGAGCAGGGGGCTGGTAAACATGTTTCCAGCTCCCCCACTCTCCATCCTGATAGCTATCAGCAGAGTGAGAAGGGAAAGCCGCTGCAGCTTCCTTTCCTGAATGCAGACAGCGATCAGCACATATCGCTTCTGTATTCATTAACCACTTGTCCTCTAGAGGATTTACCCCACTTCTGACCAGGCCATTTTTTGTGATACGGCGCTGCGTTACTTTAACTGACAATTGCGCTGTTTTCCCCACAAATAGAGCTTTCTTTTGGTGGTATTTGATTGCCTCTGCGTTTATTTTTTGCGTTATAAACTAAAAAGACCAACAATTTTGAAAAAAAATATAGTTTTTACTTTTTGCTATTAAATATGTCCAGTAAAAAAATCTTAAATAAAATTTTGTCATAAATTTAGGACAAAATGTGTTCTGATACATGTCTTTCCTAAAACAAAATGCCAATATGTGTAAATTAATTGGTTTGTCTGAAAGTTATAGCGTTTACAAATGGCGGTATATTTACTGAAATTTTTTTATTTATTAATTTTTTTTACTAGTAATGATGGCGATCAGCGACTTACAGCGGGACTGTGGCGGGCATTCTGACACTGGGGGGGACATCCCCAGTGACACCAATCAATGCTAATAAAAAGCACTGACACTGTACTAATGGCACTGGACAGGAAGGGGTTAACATGTGGGGTGATGAAAGGGTTAACTGTGTGCTGTTTTACTATGTGGGCTGTGTGTGTTTCACTGTAAGCACACTGCTTTGTATGGCTCTGCATAGCAGTGTGCAGGAGCTGACGGGAGAGATCTGTATTGTTTACATACAGGTCTCTCCCACGTTGGAAATCCTCGGAGATTGCTGGGTGCTGGTGGGAAATCACCAGCCCCACCAGCTGGTAGGTAATCACCAGCCGAATGGCGGTGCAGGTAGAACGCACGTGCCCCCCCCCACCTGGAATTGCAAAATCACGATCACGTATATATACCTGATTTCATGCACACCAGTGCCTCCCTGTAGCAGTATTTCTGCTATAGGGGGTGAGGAAGCAGTTAATCGCTGATACATAGTAAACTTGTGTTTACTAGGTTTCAGTTTGTGAATGAAAGTGTTTACTATGTTCCTTTTTATAAATGAATAGAAGTCTATAAAGACTCCTATCCATTCATCTAAAGTGCAGCTCACGCTGTAGAGAAAGGGACTGTCTTCAGTAGCACCTTCTTTTTATTTTACTGATCATGTGCTTTCAGAAAATATATGGTTTAGGGGTCAAACTCTGAAAGCTGTAAGTGAGAAATTAAAACCTCCAGTTTTTTTAAGAAATGTTTGCGTTCGTTCGATTTTCACCATTTTGCAAAAAGTCACCATTTAAAATGTACAAATATTATTTATTAACTCAATATAGGATAAACGTTTTATTTAGTAGGACGTTTGTAACATTTGCTGTATATGTATGTTAATAATTACTTGAGTATATTTTTTGTGAAAATCTTGTTTTTAGGGCACCGCAACATTTGCACAAATATCGCGGTGCCCTAATTCAGGAGCACCTGTTTTTTTATTCTACTGTTCATGTGCTTTTAGAAAATATATGGTTTGGTGGGTCTTTTGCAAACTGAAAGCTGTAAGGGAAAAATAAAAAAAGCAATGGAAAAATTACAAAAATGGTCTGGCCACATACAGTAAGTTTAAAAGTTGAGCTCAGGGCCTGGCAGCGAAGGGTTAATGCAGTTGTACGAGATAGATGTTCTATTTGAGCTGAAACTAGTGTTTGAGCCTATGTATTGACATACATTTCTGTCTTACAGTAGCTCCGTAATGCAGCTGTCTGTGCCATAAAGCTCACTTGAGCATCTATTAAATTTGTGTATTTGCTTTGTCTGCTTTGGGAGTTTGTTACATAATGCTGTGACCCAGCCAGGCAGATTATAGAAGCACAGCTCTAAATATGTCGGTGGAAATATTTTCTAAGTTGAATATTTTCTTAGCATTGCGCTTGGGTGGGGTACTGCCTCCTGTCCTCGTCCAAAAAAGGAATTTTAGAACAACTTGTGTTCAGAGGCTCTTGGAGGTGGATCAGCTATTGTATGGCTGTATGGGCACAGCAACAGGATAACAAGGGAATATTTTTATACACGAAAAGCTGCTCTATTCTGTTCAAGTAAGAATTTACACAACCTTTCATTATACCTCCTATTCTTTTACAAATGTGTTAGAGGAGTAAAGTCTTTATAATAATATTTTCATAATTCCAATATTACAAAAACAAATGTGTATATCTTAAAGAGAACCTGTTGTTAACGTAGTGGTATTGTTAATCAGGCAAAGGATAGTTGTGCTGTACTGACGGCTCAGAATGAAACAATCTCCTCTGGGTGATCCATGTACATTGCAAGGCTTTTATCAAACTTTCTAGCCGAGTCCATTTTGCTTCTGTTCTGTTCTGCAGTAAAAGCTGAGTGTTCCACTATGTCCTTGGAAGACCAGTTCCTCATTGGGAGAATCTGCACTCATAACCAATTGATGCACTTTCAGTGTTTTTAAATAAGGACAACTGCAGTGTCTACATCCCTTTTTAAAAAAGTAATTAATCTTTGGGCAGTATCTCACCAAAAATGAATTCTTATTTCACAGGATGCCTAAAATTTCACTTGCATCTTAGTGCAGACACCTTGAGAAAATCAGTGCGCCAATCACACAGGCAGGAAATTACATTTCTGGAGGTCTTCTGTTTACTAACAATGTACAGAACACATCCAAGTTGCAATATTGCATTTAATTTTTAGACAATTTTATCAGATTAGAGTGACTTCAAAAAGAAAGCTTTTTTTAATAACCTAAATACAAATTTACTTATCTCAATTTTATATGCTAGATTTTTATTTATTTTTACATTTTTTTAGTGGAATTCCCTTATAAATATAGTTCTTCAAACATCTACCTGACCCTAGGATGGAATGGATAAATACAACCTGTAAAAGTGCTGTTGCTATACTTAGCACTGCTGCTTCCAGGGCAGAGGTGCTGTCACAGGAATCTAGAGCTAGGGAGGATGCCAAGTACTGATGGTTTCAGTATTACAATGTAAGAATCTGACTACACTTCAAAGAGGATTCCAAATCAAATGTAGGCTAAAGCTTAACTCCTGACATTAACCCATGCAATGTATAAGTTAAGCCCATGTCACAAATGCAAATTTAATTTCACTTAAAGAAATTAACAGGGGTTAAAAAAAAGTTTGGTAGTTGGCACATCTACCTAGCAGTGCAGTTTAAAACCAGCCTGGGACCCTATCTGCATGTTCTCCCTGTGCTTGCGTGTGTTTCACTCCAAAGTAGTATCGATATTTCTATTGCACACTTTCATGGATAAGGCTTTAGGAGTAACGGCTTCTACAGCAACAACCATCTGTAACTGGAGACATCACAGATCAAATGAACATATTTGTCAGCACACCACAGATCATCAAATATGTCCAAGTCTTTATTGAAGAATGATCTTGTCACAGAAGACATAGTCACATAGTGCAACGTTTCGGAGCCATGGACCTCTTGGTCAGGTGTGTGATGACATGCCTGACAAAGGGGTCCTGTGCTCTGAAATGAACTATGTTTTCTGTGATATGATCATTCTTCAGTATAGATTTGGACATATTTGATGATCTGTGGTGTGCTGGAAAATATGTCCATTTGATCTGTTTCACTCCAAAAACATGCTTGTAAGGTAATTGACTCCTGTCTAAATGTTCTAGTATGTGTGTGTATGTACATGAGATTGTTGGCGTTCTGTAAATACCTGTTATAATTTCACTTTAAACCAGAGATGTGAATTCTGGTTTCTGTGCAGAGCCTGCCTAAGGTTGACCATACATTATACAATTTTCTTGAGATTTTTGGTTTAGATTTACCAAAAACCATATAATAGGAGGTCACACCTAACAACACTTTCAATTGTATCCAATTAGGCAGGCTCTTGCACTACATAGTTGAAGGTAAATCTAAAGGAAATTGGACAGAACATTGTATAGTGTATGGCCAGCCTATGGTTTGATGATAAAAAGCTCTCTTAACTGCATCTCATGGGCTTATAGCAAAGGGTTTCCTGGCTAGTAAAGATAGCAGGGACAAACTGCTAACTTGTTTGGTGTCCTCATGTAATAATCTCCTAAAGTGCTTCATCTTTGATTGTTAGACCTCATGCATATGGACATTTGCAGGTATAAAATATACCTAGCATAAAGATCCCATTTTTCCACATCCAGTGACCTGCAGGTGGTACAGCCAGCCATAGAAGTGAATGGCTGTACTTCTCTGTCCTTATATAAACACTGATGCTTATTTGCAACAGTGTTTACCTGTGCATACAGTGTATTTTATGTTCTCCCCGCAGCCCCCTAGGCTTTATGTGCCTTCAAATATCTGTGCTTGTAGCCTTATTGTCAAGTACTTTTCCAATTTATGACAATGACATAATTTGCCTTTAGTGATCCCTTGATTAGCCCTCTTGGTGGCCTTGATTAAAGTGGGATTACCATGTTCTTTTTTTGTTTCACTTTGAAAAGCCAGGCAGTTAAATATTAAACTGACAGACACTGTCAATATGAAGCTTATAATATTTGAAAAAGAGTTCTCAAAAATCAGAAGTTGTTTTGACATTCAAGTCAAATTGCTTATTTCAGTAAATTAAGCAAGTGTAGTTTTGGCAATTTATGCCCACAAGTGTTGTCTGTAGCTTTTCAGTGCTATTTAGTTTTTCTACCCCGTCCCATATACCTTTTGTGTTTTATGTTCTATGTTACATGTTTTATGTTATATTCTGCATGCTTTAACATTATTACATTTGCACAATTAGAATACAAAATCGTATTGTCTGTTAAAGATGTGTCTGGCATAGGAATCCTGTTTCTTTTCACTTTCACATTTCAAATGATGTATCAGCCAGCTGGTCTGCAAGCTTCCTTTTTCCTTTTGACTAGTTAGAGCAGCATTCCTCAACTTTTTTTTTTTTTTAACAGAAACTGGCTGACATTCGGCCCATGTGTACGTCAGTCGGTCTAACAGAAGCCGGACATTCATCTGCTGATTGGCTTCTGGTTGGCTGCTGGTGTATGCTTTGGGGGGGGATTGCTGTACTTTCACTAACACGCTGCTTGTGTTAGTACAGCAATCTGTCGTGTTTTTTTTGTTTTTTTTTAATTTATTTTGCAAGTACTCCTGATGAACCCAGATTGCATCCTGGTTGACAGAAGCTGGGTTAGTAAAATTGTGACACTGCCAAATGGCTTATTTGCGGTTTTTTGATTTTACATTCATATTTTTGTTGTACATGTTACTTATGGACATACCATTCAGCTTTATTTTGACTAGTAATTAGCGTGTTTAAAGTGAAATTCCACGTAAGATTTTTTTTTTTTTTATAATTGAGTAGGAAAGGATTTTGAAATCCTTTGTTGGGGTTTTAAAGCCTCTCATGAGAAGTCTCCTGGATGTTCAGCACATGTGCAGCAGAATCTGTATTTATATTAAAATTAGTCCCAATTGTGGACCTTCTTTAGACAAGAACGGGGATTGTACTGCACATGTGACGCCCTGACTAATGGACTTTTCAGCAGGAGGTAAGTGTAAGGGATTGTAAAAATGAGAGATGTTCAGTTTATATGCATTCATGCACTGACTGGCCCATTATGGTCTACCGAAATGCATGAAAATGCACGTATTGTGTGTCGTAATGAGTTTTAATGCATTTCCAATGAACTGTGGGTGAGCCTAAGGCAATTTTTTCACCCACAGGTCTTGCAAGATGGCTGTCAAGTCTTTCTTCTTTGACAGTGAGGCACCCCTCCCCCCAATCTGTACAACCCCAAGGATAAATTACAAAATGCACAGTTTATTTATTTCACAGTTACCTTTTAAAGGCTCTGTTGCCCAACATGCAGACCTTTTAAGTGCTACTTGTGTGACCCTTGACTTCAGCAGTCTAGTTGGAGTGGGATCACAAAGTTGTAAATGGGTAGTAGCAATGATTTCTGCTAGCCTAATGTAACATGTCCCTAGTCTCTCACTGTCTTCTGCAGCCTACAGTCTCCTTACCCCGGTACCATTCACACAGTCTCTGGCCATCATTCTCTCTAGTATCTCGAAAGTCTCTGGCAGGCCTCCCTAGCTATACATATCTTAAACCTGTGGCCCCTTTGATGTCAGGGGCTGCAGTTTATTTTCCCTATACTTGTAAGTTAACACTGATAATGACATTTTTGGTAAAAGCAGATGGTTTGAATTCCCAACCTATATTTTTAGCTATGACGGCAATGAGAGCAGATTTCTTGCCTTTGCCCATTTTACACTTACTGTAGGTAGTTAACATAGGGGGTTTAATTCTTAATGCTATATATAATGTAATGTACACTATATGAATATATGGAGAATCCTATTGTGAGAGTGAGATCTCCTGTAATCATAATGATCTCAATGTAAAGGCATTATAAAGAGTGAAACTTTTTTTGCGTATTTATGTAACTTCTTTGTATGCGTTTACAGAATTTAATGATTGTGTATCTGTTTTCAGGAAGAGAAAAAAAAGTTTGATAAAGAGACAGAAAAGAGCTACAGCAATTTGGATAAGCATTTAAGCATGTCTTCAAAGAAGAAAGAGCCACAATTGCAGGAGGTAGGGCTAATGCATTGTTATACAGAATATTTTGTTTTATAGATATAAAGGCTTTTCTTTTGGCTTAGTAGTGCCGCTCTTTAAGGATCCACGCACACTGGGCTTAAAAGACCACTGCTTTTACAGGAGTTTTGCTTGTTGAAGCAGCTCAATGTTATCCTATGTGTTATGCACAGAGAGACATATTTTAAGCTCAGCGTTTAGAGACAGAAAAAAAAACCCTTCTGGTTTGAATTTTTGAAAGGAGTTTTCTGACAGAATGTAACACTAAATGCTCTTAAACGCATGCACAAAAACGCTCTATATGAGCGTTTTTTCTGCCAAAAGAACTGGCGGTTTTTTTTTTTTTTTTTTTAAACCCAGTGTGCATGAACCTCAATTGTGCCTCGCTGAGCCTCTTACTGCATGCTTATCATATAAGGTCTGAATGAAAACAAAAGACTCTCTGCAGTCTTTAATGATGTGAAACATCCACTATGTTCTGAGGACCATGTTACCTAGGTGATTAAGCTTTAGATGAAAACAAAAATGAATACTTTTTAAAATCAATGTAATTTGATAATACAGTCATGTTGTCTTCATATGAACAGCCCACATTTCTACAGATTTCGAAATCTGCTGCAAATCTTGCTTGCTCTGCCCAGTGCTGTTTTTTAAAATCTTTGTGAATCCTATCTGTGTTCTACTGCTAGTTATACGGTGCATTTATTATTTTTATTTATTACATGTGCTTATATAGCGCCGTCAATTTATGCAGTGCTTTTACATACATATATTGTACATTTCACATCAGTCCCTAACCTTCAAGGGGTGTACAATCTAAGGTCCCTAACTCACATTCATACATACACATACTAGAGCCAGTTTACACAGGAGCCAATTAACCTATCATGTCTTTGGAGTGTGGGAGGAAAGCGGAGTACCCAGAAGCATACCCACCCAAGCACATGGTTGGGATTGGAACCAGCGACCCTAGTACTGCCAGGCAGAAGTGCTAACCATTTAGCCACTGTGCTGCATCTACAGTATTTCAGCAAGTGTGAAAAGATTGGATAGGCTGTGTATTTGTTTTCACTTGTAAAATGTGCTCCTGACATGTACAGTATTTGTGCTCAGTGATGCCAAGTATGTAGGTTCAGTAAATGTGGATTGTATTTTTACCGGACAAGACAGTGGTCCGGGTTCTTCTACAACTGTTCACTGATTCACATGCACATTATAGCTTTCTTGTCATTGCTTCAGGTAGAAGTGTGCAATCTAAGTTTATAAATGATCCAGACATGGTAACTTTGTTATTGGCATCCCAAATGTGCCCATTTTCCAAGATCCAAAGACCAAATCAACGAATGACATTCAGTATACCTGAATCATCATTGTGACTGCAGATTTTTGATACTCTTGTTTTCTCAGGAGTTATGCATGACCACATATGTGTTTATAAGCACACACCTATGGACGCTCTTATGCAAATACTAGTAACCTTTTATTTGCTGGATGACAGTAGTGGAGACATTTCATTTACATTTGCATTCCAGATAGACTTAAAATAGTTTATAAATCTAGTACCAGGCTTTGATTATACCTCTGTGTACTCAATTTGATCATAGGAAAAATTCTTTATTCAGAAAGCTCTCTGCTGTTCACACATTGCTCTATTAATGGAAGTAAGAGTTATCTTGTTAGTTGCAAGGCTGAAAACACTGTGTTTTTCTTGGCTTTCTTTTTATTCTCCAGAGAAGTTATTTTCAAATTAGCATGCTTTTTCCAAAGGGTCTGCTGCGGAGGAATGTATGAGAACATGAGCAAAGGATGTGTTTGTGACCTTTCTGATAGGGTCATCTCACCAGAGAAAAGAGAATCTGCTAATCCACATATCCCTAAGCATTGGGAATTCACATCATTGAATAGTATTCTGGGTTTCTGCAGATAATCCCTGATATCCTTTGCAACAAAAAGTAGCATTTGATTATGATCTTTACATCAAGGCCACATTGTCAGGGCATTTTAACTCCAGCTGTGGCTGAATTCACAGTTGGTTGCAGATAGTTGCAAAGCAATGATGGGTTGACAGTTCGCTGGTGGTCACATGTGATCACAGATGAAGCAATTATCTGCAGTTACACCGGGTGCGATTTGGCATGCGATTTGCATGTCAGGTGACTTGCAAATTGTATGCCAAGTCACACCCTATTGTTCGCTATTAGAGCGGTCATATCTGTGCAGTTTCGACTTGGTCGGAGCCGCACCGATTTCTAAAGTAGTACATGCAGTACTTTTGTTGCGATTTGCTTAGACATCTGTGTTGGATGTCTTGCAATTCGCAACTGAAATCGGCAGGTCACCCAATTTCAAAATTGGCTTTGATGTGACCGGGGGCTTAGGTATAGACAATTACCCTTTGGTGCAAGCAGTTTGCGACCAACGGTGATAATCTGTCCCATACATGCAAACATCTATGGACGCTATTAGTCTGTTATTGCTTTGAATAGGCAAAAAGTTTGCAGTGACTTTCTTCAACCACAGTAATCTGCAGGAAACTTCCTGCAGCTGAAATTAACATGCCATATGAATGAAGCCGTAGGCCTGCTTCACATGGGCTTCAGCTTATATAAGAGCAATGTAAACAGCAAGCATTGATAAATTATTTGCAGACCTTTCAGCAAGCTTTGTTAAAGCTTTACAAGTACCATTCAGCTCCAGCTTGTAAATATTGAACACAGATCCTAATGGGAGTGTTGAGTGCCACTTTGAACAAGCTGCTAGCAGGCTTCAGCACATCTGGAAGCTTGGTGGAAGCCTGCTAGCAACTTGCTTAAAGGGGCAATCAACACTCCTATTAGGATGTGTTCAACATTTAGAAATTGGAGCTGAATGGTACTTTAACAGTTTCAGCAAAGCTTGCTGAAAGCTTTGCAAATGCTTTGTCAAAGCTTGCTATTCACACTGCTCTTCTACAAGCTAAAGTCTGTTTGAAACAGACCTTAGTGAGTTAATTTTGAGGGCAGGAGGCCCCCAGTTGCTTGCCACACATCGCTGTCGGTCATCAGGCAGCCTTTCACAGAAATGGGCCAGGAATGCCTGCACTAACCAGATTTAAGACTCACTGGGACCCTAGCAAGGGACCTTCTTTGGAGCATACCAATTTCAGTGTTAATTTGTGGCTCATAAACACTTAAATATTGCCCAATAATAATATTGCCCATCTTTTTACATTTCAAATTAAGAATTAAGTTAAGATTTCAAATTCTAAATTCTCTTTCCAAATTCTTAAATTGTGTTAAAAACATAAACTGTAAAGAGACTATCAGTACAAAAATGTATTCAGTTAGTATGCATTGTGCACTGTGATTTCAATTCAACTAACTTTTATTAAAATACAATTTGATTTTACCTGGATATAATTCCCACTATTACATGTCCGCATATATGAGATGTTTTTGAGGGAAACAAAAATGCCTGCTGTGTCAGTGACGGTCACTTTTCAGTTGCTGGAGCAATATGGCCATGCATTCTGCTATTATTTGATATCGGGAAAGCCAGTGACAGCTGAAGAACTTGTAAATGAATACATAGATCTTTACTGGAGTGTATTACAGAACAGGATAAAAATTAAAGTTTTTAATGAAAAGCTGAAAAAGCCTGATAAGAAAAAATAGATTAGGAAAATTCTTATGAGCATTGTAAATAGAAAAACCTGCAAGAATCACTCAACATGCAGAGGTCCTGAAACCCCACCTATCATAGGCACCTGTCTGGCTGATCCTAAAAATAAATTATGTATATATATGTGTGTGTGTGTGTGTATGTGTGTGTGTGTATATATATATATATATATATATATATACACACACACACACACATATACAGTGGGGCAAAAAAGTATTTAGTCAGCCACCAATTGTGCAAGTTCTCCCACTTAAAAAGATGAGAGAGGCCTGTAATTGGCATCATAGGTAGACCTCAACTATGAGAGACAAAATGAGAAAAAAAAATCCAGACAATCACATTGGCTGATTTGGAAAGAATTTATTTGCAAATTATGGTGGAAAATAAGTATTTGGTCAATATCAAAAGTTCATCTCAATACTTTGTTATATATCCTTTGTTGGCAATGACAGAGGTCAAACGTTTCCTGTAAGTGTTCACAAGGTTGGCACACACTGTTGCTGGTATGTTGGCCCATTCCTCCATGCAGATCTCCTCTAGAGCAGTGATGTTTTGGGGCTGTCGCTGGGCAACACGGACTTTCAACTCCCTCCAAAGGTTTTCTATGGGGTTGAGATCTGGAGACTTGCTAGGCCACTCCAGGACCTTGAAATGCTTCTTACGAAGCCACTCCTTCGTTGCTCGGGCGGTATGTTTGGGATCATTGTCATGTTGGAAGACCCAGCCACGTTTCATCTTCAATGCCCTTGCTGATGGAAGGAGGTTTGCACTCAAAATCTCACGATACATGGCCCCATTCATTCTGTCCTGTACATGGATCAGTCGTCCTGGTCCCTTTGCAGAGAAACAGCCCCAAAGCATGATGTTGCCACCCCCATGCTTCACAGTAGGTATGGTGTTCTTTGGATGCAACTCAGCATTCTCTCTCCTCCAAACACGACGAGTTGTGTTTCTACCAAACAGTTCTATTTTGGTTTCATCTGACCATATGACATTCTCCCAATCCTCTTCTGGATCATCCAAATGCTCTCTAGCAAACTTCAGACGGGCCCGGACATGTACTGGCTTAAGCAGGGGGACACGTCTGGCACTGCAGGATCTGAGTCCCTGGCAGCGTAGTGTGTTACTGATGGTAGCCTTTGTTACATTGGTCCCAGCTCTCTGCAGGTCATTCACTAGGTCCCCCTGTGTGGTCCTGGGATTTTTGCTCACCGTTCTTGTGATCATTTTGACCCCACGGGGTGAGATCTTGCGTGGAGCCCCAGATTGAGGGAGATTATCAGTGGTCTTGTATGTCTTCCATTTTCTAATTATTGCTCCCACAGTTGATTTGTTCACACCAAGCTGCTTGCCTATTGCAGATTCAGTCTTCCCAGCCTGGTGCAGGTCTACAATTTTGTTTCTGGTGTCCTTCGACAGCTCTTTGGTCTTCACCATAGTGGAGTTTGGAGTGTGACTGTTTGAGGTTGTGGACAGGTGTCTTCTATACTGATAACAAGTTCAAACAGGTGCCATTGATACAGGTAATGAGTGCTGGACAGAGGAGCCTCTTAAAGAAGAAGGTACAGGTCTGTGAGAGACAGAAATCTTGCTTGTTTGTAGGTGACCAAATACTTATTTTCCACCATAATTTGCAAATAAATTCTTTCCAAATCAGCCAATGTGATTGTCTGTTTTTTTTTTTCTCATTTTGTCTCTCATAGTTGAGGTCTACCTATGATGCCAATTACAGGCCTCTCTCATCTTTTTAAGTGGGAGAACTTGCACAATTGGTGGCTGACTAAATACTTTTTTGCCCCACTGTATATATGCTATATATACATTTTAATAAATGTTTTTCTTTTTGGTTGTTTTTTTTTTTTTCCCCCTCCTACTGTATTAAAAAGTTCAGGCAGCTTATTCTTGGCTCCAGGAATCAGAATTTGTTTATTCCCCTGTTCTGTGGAGTGCGTGCTTGCTGTCTGTTTGCCTGCTTCAATGTAACTTTGCATGTCCTGTACAAAATCAGCGCACTTTCCTTTGTAAGACTAAGCTTTACACTGCATGCAATACCTTATACATGGAATTTCCAAAACCTTTTCAGTTCCAATGATAAATCCATGTAGAGGGTTATAGGTGGCTTAAGATATGACGTCTGTCTGTTTTGAATACACAGCTCTTAAATTTCTTTGAGTGAGATGCACAGATCTTTTCCTTAAAGGGTATGGCATGAGATGTACAGTGCAGTTATTTTGGAGCTTTAAGCAGCTGTTTTCTTTCTTCCTCTTTCAGGCAGATGTCCAAGTGGAGCAGAATCGACAACATTTTTTTGAGCTGTCACTTGAATATGTGTGTAAACTGCAGGAAATCCAGGAACGGAAAAAATTTGAATTTGTGGAACCTGTAAGTGAGGACAATGGTGTATATATACACAAAGGAAGCACTGATTTCTTATAAACTGATGGTGTTTTTTTCCTGTCATTTATGAACTACCGTGTCCTTTCAGTTTTACATGCAGCAGTATGTTGTAGTTCGGCCCCTTTCAAAACCGGAACAAAAAAAATGGACAAACGGACAATAATATATTCCAATGGGAGTTTGGATGTATATGGATGAGCATCAGTATATATCAAACATCCATGGCCATTTAGGGCAACAATTGGAAACAGAATAGGTTTTCAGTGTTTATGCAGGCTTATTGGTGCAAACTGATGTCATAAGTTAGGGCCTGTTCACACCAGATGTTAAAGGACTGTGTTGGGCAGTTATTCCAAGACAAGGTAGATGGTGTGCGCTGAAAAAAAGTTTGACTTGCAGCGCAGTGCAACACAGTCCACACTGACACTAATACTAATTTTAAAAATGCTTTTTAAAAAAGTCCTACCCAAAATATATTAACCATGACTTTTGGCCCTATACCATAACTCTGACACTAACCCTGGCACTGGCCTAGATAAACCAAATGCGATATCTCCTGCGCTCCGGGACCCAGACTGGTGGTAAGTAGATGGAATCAGACTCCAAAAAAGCAAGGAGGGGACCACCGAAATAGTTAAGGTCGTGCAGCTCCACACCAAGGCTGGGGAAGCCCAAACAGAACTGTGAGGAAGAACAAAAAAGAAAAAAGAAGCGCACCAACCTTGCGCATTACCTCAGTAACCAAAATTTATTAAATAAAATAAAAGAATGGTACTCACAAACAGCGAATAAAAACAGGCATGTCAGTCCTCAAAGGGACTTTAAAGGCAAGATGCAAATGCGAATCCCATCATGGAGGAAGCCACTCAGTACAGCTGACGCGTTTCGAAGGACAAGCCTTCTTCCTCAGAGCTGGCCTAGATAAAGCCTTGATCTAGCTATTTTTTCTTTTTCGTTTATTCTTTTTTTTCACACTTTTGTTAGTTTACATCTTTCTCTCCTGCAAGGAGAGAAAGATACAGTGCATCTTTCTCTCCATTCAGAAGAGAGAGAAAACATGGCTGCACAGTGACTGGTCACAATGATCTGTGAGGCTGCATATCTGTGTACTGTTGGCAGGAAGGGGTTAATAAAATGTTGATTTTGTGTCAATTCAATAAAGTTAACCCTTAGGGTTTTTAAAATGGAAAGTAAATCCCAATGTTTACAAATACAACACTTTTTTGATTACGTGTCCCAGGAAGAGGTGGCATGTACAGGATATACTTGTCATCCATCTTTATCATTCTAGAAAGGTGTGAAGATGGTGAGGAGTATCTCCTTCAAGACCCTTAAGCTTGTACACACGATGGGAATATTGGACAAATGATCTGTTTTTTGCATGCCAGTCTCATATCAAAAGTCAAGAGTTTTCTAAAGTTGTGAAAATTCTTCTACGACAAAAAATTTGGAAGTGATGTAATGTATTGTATTTTTGGGCAAAAATTGTGCTGATTAAACAAAAAGGGTATGATCTGGTAACGAACGAGAAACATTTTCCTGCTTGTCCCTTCAAATAATTTTGTCCGAAAGCTGTGTACTAACAATCGGATTATTGTACGTTCGCTTTGAAAGCGGTATGTTTCATACAATTTTCTGATCGTGTGTACTAGACTTTTCTCGAATGCTTCACTTATTCAAAATATCTGTGTATGCATACAGTATATATGTAATGATTTATAGGAATTGAAACTGATCTGGTAGAACTGGGCATTAATGGATAACAAACAGATGTATACAGATTAAATGTAACCAATTTCCCACCGCCCTATAGCAGAAATACTGCTACAGGGTGGCAGGAGTGCGCAGTATCACATATATGTGTGTGATTTTGCATTTCCTGGTGAGCCACGCTGCCATTGGCGGCCTCGTTTTGTCAATCACCGGGTCCCGGCCGGTGATTCCCTGCTGGCACCTGGTGATCACCGAGTATCACGGACGCGGAAAGAGCTATTTATAAACAATACAGATCTCTCCCGTGTCAGCTCCTGCACACTGCTTTGTATGGCTCTGCATAGCAGAGCCATACAAAGCAGTGTGCTTACAGTGTAAAGCACACACAGTGAAACATCACACATTGTGTGGTTGGATCTCTGCCAATTGCTTGGCAGCACTGCAAAAAAAAAAAAAAAACAGGTACCAAAATTCTATTGGAAATGGGTATGTGACCAGTTTATTGCAAATCCACTTTGTAGCCACTCCAGTAAAGTTATTATCTTTTTACACCCAGTTATATTGTGAAGTATATTTATTACCTGTGAATGTCAAAGTTATCCATTTGAAATAACTTTTCTCCACGGAAAGTCAATGCATGACAGCAGGGAAATGTCTGTGGCCACTGTCTTAGTTAGAACATTGCAGTCACTGGCTCTGCCCCATAGTAATATTACATTTATAGACCATGTACTGAGTGTGCTGAGCATGTTTTCTTAAATCCCCCCCCCCCCCTTCATGAGATAGAATTACCCTCTGAAAGCCAGAAAGTTAGCAGGAGCCAATTTTTAAACCAAAATTAAAGCCACTTGAAATTAAAGAATTAACACGGAGATAACATTTTCAGAAGAATCATTATTCCTACCACAGTAAATTCCGTTTTCCAGAAGGCTACACTTCAGCTTTTTAAAGAAGAATTACAAGTCTGAACAGTCTGTATAGAATATAGTTAAAGGGCTGCTAAATCTTTCAATTTCAATTCTTCTTGGTGTCTTGGCTATGGGGGAGCTGTCAGCCAGCAAATCAGACTTTAAATCCACAGAAACTTTAGGGGAATCTAAAATCTGCTTCACAGTGTGCTGAAATACTTAGTGACAACTTCCTCCACTGACAGGTGGTCTGCTTTGTCTTTTGTCACTTCAATCCTACAGCTTTGGCTCATGGTAGGATATTTACAAGACAAATACAAATCATGTCTTCAGGTTGTAGTGCCAAGGAGGCGGGTAGGTGCCTGTCAATGGAGGGACCTGATCCTGGTTATAAAGAAGTACAGGTATATCCGTTTTTATTATGCACTTTACAAAGCCATTAGCAAGGTAGATGGAGAGCCCTATTGTAAACCAATGAATTGTTTAGTAAGTAGTACAAAGAACAAAGCGCAGTGTGCAGAAACCAGTCAGAATATATTTTACTGATGGTATTCATGTGTCAATTTTATTCACTGGTACTACACTGTACTTTGCTTCTTTCACAGTGGTATTAAATAAGCCTGCTAGGCTGTGTATAACCCTGTCCATGAGACTGACAGCAATCATTTAAAGAGAATCCTCCGTAAATAGGGATTTGCAGTAATTAGAATTTTCATCTCTAAATTGTTATCATGCAGTTTATTTCAAGGATTTTTTTATTTACTTTTTTCACCTGTCAAAGCCAAAGTTTCAGATTGAGTGTGTGCTGATAGCACTCGAGTCAGACCACCCTCTAACGGAAAATCAAGGAGAAATAAATACAAAAAAAAAACCAAAACTAATGCAGCCACTACATCTAAGGACTAGTAAGCTACAATAGATAACATTTTTTACCTGGGTGTAGATACACTAAGTATTTTCCTTTTACTGCCCTCCAACAGTTTGTAGAGACTGCCTATTCCCAACACAGAAAGGATATCCTCTATTTGTGCTATAAGCTTGACACTGAGCTGACACTTCTGTTCTGGCAAGGGGATAATGCAAAAGGACACAGTTACAGTGAGGAACAGAAGTATTTGAACACCCTGTGATTTTGCAAGTTCTCCCACTTAGAAATCATGGAGGGGTCTGAAATTCACATTGTAGGTGCATTCCCACTCAGAGACAGAATTAAAAAAAAAAAATTCAGGAAATCACATTGTATGATTTTTAAAGAATTTCTTTGTCTTGCACTGCTGAACATAAGTATTTGAACACCTAAGAAACAGCAAGAATTCTGGCTCTCAAAGACCTGTTACTGTGCCTTTAAAAAGTCCACCTCTACTCCACTCATTAATCTAACTTAGTAGCACCTGTCTGAGCTCTTTAAAGACACCTGTCCACCCCACAGTCAGTCAGACGCCAACTACTACCATGGGCAAGATCAAAGAGCTGTCAAAAGACACCAGAGACAAAATTGTGGACCTCCACAAGGCTACGGGGCAATTGCCAAGCAGCTTGGTGAAAATAGATCAACTGTTGGAACAATTGTTAGAAAATGGAAGAGGCTAAAGACAACTGTCAGTCTCCCTCGGACAGGGGCTCCATGCAAGATCTCACCTTGTGGGGTGTCACTGATAAGAAAGGTGAGGAATCAGCCCAGAACTACAAGGGAGGAGCTGGTCAATGACCTGAAGAGAGCTGGGACCACATTTTCAAAGGTCACTGTCGGTAGAACAGTACGCCGTCATGGTTTCAAATCATGCATTGCATGGAAGGTTCCCCTGCTCAAGTCATCACATGTCCAGGCCTGTCTGAAGTTTGTCAATGACCATCTGGATGATCCAGAGGAGGCATGGGAGAAAGTCATGTGGTCAGATGAGACCAAAGTAGAACTTTTTGGTCTAACTTCACTCGTCGTGTTTGGAGGAAAAAGGATGAGTTGCATCCCAAGAACACCATCCCTACTGTGAAGCATGGGGGTGGTAACATCATGCTTTGGGGGTGCTTTTCTGTGAAGGGGACAGGACGACTGCACTGTATTAAGGAGAGGATGAATGGGGGCAATTATTTTGAGATTTTGAGCAACAACCTCCTTCCCTCAGTCAGAGCATTGAAGATGGGTTGTGGCTGGGTCTTCCAACATGACAACGACCCGAAGCACACAGCCAGGATAACCAAGGAGTGGCCCGTAAAGAAGCATATGAAGGTCCTGGAGTGGCCTAGCCAGTCTCCAGACCTAAATCCAATAGAACATCTTTGGAGGGAGCTGAAACTCCGTGTTGCTCAGTGACAGCCCCGAAACCTGACAGATCTAGAGGAGATCTGTGTGGAGGAGTGGACCAAAATCCCTGTTGCAGTGTGTGCAAACCTGGTCAAGAACTAAAGGAAACAAAGGCTTCTGTACCAAATATTAACACTGATTTTCTCAGGTGTTCAAATACTTATGTTCAGCAGTGCAAGACAAATTCTTTAAAAATTATACAATGTGATTTCCTGAATTTTGTTTTTAAATTCTGTCTCTGAGTGGGAATGCACCTACAATGTGAATTTCAGACCCCTCCATGATTTCTAAGTGGAAGAACTTGCAAAATCGCAGGGTGTTCACATACTTCTGTTCCTCACTGTATCCCTCAGAGCTAGTGCATAACAACTGAAATACCAACTCTGAAAATTTTCAAACACCTGTCAACTTATTGTACTCTGTGTCCCGTTTGGGTGATTTCTCCTTACTTCCTTTCTAAGTGACAGACCAGGAAGTGAGGAAAAATCCCCTCTTCCTGTCTATTTAGTAGATGTTAGACCGAAGGATCAGAAGAGTCTCCTCAATGGGTAATAGACTGTATTTAAAACCCAAAAGAGGCTCTAACCCTTTTATACTTAATCTGAAATTAAAGTGTTACTAAACCCACAACAGTAAAATCAGTCTGTCTATGCAGTAAAGCATGCTTGTTATACTCACTGTGGAACCTAAGGGGTTAATCCTCCACATTCTGTAAAAAGGATGTGTGATCCTGTCTTCTCTGATCCTCCCCTTCCTGTAGTGTCTCCAAAATGTCTCCTGATAGAACAGGCTCGGGGGCAAGCTGCACATGCTCAGTTTGGTGTGTATTGTTAGAGAGGTTTTTTTTGTTTTTTTTCTTGGGAGAGTGCATGTGATCAGCACAGGGCCAGTCGGCACTGTCCAGACAGAGGGTCAGGGGTTCTGCATCCTTAGAGCCGGCAGGGACAAATGCAGCATAAGACCGAAGCTGCATCCACTTAGCTAAGTATGATTTTAAAGGAAAAACAAAATCCAATATTTTTAAGTCACTGGGCCAGCATGACACTTAAGCTGGCCATAGACTACACATGCGAGGTGGATGGTACATACCTCAAAAACAGTCCCCAAAAGGGAATCCTCTAACCAGCAAAAGTGGAGGAATAAACTGGTGGGGGGGAGAAACCACCATATTAGCACAGATATACTTACAGCAACAATAATTGAACAAGAAATAAACGCATAAAGGAGGGCCACCACATCTGTCCGGGTTGTGGGAAGACCATTGGAAACCAATTGGGAGGAGTGGACTTTGCTCTATGCAGCTTAGAACCAATCAGGAAATCCCTATCAAAGTTGGAAACAAAATAAAGTAAAAATACATAGCATTCAAAAAAGGGGACCAATTAAAGCAACCAAAAAAACATCATCACATCCATCTTTAATAGGAGAAAGTTGTGCCCATTCACAAAGTTTAGCTCCAACATTCACAAACCTCTATAAACAATATCACATTCTCAATATTGATAATGGATAATAAACTGAGGATATATTGTTGCTGTAAGTAGATCTGTTCTAATATGGTGTGTTTGAGATGATCCTCTTTTGAAGACTGTTTTGAGATATGTACAGTGCCTTGAAAAAGTATTCATACCCCTTGAAATTTTCCACATTTTGTCATGTTACAACCACAAACATAAATGTATTTCTTGGCGGATTTTATGTGATAGACCAACACAAAGTTGCAAATAATTGTGAAGTGGAAGGAAAATTGATAAATGGTTTTCAAAATTTTTTACAAATAAATATGTGAAAAGTGTGGCATGCATTTGTATTCAGCCCCCCTGAGTCAATACTTTGTAGAACTGCTTTTCGCTACAATTATAGCTGCAAGTCTTTTTGGGGATGTCTCTACCAGCTTTGCACATCTAGAGAGTGACATTTTTGCCCATTCTTCATTGCAAAATAGCTCAAGCTCTGTCAGGTTGGATGGAGATCGTCTATGAACAGCAATATTCAAGTCTTGCCACAGATTCTCAATTGGATTTAGGTCTGGACTTTGACTGGGCCATTTTAACACATGAATATGCTTTGATCTAAACCAGTGATCTCCAAACTGCAGCCCTTTGATTGATTGCCTTTTATCTGGCCCTTGGGGCACTATTCCTCCCACTGATATGAGGCACCATTCCTTCCACTAACAAAAAACATTAATAACAGCGCAAATAAAATATATGTGCAACTTATAAAATCTCAAATAATACAAACAAAAAATTATACTGTTGAAATAGTCCCACTCCAAAAAAATAGAGAATATGGTGAATAAAATAAAGTCCTTATTCCAAGACCCTTGGCCAGTAATCACACCCATTTGTGTTGTAATCACATACCGAACTCACCAGATATTGATGAAAAAAACACCTTAAATTTGGACTCAGGAATCCTAGATCCCCTTGAACCAGCCTCCAATCTCCAGGTAGATCGAAATCCCCCAATTGTAGGTAAGACAAATACCGTAGAACTCCAATCTGTAATTTGAATCTGCCTCCAACCTCCAGGACCACCAAAGATCACTCGCCATAGGAAGATAATTTGTGCGGAGAAAAAATATACATATAGTGTAATACTGTAAAACTCAATCAGGATGAATTCAAGTACCAAACCACTCACATTTTAAAAGAATGTAATCCGCATTTATTTTATCTGGAGCCAAGTCGCCAGGGTAAAGATCTCTGACAACTCGAACTTTCAGCTCCCTCCACAGATTTTCAATCGGATTAAGGTCTGGAGACTGGCTAGGCCACTCCAGGACCTTAATGTGCTTCTTTTTGAGCCACTCCTTTGTTGCCTTGGTCGTGTGTTTTGGGTCATTGTCATGCTGGAACACCCATCTATGACCCATTTTCAATGCCCTGGCTGAGGGAAGAAGGTTCTCACCCAAGATTTGATGGTACATTGCCCCGTTCATCGTCCGTTTTGATGCGGTTCAGTTGTGCTGTCCCCTTAGAAGAAAAACGTCCCCAAAGCAGAATGTTTCCACCACCATGTTTGACAGTTGAGATGGTGTTCTTGGGGTCATAGGCAGCATATCTCCTCCAAGCGAGTTGAGGTGATGCCAAAGAGCTCGATTTTGGTCTTATCTGGCCACAACACTTTCAACTAGTTCTCCTCCGCATCATTCAGATGTTCAGTGGCAATCTTCAGACAGGCCTGGATATGTGCTTTCTTGAGCAGAGGGACCTTGCGGGCACTGCAGGATATCAATCCTTGTCGGCATAGTGTGTTACCAATTGTTTTCTTGGTGACTGTGGTCCCAGCTGCCTGGAGATCATTGACAAGATCCTCACGTGTAGTTCTGGGATGATTCCTCACTGTTCTCATGATCATTGACACTCCACGAGGTGAGATCTTGCATGGTGCACCAGACCTAGGGAGACTGACAGTTGTTTTGTGTTTCTTCCATTTGCGAATGATTGCACCAACTGTTGTCACCTTCTCACCAAGCTGCTTGGCAATAGTTTGGTAGCCCAGTCAAGCTTTGTGTAGGTCTACAATCTTGTCTCTGACATCCTTGGACATCTCTTTGGTCTTTGCCATGGTGGAGAGTTTGGAATCTGATTGTTTGATTGCTCCTGTGGACAGGTGTCTTTTATACAGGTAACAATGAGATTAGCAGCACTCCTTTTAAGAGACTGCTTCTAATCTTAGCTTGTTACCTGTATGAAAGAAACCTGGTAGCCATAAATCCTGCTGAATGATAGGGGATCAAATATTTATTTCCCTCATGAACATGCAAATCAGTACATCATTTGTTAGACATGCATCTCTTTTGAATTTTTTGTTGCTATTCTGTCTCTGTGTTACAATACACTTACCATTCGATTTCTAGACTGATCATTTCTTTGTGAGTGGGCAAACATTCAAAATCAGCAGGGGATCAAATATTTGCTTCCTTCACTGTATAATGTCATATGGAAATATGAGGTCCTAAAGAAGTGTTTTTTGACCGCGAAACACATTGACAGATTAACCTATGACATTACTTTTTTTTTATGAATAACAAAGTTTCTGCTGTGAATATGGTCATATGATTCTTACTGATTTGTAAACCCTTTTTGTATGGGTATATTTTTTATGAGAATTTCATATTTTACATATTTGCATTTTTGATTACTTACATGCCAGGAATCAGTAGTTATCAGTGGCATCCCTCCAACACTGTGTCACCAATAGTTTAAAGTGATTCTAAAGGCTTACATTAAAAAATAACAAACATGTCTATACTTACCTGCTGTGTGCAGTGGTTTTGCACTGAGTAGCCCGGATCCTCCTCTTCTCGCCCCTGCTCCTGGCCCCTCCTTCCCGTCAGGTGCCCCCACAGCAAGCAGCTTGCTATTGGGGCACCCAAACATGCACACTGCCCAGCCTCTGCTCCCTGTGTCCATTCACACAAGGAGCTGCATCCCACCCCTGCCCCTTTCTCTTCTCATTGGCTCACTGGCTGTGATTGACAGCAGAGGGAGCCAATGGCTCCCGCTGTTGTCTCAGCCAATGAGGATAGGTAGTCCCGGGATAGCCAAGACTCCAGTGCAAATCACTGGATTGAGGGGGGGCTTAGGTGACTATTAGGGGGGGCTGGGGATGGTGCACAGAGAGTTACACCTTGAGCCTTTACAACCACTACAACCAAGAAAAGGGGGAAAAAAATACAAATTATATATACTGTATGTACTGGCTTTTTTTTTTATTTATTTTTACAAATCGTTCTTTGTGGAGTTTTTAACTTGCATAATTCAAAACTGCAAAGAGATGTTCACCCCTATGCAGGTTGTAATTGATGCATTTTTTCTGGTGCATTTTGCGGGTTTTTTTTTCACAAATGTTTAGTGTGTTTTTTTTTTTCTTTTTGCATTTTTGAGAGGTGTCTGTTGTCTTGAAGTGCTGCATTTTAAAAAATTTTTTTGATGGTCTTTGTTTGCATTGTCATTGAAGTCTATGAACCCTTTCCAAAAAATGCACTGGTGGAAAACACACAGATATGAACTTGACCCACAGGCAACCATATTAAATGGACTGTAGTGCATTTCTGCAAAACTGAAAATGCACTAAAAAACGCATAGGTGTGAACCAGAACTTGGTATGACTGTACATGTCATTGTAACTACTTAATGTATCCAGGTAAAATATACCTTGCTTTTTTTCAGGACAAATTATGCTTTCTTTTGGTAAATCGTAATCCGTGTCTCCAGATTTTTTTTTTTTGCCAAAGAATAATTGGCTTAAAATCATGAAAAAAAAAAAAAGTTTTTTTTTTTTTTCTTTTAAGATTTCCAGTTACTATAACCTACCACCAAAAAAAAAATGAAAAATAAGTTCTGACAATTGCAGTGGTAACCACAAATGTGTATGTTTGTTGTTTGTAGGGCTCAAAAACATTGGTGCATATTTTTGCTTTTTGTATCCTACCTAAAACACACAGACACTAACTGATACAAATCTAAAAAAAAAATGTTTTTTTTTTCTTTTTAAACCTCCCCAAAATACACAATGAATTCTGTGACACAGCAGTACCTACTCACAGGACATAGTGAATGGGTATCACAGAATTCCAGGAAGTAAATGTGTGGGGATCTTCACAGAGTAAGTGTCAAAACTTCAAGATCATTCAGATTAATAGGAAAAGGCTAGAAATAATTGAAATAGAATATAGAAAAGAATATTTGATTTTATATTTTGACCATAGATGCACTTTAATACTGTAAATTGAACAGAAGTTGGATTGCAGCATATAGTTCTCAAAAATTGTCAGCTGGAAGATTCATTCAATTGGTAATTACCACTGTAAAGTCAACACAACAGTCTCTTTAAGTTATATTTAGTTGACAGGTGTTCTTTAGAACAGGTTGGGACAGGAATCCACCTCCTGCTTCTGCTTTCAGTAAGTGGAATCTGGAAGAAAAAGGAAGTTCCATGTGCTCCCACAATACATACTGTATGCAGCAGTAAGGGGAAAACACTAATGCAGGAAAAAAATCCCCAGACATTAACTTGTGATCTGAAGGAATGTGCAATTCGAAGTCAAAGGTTGTTTGTCACAGATCATTTGTGCTACGTCTTATATGACAGTCACTAGCAAAATCAGTTTCTAGAGGTGGAGTTAATTCAGCATTCTTTTATTTGCACAGGAGAGAGATCATTGTAATTTCCACTATTTGGTAATCGCTATAATACAATACTAGACTTGCATACACCTCAATCTTGAAGAGGAAGATTTATTGATACCAAATAGAGGACTTTCATTTATTTTTTATGCTGAACATTAGGGGATTTTTTGCCCCCCATTGATTATGACACCAAGGAGGAAATCCTTATATGATGGTCCTCCTCTCATCTTGGTGGCTGTTGCTTTTATTAAAGTGTTACTAAACCCAGGACCCTGTGTTTACTATATCTGGTCTCCCACAGTACAGAGAACATGGAAGTGCAATTATTTTAGTGAATAAAAACTGCTAAATACCTTTTCTCATCAGCAGTTAGAGCAGTCTTGTGACTTCTATCAGTGTTCAGCCGAGCACTGGTTAAAGCTTGTAGGAGGAGTTTTCATTTTGCTCTAGGAGAATGCAGAACCCCTGACCTCTGTCTGGACAGTGCTGGTTGGCCCTGTGCTGATCACATGCACTCTCCCAAGGAAAAAAAAAAATCTCTTTAGCAAAACACACCAAACTGAGCATGTGCAGAGTGTCTCCACACAATATGTCTTATCAGGAGATAAGAGGAGGACACAGGAAGAAGGGGAGGATCAGAGAAGTCAGGATCAAACCGCTTTTATACACAATGCAGAGGATTAACCCCTTAGGTTTCACAGTGAGTATAACGAGCATGCTTTACATACTGACTTTACTGTTGTGGGTTTAGTACACTTTGTTTGGCTTTCCTTTTGTTTTCCTAGGAGTAATGGTGTTGCTGTTTGTTCTCCATTCTTTTGTAATTAACACACACAATAATTCTACCAACTTATAAAAAATCCTAACTAAATTTAGGTAATGGGTTCTCCTATTGGTCTACGGTGTGTGGGCATGCGCACCCTTGTTTCCAGTATTTGCATAGAATAGACTGATTTGCTGATTATTGCTATAAAGGTGCTTTTTTTTAAAAAAAAATTTTATTTTGATGCTTTTTGCGTACCTCTATTTTTACATGAATATACTTTTCTGTGCTGGTGCCGTTAATATTTATGCTCATGATTGTTGTTGGTGTTTATTGATCAGAAGTATTAAATTATGAAATGCATATCTACATATTATTCTTTAGTCAAAGTATTTATTTACCAGTTCTTTTTTCATTTAGCATTAGTTTTATTTATTGGTTTTCTTTTATTGTGGATAAGTGTTTGCATTACATGGCATTAGTAGTTTTCTATTTTAGCCTGAGTGTAGTAGGATTCTGTGTGTTAATAAAACTCTTGCTCAAGTGGTGTAAAGTCTACAGCATATATCCAGATATGTTGGGTGCAACATAGTATTACAAACAAATAACAAATGCCCCACTAACCGCAAACCTCTGTCAAGAATTTTATTTGAAAGCTTTGTGAAGCTGGTTGCGGACAGTCTCAGATTTGTTTCTCATGAATGCATATAATCATAGCGTTGTTTGTGCAATGTATAGTCCCCCACCTGCTGATGCCTTCATTGCACTCCGCTGCTGCTCTGTCATAATGCTTTGAAAACTACTGGTCTGTATGGTTATGGAAGAGCATGTGACTTCCTCTCATGATGTAGGGCTTGGACCTGATAAGCCAATAGCTAGGCACGAAAACTGTCACATGAGGAGGAGGAAGTATGCATGGTTAGGAGTGGGCATAGCAACGAAACAATGGGTAAGGGCAGGAAAGGTATTGGTGAGTGGGGTTAGCCTTATAAGAGAATGTATTACTTTTCCCTGAATTGGCAAAGCAGCAAAGTCTGTTTTAAAATGAAATATCCAGGCAGAATTTTCCAAATATGTGTGCTGCATTTGTTCTCTAGGATTTGGTGTGTGTGTTGAATAAAACACAATCTTTCCTTAGAATGCTATCTTAACTTGCACTTGAACTTGTTAAGCCTTGATAAGATGAATAAATACGGAAAATGAAATGTAACATTCAAAAGAAGGCTCTCCATATCAAGTCTTGTCTTAAGCAGGGCTTTTTATCAGCTATAACACCCCTCTCTGGTATGCTCTAGGTGGAGGTGGGAGGAGAACTCTGTACTAGGAAGGGTGCGTTTGGGAGGGAGAGCTCTGTACTGGGGTGGGGAGAATTTAGGGGAAAGCCATTTTTGGTTGTAAACTGGCCTGAGACATATATGTACTCTTGTGCTCCTGAACTCTGTACGTAGCGTAGCACACTCCTGAACTCTGCCCTCTGTACCTAGCGCACTCCTGAACTCTGCCCTCTGTACCTAGCGCACTCCTGAACTCTGCCCTCTGTACCTAGCGCACTCCTGAACTCTGCCATCTGTACCTAGCGCACTCCTGAACTCTGCCCTCTGTACCTAGCGCACTCCTGAACACTGCCCTCTGTACCTAGCGCACTCCTGAACTCTACCCTCTGTACCTAGCGCACTCCTGTGCTCTGCCCTCTGTACCTAGTGCACTCCTGTACTCTGCCCTCTGTACCTAGCGAACACCTGAACGTTGCCCTCTGTACCTAGCGCACTCCTGAACTCTGCTCTCTGTACCTAGCGCACTCTTGAACGTTGCCCTCTGTACGTAGGGCACGCCTGAACTCTGCGCCTAGCGCACTCCTGAACTCTGTCCTCTGCGCCTAGCGCACTCCTGAACTCGTCCCTCTGTGCCTAGCGCACTCCTGAACTCGTCCCTCTGTGCCTAGCGCACTCCTGAACTCGTCCCTCTGTGCCTAGCGCACTCCTGAACTCGTCCCTCTGTGCCTAGCGCACTCCTGAACTCGTCCCTCTGTGCCTAGCGCACTCCTGAACTCGTCCCTCTGTGCCTAGCGCACTCCGGAACTCGTCCCTCTGTGCCTAGCGCACTCCGGAACTCGTCCCTCTGTGCCTAGCGCACTCCGGAACTCGTCCCTCTGTGCCTAGCGCACTCCGGAACTCGTCCCTCTGTGCCTAGCGCACTCCGGAACTCGTCCCTCTGTGCCTAGCGCACTCCGGAACTCGTCCCTCTGTGCCTAGCGCACTCCGGAACTCGTCCCTCTGTGCCTAGCGCACTCCGGAACTCGTCCCTCTGTGCCTAGCGCACTCCGGAACTCGTCCCTCTGTGCCTAGCGCACTCCGGAACTCGTCCCTCTGTGCCTAGCGCACTCCGGAACTCGTCCCTCTGTGCCTAGCGCACTCCGGAACTCGTCCCTCTGTGCCTAGCGCACTCCGGAACTCGTCCCTCTGTGCCTAGCGCACTCCGGAACTCGTCCCTCTGTGCCTAGCGCACTCCGGAACTCGTCCCTCTGTGCCTAGCGCACTCCGGAACTCGTCCCTCTGTGCCTAGCGCACTCCGGAACTCGTCCCTCTGTGCCTAGCGCACTCCGGAACTCGTCCCTCTGTGCCTAGCGCACTCCGGAACTCGTCCCTCTGTGCCTAGCGCACTCCGGAACTCGTCCCTCTGTGCCTAGCGCACTCCGGAACTCGTCCCTCTGTGCCTAGCGCACTCCGGAACTCGTCCCTCTGTGCCTAGCGCACTCCGGAACTCGTCCCTCTGTGCCTAGCGCACTCCGGAACTCGTCCCTCTGTGCCTAGCGCACTCCGGAACTCGTCCCTCTGTGCCTAGCGCACTCCGGAACTCGTCCCTCTGTGCCTAGCGCACTCCGGAACTCGTCCCTCTGCGCCTAGCGCACTCCGGAACTCGTCCCTCTGCGCCTAGCGCACTCCGGAACTCGTCCCTCTGCGCCTAGCGCACTCCCGAACCCTGCCCTCTGCGCCTAGCGCACTCCTGAACCCTGCCCTCTGCGCCTAGCGCACTCCTGAACCCTGTGCATATGATATTCCTGATATTTAAAGCCATTCTGTTTTTAGTGCAGTTGGCATTTTGCTTTGAGTTCCTGCACCTATTCCCTGGTTTTGGGTTACGAACCAAGCCAGTAGATCTAAAGTAATGCACTGGGTGCTTTCTTTTAGGGCCTTTTTACATCTTTTTTGGTGCGTTTAAAGAACCCCTTTGAAATGACTAGGCAGTCAATGAACCTTAACAAACGTGCCACCTTTTTATTAGTATTATTCTGTAAGCTGAATAAGGTTAGATATAAGCTGTATAACATGGGTATGTGTGTGAGTTTTAAGTATGATTCTCTTTTTGCCTTTTAGATGCTGGCTTTCTTTCAAGGGATTTTTACTTTCTATCACCAAGGATATGAACTTGCTAAAGATTTTAGCCACTACAAGCTCGAGTTACAGATCAATATTCAAAATGTAAGTGATAATACTGTAATATAATTGTTTAGTTGGTAGACTGATTGGTGCTTTTTGTTACTGTGGTATAAAATGATATGTCTTTACTTTCCTCAGATGAGCCAGAGACTACTGGCCTAGATATAGATAAAACATTTTCCCCAAAAAATTGTTGGCCTTTTTTTGTTTGGCAAAAATAAAAAAAAACCCAGTGGTGATTAAATGCCACCAAAAGGAAGCTCAATCTGTCTAAAAAAAAAAAAAAAAAAAAAAAAAAAAAGATAAATTTCATATGGGTACAGTGTTGCATGACCACGCAATTGTCATTGCCTGGGCAGGAAGGGGGTGAGAGTGTCCGATATTGAAGTGGTTTATGACCTGTGACAGCCAGGGATGTGTCCTGAGCCAGGCTGCATTAACTAACTATATTTTGCTCTGCAAATAGATCCAGGACCTGGGCTTTTAGTGTGGCAGAGATGACTAGATAACAAAAAGGGTTAAACAGAATTGGAAATACTCTAACCAGTAAGACAGTTCTCATGTATAGATTCCAGCTACATATTTAACTGTTTGCCTGGAGTTCATTCCTAATCTTAAAAATTGATAGTACCATTACATGAATTATAGATATTGCTGCAATTAGGAAAATTTGAAAATATACCAAAATAATGAATAAATTATATATTTTTTTTTCTTGTCGAACGCGCTGTCCACAATCATCATACTTTTCTTTTTCTATATTGTTTGTTTATACAGTAATGATAATCAGAACATTTCTTATTGAATAAACTGCAAGTGTGGCAGCCTAGTGCCATCTAGAGGACATTTTAATCTGGTACAGAACTGATCTGACTCATCTACTGTACATTAAGCGTGTTTCGCTACAAATCATCAATTGCCCTTTATCAGGTTAACTGGTATGTTATCATTTTTAAAAGTTGTTGGAACCATGCTAGGCTTGACAACCATCTTTCCTTGCTCTGTTTATCTATGGCACAGGGTCTTACTGGTGGTCCTTTGTTGTCTGAGGAACTGGTTTCTGAGTGGGTTCTGCCCTCTCACAACCTGCAGCTCCTTATATGTGCCCATACACTGGATTTAGACATTTTACACCTCTGTAAATCTCTATGTATACAAGTATTTAAAGGATCATTTAACATCCATGCGCATTGTAGAATTAGTTATTCCCATAACTAAGATCTAGTCTATGCCTTTGTTTTTGTTGCATAGACACGGAATCGCTTTGAAGGGACACGGTCAGAGGTTGAAGAACTAATGAAGAAAATTAGAAAAAGCCCTCTTGAGCATAAACGTGCAGGCCCATTTACTTTGGAAGGCTACCTGTATGTCCAGGAGAAACGTAAGTCTTTGATTGCAACACATTTAACATTACAATATATGACTTTACTAGTTATACTGGAAAGTGACATTTTTGTGTGATTTACCAAGATCTGCTTAAAGCTGGCCATAGATGATGTTTTTTTTTCTTTTTTTACATTTAGCCAGCGGGCTGAACGAAAAAAACAAAAAAAACTAGTTGATTTCTCCCACACAAGGAAGGTGAATAGAGGAATCCCCTTCTGGGACATTGTATTCTGGGACTCTTCTGGGACTCTCTGCTGTCAGAATACACTGATCAAAAGAGAAATGATGTACGCCACCACTGATATTGCCAATAGGTTCCAAAAATATAGCCGGCTGTACGATGTGAAAAACAGAGAAATATTTAAATGAAGTGGAGTTTCCAAGAATAGCAGAAGAAAAATTAGAGGCCCTAGAGAGACCTATTACCCCGGAGGAAATCACCATGGCCCTAAAAAATACAGCTATAGGAAAGTACCCTGGCCCGGACGGATATACTGTGGGTTGTTATAAAAAATGTGGAGATCTCCTAGTCCCTAAAATGTGTGGAAATATGAATGCAATAGGGTAGGGGCTGGAAATGAGGGAGGAGCCAGCAGGCACATATAACTATTATACTGAAAGAAGGGAAAGATAGCACACAGTGTGCCAGTTACAGGCCCATATCCTTGCTAAACATTGACACCAAATTGTATGCTAAGGTATTGGCAACCAGACTGAAGGAGTTGATGCCGGAGTGGATACACAGTGGATCAGGTAGGATTCATTCCTGGAAGAGAAGGCAGGGACAATAGCTTGAGATCATTGCTGCTCCTACAAAGGGTAAAAAGAGAGAAACTGCCAACATTATTCCTGTCAATTGACACCGAAAAGGCTTTTGACAGTGTTAACTGGGGTTTCATGGTCAATACGCTAGAGGTATTAGGACTAGGGCCTAAAATGCTAAGGTGGATAAAAGGGCTTTATAGCGCTCAGTCAGTGGCGTTCAAGGTCAATGGGTCCCTCTCTCAGTTCTTTAAAATGTTTAATGGAACCAGACAAGGATGTCCACTTTCTCCTTTATTATTTGTCTTGCCTTGGAACCTGTCCTGGTGAGGGTAAGAGTGTGTAGACATAGCAGGAATAAAGATAGGGGAAGTGGAGCATAAGGTGGCAGCATATGCAGACGACATGTTGTTCTATATTGTAAATCCTAGAATAACGTTGCCGAATTTAATGAGATTATTAAAACGGTACGGCGGGCTATCATATTTGAAGATAAACCCTGCAAAGTCAGAGATCTTAAACATCAATATACCAAAGGTTGAGAAGCGGAGTCTACAAAAAGACTTTCCATTTACGTGGAGGGAAAAGGAAATCTGCTATTTGGGAATAAAACTAATTCCGTCAATAAAAGCCCTGTACCAGGCAAAGTATATTCCATTATTAAACAAAATAAAAGAGGAGCTGGGGAGATTGTCAAAAGTGGAGCTTCCTGGATAGGTCGTATAAATCTAGTAAAGACTGTGATAGTACCAAAAATCCTGTATAAGTTTCACATGCTCCCAGTACACCTACCAGGATCTTTCTATGGGGTAATAAAGAAGATGATATTTAAGTGTATCTGGGCAAATAAAAAAAAAAAAAAACAAGAATTGGGTATGAGGTATTGTGTAGGGCAAAAGGGATTGGGGCTTGGGTATGCCTAATGTTAATAAATATTATCAAGCGGTGATATTATCACGAATAATAGATTGGATATTTAATTCACAACGGAAAGTTTGGGTGAATATGGAAGGGACTTTGAGTAAGGCACAGTTAGGGAAGATGGTTTGGGTACCACATAAATTTTGCACATGAGATGTGAATAGTAATCAACTGACAAAAAAAGTTTTAAGTGTTTGCGATAGAATGTATAAGCAAAAGGGATGGAAATATAATTCAGTTATGATTCCCTTGGCGGGAACGGAGTGTTTCCCCCCCCCGGGAAGGATAATATTTCTGGGAAATGGATTAAAGATAAGAACGCACATTTGAAGGATATACTGAATAAGGGGAATTTGCACTCGTTTTCAGACTTAAAAAAAAAAAAAAAGATTTATTTTTCACATTAGATGAGTGGCGGTATGGCCAATTAGGGCATTTTGTCTCAATGCTCCCACAACCACTGAGGACGTCGGAGGATCTGTACCCATTTGAAAAACTGCTGAATGGAACTATAGTTCCTAAACAGGGCACCTCCAGGATTTATAAGCTTCTTATGGATATGGAGGGTACCGATCCTCCCCAGTTCTTGGAAAAATGGGAATAGGAGCTTGGAACAAAATTGACGAGCAACAAAAGAATACAAATGTCAAATGAACACATGATGTGACGAATATGAGCACAGTTGAAATGAATTATAAATGTTTGATTAGATGGCATATTACACTGAGTAAGGCAAATAAACAAGTAGATGTTTCACCTTTTACTTTGGAGAGGATGTGGGGAAAAGGGAACAATGTTACACGTTTGGTGAGATTGTCCGAAAATACAGGATTACTGGAAGGGAATATTACCATATATTCTGTAAATATGTGGGAAAACTGTACAGAGAAAGCCCGAGGACATGTTTATTTTATAAATTTGAACCTTTAGTAAAACGACATAAGAACAGGGTACTATATCATCTAATCAGTGCAGCTAAGAGCTTGATTCCAAAATTCTAGCTAGCCCCAAATCCACCAAGAATAAATGACTGGGTTAAAAGAGTGGAAAATATCTACAAGATGGGGGGGAGTTGTGTCATACTGAGAAAGATAGAATAGAAAAATTTAGGAAAACATGGCGTAGCTGGTTAATTTTCAAACCATCTAAAAGATATCTGGAACTGGCTGGAATTTAGGTGAAAGAGTAATAGAGGGAGTTCTAATGGAGTACCTGACAGAGAGAAGGAGGTAGAAGGAAAGGGATACAGATATTGAAAGATAATCACAAGAAATGTTTGAAACCAGGAATTTGGCTATGGACTGGGGTAATTGGAGGGGGGGGGGGGTTGGAAAGGTGGGGCAGGGGATATGACGATGCAAATGGAATTTTATGTTTTGGTGAAGTTCCTTTTTGTTCTTGAGTGCATTAGATACTCTTTTTGTATTGAAAAACATTTACTAAAAGATATAATAAAAAAAAAAAAAAAATACACTGATCAGTGGCTGCAGCCAGCTAATCAAGAAAACTTCTGACAAACAGGCACAGCCACACATGGAACGAAATTTGGTGGATCGATGGCCAGCTTAAAGTGGTTGCAAATTTCACACATGAAAAATGAACAAAGCACATCTCACTATACTGTGTACTAGCCTGAATCCAAAGCACAAGCTCTGGTATCTTTTGGATGTCTACTCTCTCTGCTGTCTGTATCAGTCATTCAAAGAATTCTAGGCTGACACAACAGCCTGCAGGGAGAAGCGTGTCCCTTCTCTGTCACTCAACAGGCGACTCAACTCTGTATGCTTTTCTGTGTCAGTTTATAGAGGGGGGTGTGTTCCTCTCATCCACTCAGCTATCAGATTACACTACAGCTCTATGCTCTAGCTCTGCAGTGTGTGTGATGTCAGATCTTTGCCACCTGTTTTATACTACTGAGAAAAATCCTTTTATCTGTGTGTTTTTTAGAAGGTTCTACATAAAAAATGACTGCAGATAAACAGGTACTACTGATGTAGGAGGATTTGTTTCACCTCTGCGTATCATTTAAGGCCAGCCAATTCACTGGGTATATGTAAGGGTTTACAAACACTTTAATTGTTCGTTAGTTATGTACATCCTCATGTGAAGACTTTATAAAACAAAAAGTGAAAACACTGTTAAGCTGCATCATGTATGTATTAAATTGTACCTTGTTTTGTGGTGTTAAAGATAAAACTTTATATATATATTTTTTATTTTTTTTTTACAATATAGGGCCAGCTCCATTTGGTTCAAGCTGGGTAAAACACTACTGTATGTATAAAAAGGATTCCAACACATTCACAATGTTCCCGTATGAACATAGATCAGGAGGAAAAATAGTAAGTGCACCAAGCAAATTTCTTCTTTTTGGAAGCATGATTCATGTTCTTTTCTATAACTTGAAAAGCTGTAATTTATCTTACTGTGTATTATGCATACCATTTTTAATACAGTAAACATAATCTGCCAATTCTGTGATATTAAATCTGAACTCATGGCAGAGACACATATATAGACGAAGAACACATAAGGGAGCTGCTTTTTCACCAGCTGAAAAATACATTTCTGTACATTCAGTCCTCTTATTTACACAGCATTGCCACGCAGCACAGCCCTGTCTGGCAGTACAGAAAACCCTATTTTAATCTGCTGCAGTTAGATAACTATTTCAGGTCTAATCCCTCCCCCATCCTGTGACTGGGAAGTGAAAGGAGAAGCAGCACACTGATGAGCTCATCTCACTGGGACTTGTTACACTTCTTCTATTCGTGTGTTCTCTGTTTGCTGCAGCAGGACTGATTTAGCTCCTTGTGCTGCTCCTGTCTTCTCACTCTGAGCTCTGTTGCAAAGGAGATTACAAAGTCAAATTCAGTTACTTACACTGCTTGTGGTTAAAACAAATTGCATTTAAAGTGATTCTAAAGGCTTACATTTTTAAAAAAATAATAAACATGTCTAAACTTACATGTGCAGTGGTTTTGCACAGAGCAGCCCAGATCCTCCTCTTCTTGGGTTCCACTGCTGGCGTTCCTGGTCACTCCCTCCTGGCGGGTGTCCCCACAGCAAGCAGCTTACTATGGGGGCACCCTCTGCTCCGTGTGTCCATCCACACACTGTGCCGCTGCTTGGCTCTGCCCCCTCTCTCTTCTCATTGGCTCACTGGCTGGGATTGACAGCATGGAAGCCAGTGGCTCCCACTGCTGTCTCAGTCAATGGGCAGAGCGAGTTCCTGGATAACCGAGACTGCAGTGCACATTGCTGGATCAAGAGGGGGCTTAGGTCAGTATTAGGGGGGGCCGGGGTGGATGCTACACAGAGGTGGTTTTTTACCTTCGTGCATAGAATGCACGAAGGTAAAAAAAAGCTTGAGCATTTAGAACCACTGTAAAGTACTGTAGTATTAAACCCTTAGTGTTTTTTTTTGGCTTAACACATTGAACAGAATAAAATAAACATTTCCCAGTAAACTATTACAGGGCTGTGTGTTTCTGTTGATGTGTAGGGAGACACATCTCTAGTCTCTGCATGCAAAGGTGACTCCATAGGATGCTACAGGAGAAAGGAGCCACCCTGAAACAGGAAAACATTGGGCACTGATCATAACACCAGCTTAGCCACTTGCTGTCCTTAGGTCATATATATACAACTTCAGGAGCACCTGTAGCCATTACCCCCTGGTATTTTGTTTTTTAAAGCCAGCAGTTGGCTTTCATATGCCTCTTTGACAAATTAAGCTGGAAGCAATGAGGATTCGGTCACTCTCTGTTTGATTGGCTGCCTTACAGTACCCAAAGCATACAAGTAATTCAACAAAACAATGGCTGCAACAGCACAGAATACGCCTTCTGGAGTGGCCCAGTCAGAGTCCTGACCTCAACCCGATTGAAATGCTGTGGCATGACCTGAAGAGAGCGGTTCACACCAGACATCACAGTTTTGTGAAGAGGAGTGGTCCAAAATTACTCCAGATCGTTGTGCAGGTCTGATCTGCAACTACAGGAAACGTTGGGTTGAGGTTATTGCTGCCAAAGGAGGGTCAACCAGTTATTAAGTCCAAAGGTTCACATACTTTTTCCTCCCTGCACTGGAAATGTTTACATGTTATGTGCAATTAAACCATGGCAACATCTAATGTTTGTGTAGTATTATGTTCAGCAGACTGTGTTCTTCTATTGTTGTGACTTAGATGACGTTCAGAGCACATTTTATGCCCAATTCATGCAAAACTCCATGTAATCCCAAGGGGTCCACATACTTTTTCTTTCAACTGTATATTGTGTTTTTATGCTCTAAAATTGGCTTCCTGAAAAATTGCATTTGATAAACGGCTGCTCAAATATCATGTGATCTAACAAAATTTGCAACAGCCATCGTTTTATTCTCTGGGGATTTTGCTTTCAGAAAATATCTAATCTTTGGGTGTTCTAGGTAATTTTCTAGCGAACAAAATGCTGATTTTAACATGTATGTAGAAATGTTAAACAGCAAGTGGTTAAATTCGAACATAGCCAAATATTAAAAGATAAAGAAGCTGCAAACTCAGTAAGTGATTAAATCAGCTGCTGAAAGTGCTCAAAACTGAGGATTTAATATCACTTTAATGATGAATTAGTGTAAGTCCAGCCAAAACTTTTTTCTTAGTTTTGGATGGAGAGGGGAACCCGTGTAGTGTTTTTACTGCTATCTCTGAAGAGATTTCCCCCCACATTCTGTTTTGCTGACACTGCTTGAACATAAAGGAAGTAATGGGAGCTCTCCAACAGTAACACACACAGAAATAAACTGCCTTTGTTTAGTAGACTAGGGGAAAGCTAGAACCCCCAACTTTTAGGTCAGTCTGTGTACCTGTTGTTTGATCATGTCTCGTTAACCATCAAATCTGTAATGTGTGTGGCCATCTTTAAAGTGGTTCTAAAGGAAAAAAAAATGCATTAAGATAAAAAACCACTTCTGTATACGCTCCCCCACCTTTGCTCCCCCTCTTCTCTCTTATAACTACCTGAGCCTGATCTTGATCCAGCGATCTGCATGACAGTTTCTGGCTCTCTCCTCCTTAATTGGCTCAGGAGACCTCAGTGGGAGCAATTGGCTCCTGCTGCTTTTAATCAGTGAGGAGAAGGGGGGGGGGGCAAGCTGTGCTCTGTATCCATACACGTGCACAGAGCAGGGCTCAGGAGTGAATCTGCATGAGTGTCTCCATACCAACTGGCTTGCTATGGGGGACACTCAGCGGAGAGGGAAGAACCAGGAGCATTTGCAGGAGACCCAGGAACAAGAGGATTGGGGCTGCTTTGTGCAAAACCATTCCACAGAGCAGGTAAATTTAAAATGTTTGTTATTTTAATTTAAAAAATCAAGCATTTGCAATCACTTTACATTTCAAAATTTTGGGAAGATAGGAGATGCTACCAGATGTTATATTTGATGGTACCTTGTTATAAGCTAGAATGCAAATATTATATACATTGTTATAAAGATTTTGAAAAGTCATATCAATAGACCTGTAATATGTTTTTTATTGTCCTAGGGGGATGGAGAAAGTTTTTTACCAAAGTACTGTACAAAACGGCACACAGACACTATAGATAGGAGGTTCTGCTTTGATCTGGAAGCTACAGACAGGTAAGAGAAATCAATATTAAATTAAGAAACGGCATTTTATTTTAATGAAGCCATAAGCGTATATTTCATAATCCTAAGAACTGTAGGAAGCAAAAAAACGTACTGTGCTGTCAAAAGAGAGTAAAGTACAGTAGTCTACCTGTTAAAGCAGAACTCTGATATTTATTTCCCACCCACCGCTCCTCAATATATTAAAAAAAAAAAGAATAAAATTAAAAACAAAATATTGTGTGTGGGTGTGTATGTGTACACGCACGCACGCACACACACACACACACGCACACTTTCAGCTTTAATTCAAGGTCACATGGTACCGGCAACGGGGCCGGTACACAGATCTGTCATCGGCCATGTCCGAGGTACACGGCCGGTGTCAGATCACGCCGCTGCGCGGCTCTGCGGACAGGCAAACTGTGCATTCCTAAAAGGACGCCATATGGCGTCCACCCGGAGGGACGAGGTGTTTTGCCGGTCGCCATCTGGCTATAGGCTGGGCGGGAACCTGTTAAAACAAATAAATAAGCCAGTGGCATCACACAAGTCCTTATATAAAACAAAATAATGTCCATGCAATGATGAACAGTTAATATCCACCAAAATGAAACTAGTCTTTCCACTATAAATGTGCTTTTCAAACCCTGTCATATGTGAAACACCCAGTGCTCCTTTCACCAAAGCACATCTATGCACTTGCCAAAATGTTTGACTCTTGAGAAGTTAAGACGCTCTGTTTACACTGGTTGATCCAAAGCCCATATAACTGGATGCAGCACTCGTCAGGAAATCATATGATGACCAGTTGACAGAGAGAGAGAAGAAAGGAGCGACAAGCTCACATAGTATAAATCCTTACAGCAAAGTTTTTTTAAGCGATTAAAACACTTGCAGACTCCAAGGAGAAAAACGGCAGTACAAGACTAAAAATCCCCAAAATTCCAGTGACTGCCGTGCATGTGTGGTGACAGTGGGATTTTTCTGAATATTAAAATGTGCCCACACTATAATTAAATAACCATGCAATAAAAAGGTAGCTGCTGTCTTAAAGTGATCACCTCTGCTGAAAATTAATAAATCCCCTCAGTACCTATGGGTGACAGTGCTGCCTATACACTTATACTGTATATAAACTACATAAACCATATCAAATGGAAAAATTGCATCAATAAACAATAATCTATTAACTAATCTTTGAGTCCACATATATATCAGTGCCCAGTGTCAGCTTCAATCCACATTCAGTAAAAGTACTGGGGAAAAGTGCTTCAAATATAGTGCTCCAAGATGGGGTAGCTCCAGACAAGTAAAGACCATAAAGAATCATACTGCACTCACCAGATGGTATTGACCCCTTGTTTTGCCAATTGAGTCAACATAATGCTCCAAATTAAAGTCCTGGTTCTCTGCAGCTCTGTCCTTTTAAATAGTCTCCTTCCATCCTCCCAATGTTATAAGGTGCCCCCTTGTTAGGGCTAATAACCTAGAATTGTTGTCCACTCGCTACAGAAAGTACAAACCCACTAGATTTCTGCCAGGATTAGAGATGTAAAATTTCTGAAAATTTTGAAGCAATGGGGAAAAATATTGTTTCCCTGTTTTTTTCCTGGAAAAATTTTAAAAACCGTTTTACAAATTGAAAGTAATTTCAATTGAAAGAAACACTAGAAGCTATAAAAGTAATATGCTTGAAATAAAAGCACAGCCTATTCAGTAAAATAGCTAAACTTGCTTTTTAAAATCCTATTTTTTAAATTAAAAATGGAATAATAAGGACTGCATATGTTAAGAACGTTCCAATCATACATGAGAACAGGTAACCACTATTATTTCCCTCAAAAGCAACAAAACAAAAGCAAGAGACCATTTAGAAAAAAAAAATTGCCCCTTAGCATCACTACTCTGGAGGGTCCTCATCATTTAATTCTATAAAGTATTTTTAATGTCTTTAGGGCACAACTGGCATGCCAGGATGTATTTTGTCATCCTTGCAGCATTTGGAAAATATTATTTCTTCTCACATTATTTGCAAATTACAGCTTTGCTCTCAGCAGAAATTGCACTGTGGAAATGTTTCCAGTTTCTACATGCTTGGTCTCACCATTTTACTGAGAGGAGGAGAAGAAGAAACACTTTACTAAGCAGACTATGGGTAGACATTATGCTTTGATGGTAGAGAACATTAATAGGAATCCTTTAAAGGCTATAAAAATTAACTAATTTGTCACACAAATTTACCCTCTTACTTGTCAATTAGGCCTGAGGTGAGGACAGAAATTATCTACTGTATCATAACAATCACCCAACTGTAGAGGGTACAAGATGGAGCCCACAAGCAAACTAAACTGGAGCCTTTCCCCTGCAGTGGCCCTTATAGCAGATATGCATATTTCCCTTGTTTCAGAACTGCATTGAGCAGTACAGTGTTACTTGAATTGTATTCCAGGATTTGCTTGTCTTCAGCTGAGAGAACTAGCAATAATTTAAGACTTTGCATAAAGTCTCAGAAATATTTAATTAAGGTCCTTATGCTTTATAGTTTGAATACCATGTCATAGATATACTATATTACTTATCATTGTGTAAGAACATATTCCACACTTTTTTTTTTTTTATTAAAAAAAAAAAAAATAGCCAGGATCAATGTTTTTTTTGTGTTGAACTTCTCAAACAGATATACACTGCTCAAAAAAATTAAAGGAACACTTTGAAAACACATCAGATCTCAATGGGGAAAAATATAATACTGGATATCTATACTGATATGGATTGGGTAATGTGTTAGGAACATAAGGATGCCCTATCGTTTGATGGAAATTAAAATTATCAACCTACAGAGGACTGAATTTAAAGACACCCCGAAAATCAAAGTGAAAAAATTATTTAGCAGGCTAGTCCATTTTGCTGAAATTTCATTGCAGAAACACAAAATGGTACTTTAGTAGTTTGTATGCCCCCCTTTGTGATTGTATGCATACCTGACAATGTCGGGGTATGTTCCTAATGAGACGACAGATGGTGTCATGGGGTATTTCCTCCCAGATTTGGACCAGGGCATCACTGACCACCTGGACAGTCTTGAGTTGCAAGCTGGCGTCATCAAACGGACAGAAACATAATATCCCAGAGGTGTTCTATTAAATTTAGGTCAGGCAAGCGTGGGGCCATTCAATGGTATCAATTCCTTCATCCTCCTGGAACTGCCAGCATACTCTCACCATATGAGGCCGGGCATTGTCATGCACCAGGAGGACCCAGGACCCACTGCACCAGTGTAGGGTCTGGCAGTGGGTCCAAGGATTTCATCCCTGTGATGGAGAGAGAACTCACAAGGCAGACGGGAAACACTTAAAGCTTTATTAAAACAGACAACAGTCACTCAATGGGGAGTAGTGCAGGGAGAGAGAGTCCAAAATACTTGTAATCCAGCACTGGTGGGCAAAGTTAAAGTCTCTACAGCAATTTGTAATCCAAGAGGCAGTTCATAAGCAGTCAGATAGCACAAGGAAAGCATACACTCACGCAAAGCCGATGCGGTGGTCTCAGGCAGAGCTGATGTGGTAGTCTCTGGCAAAGCTGATAGCGTTTCAGGCAGGGCTGATGTAGCTTCTGGGGTCCCCCTTCCTCCAATGGGGCTCAGGGGGCCACTAGAGTCCAGCTAAACCCCTCAGTGGTTGCCCAGCAGACTGGCACAACGAGAGACCAGCACTGGCCTCTCAAACCATTAGCAGGTTTGACAATGGTTAGCAGGTTAGCAGGTGACAATGAAGAGAATGGACAGAAATGGAACTACAGTAATTTATTTGTAGCTGTAAACAGAAAAGACTGGTTGGACAGGCTGGACACTGAAACAGGATAATTGGATTTGCAGCTGTAAACAGTGTAACAGTGGGGGAAATACATTAATACAAAAGTAAGGCACTAATTAGTGGGGAGGATATTATTAGGCAAACGACTGGTTGAACAGGATGGACACAATATTTTAATCTGCAGCTGTAAACAATGTAACAGTGGGGAAAATACATTGATACAAAAGTAAGGCACTAATTAGTGGTGTATATACTAATTGAATTTGGGACCTTTTGTTGAGGGGCGAGTTAATTACAGCTAGGGGCCTTTGGCACACAGGAGTGAATACTAATTGGAGGATGCTCTTCCTATGGCCAGGAGGGATTAGGAACAAGGAATTAATACCTGGGGATTAATAACTGCTCCCTCTTACATTTTACAAGTCCCGATAAGGGGGCCTCAGCAGGTCTCCTTGGAGGCACTTGTGGGGTGTTATTGCTTCTCCATAGTCTTCTTCCGCGTTCTGGTCCTCCATTGCTGCTGCTGCCACCAGTCAGTGTAACGGAAGCGTAGGCAGGACAGAACGCACAAAGATGGAGAACACACAAAGCTTCACTGAACCATGAAAGACACTCAACCAGGACAATCCATGGCACTCCATGACATGCGGCCCGTAGGGACACCCATGGTGAGCAGGCTCACGGGAACTCAACGGGACTCTGGCTGTGGAGTCTAACCTCAACACAGTTCCCACGCAGCATACTAGGGGCAACATCAGGCTCACGGGGATTCAACGGGACTCTGGCTGTGAAGGCTACCCTCAACACAGCCCCCACACAGCATACTAGGGGCAACATCAGGCTCACGGGGATTCAACGGGACTCTGGCTGTGGAGGCTGCCCTCAACACAGCTCCCACACAGCATACTAGGGGCAACATCAGGCTCACAGGGTTTCAACAGGACTCTGGCTGTGGAGGCTGCCCTCAACACAGCTCCCACACAGCATACTAGGGGCAACATCAGGCTCACAGGGTTTCAACAGGACTCTGGATGTGGAGGCTGCCCTCAACACGGCTCCCACACAGCATACTAAGGACAGTAGGCTCACAGGGACTCAACGGGACTCTAGCTGTGGAGTCTGGCCTAGCACAGCTTCCCACCCAGCTTCCTAGGGACATCAGGCTCGCGGGAACTCAACGGGACTCCAACTGTGGAGTCCGGCCTAGCACAGCTCAGTTCACGGGTAGTCCGAGTGCACCATAGGGGCAGTTCATGACACGGGTAGTTTGTGCGTACACCAGGGACAGTTCATGACACGGGTGGTCTATGCGCACAACAGGGACAGTTCAGGACACGGGGGGTATGTGCGCACAACAGGGACAGTTCATGGCATGAGTAGTCCGTGCGCACAATAGGGACAGTTCAGGACAAGGGTGGTCTGTGCGCACAATGGGGACAGTTTAGGGCATGGGTGGTCTGTGCGCACAGTAGGGACAGTTCACGACTTCTAGGGACACATACGATGGGCGTCTTGCAGGTGCTCAGCAGCAGGCGACTTCCAGGGACACTCCCAGTGGTCAGCTTCCAGGGACACCCAGCAATGGACAGGTTCCAGGGACACTCAGCAACAGACAGCTTCCAGGGACACTCCCAGTGGTCAGCTTCCAGGGACACTCCCAGTGGTCAGCTTCCAGGGACACTCCCAGTGGTCAGCTTCCAGGGACACTCCCAGTGGTCAGCTTCTAGGGACACTCAGCAACGTGCAGCTTCCAGGGACACTCATCAACTGACAGCTCTCAGGGACACTCATCAACGGACAGCATCCAAGGACACTCAGCAACGGTCATCTTCCAGGTACACTCAGCAACGGACAGCTCCCAGGGACACTCCCAGCGGCCATCTTCCAGGGACACGCAGCAACGGACGGCTTCCAGGGACACTCCCAGCGGTCCACTTCCAGGGACACTCCGCAACGGACAGCTTCCAGGGACACTCAGCAACGGACAGCTTCCAGGGACACTCAGCAACTGACAGCTTCCAGAGACACTCGGCAACGGACAGCTTCCAGAGGCACTTGGCAACGGACAACTTCCAGGGACACTCAGCAATGGACAGCATCCAAGGACACTCAGCAACGGTCAGCTTCCAGGTACACTCAGCAACGGACAGCTCCCAGGGACACTCCCAGCGGCCATCTTCCAGGGACACTCAGCAACGGACAGCTTCCAGGGACACTCCCAGCGGTCCGCTTCCAGGGACACTCCGCAACGGACAGCTTCCAGGGACACTCAGCAACGGACAGCTTCCAGAGACACTCAGCAACGGACAGCTTCCAAAGACACTCGGCAACGGACAGCTTCCAGGGACACTCGGCAACGGACAGCTTCCAGGGACACTCGGCAACGGACAGCATCCAAGGACACTCAGCAACGGTCAGCTTCCAGGTACACTCAGCAACGGACAGCTCCCAGGGACACTCCCAGCGGCCATCTTCCAGGGACACTCAGCAACGGACAGCTTCCAGGGACACTCCCAGCAGTCCGCTTCCAGGGACACTCAGCAACGGACAGCTTCCAGGGACACTCAGCAACGGACAGCTTCCAGGGACATTCAGCAACGGACAGCTTCCAGGGACATTCAGCAACGGACAGCTTCCAGGGACATTCAGCAACGGACAGCTTCCAGGGACACTCAGCAACGGACAGCTTCCAGGGACACTCGGCAACGGACAGCATCCAAGGACACTCAGCAACGGTCAGCTTCCAGGTACACTCAGCAACGGACAGCTCCCAGGGACACTCCCAGCGGCCATCTTCCAGGGACACTCAGCAACGGACAGCTTCCAGGGACACTCCCAGCAGTCCGCTTCCAGGGACACTCAGCAACGGACAGCTTCCAGGGACACTCAGCAACGGACAGCTTCCAGGGACACTCAGCAACGGACAGCTTCCAGGGACACTCGGCAACGGACAGCTTCCAGGGACACTCGGCAACGGACAGCTTCCAGGGACACTCGGCAACGGACAGCTTCCAGGGACACTCGGCAACGGACAGCTTCCAGGGACACTCGGCAACGGACAGCTTCCAGGGACACTCGGCAACGGACAGCTTCCGGCGACACTCGGCAACGGACAGCTTCCGGCGACACTCGGCAACGGACAGCTTCCAGGGACACTCGGCAACGGACAGCTTCCAGGGACACTCGGCAACGGACAGCTTCCAGGGACACTCGGCAACGGACAGCTTCCAGGGACACTCGGCAACGGACAGCTTCCAGGGACACTCGGCAACGGACAACGTGCGGGGTGGCTTTCCAGGGCCCAGCAATCAGCAGACAGGGCGGCTTCCCAGAGGCCCTCAGCAATGGATGGCAGCCCTCACAGCGGTCAGCTTCTCCAGGGGCCCAGTGATCAGCAGGCAGGGGCCCTTGCAGCGGCCAAGAACAGCAGCGGAAGTCATGGCTGTGGGGTCTGATCTTTGAGGAGGGGGGCTCATGCAGAGCGCCCAGCGGGGATGGCTGCGGAGGCCTGGTCCAGTATCAGCTGGCTTTCGCTGTCTGCCATCTCCTTAGTGTTCTGATCCCACTGCTGCCACCAGTATGTGACGGAGGGTAAGCGGGACAGAACACACAAGGCAGACGGCAAACACTTAAAGCTTTATTAAAACAGACAACAGTCACTCAATGGGGAGTAGTGTAGGGAGAGAGAGTCCAAAATACTTGTAATCCAGCCCCGGAGGGCAAAGTTAAAGTCTCTACAGCAATTTGTAATCCAAGAGGCAGTTTATAAGCAGTCAGATAGCACAAGGAAAGCATACGCTCATGCAAAGCCGATGCGGTGGTCTCAGGCAGAGCTGATGTGGTAGTCTCCGACAAAGCTGATAGCATTTCAGGCAGAGCTTCTGGGGTCCTCCTTCCTCCAATGGGGATCAGGCAGAGCCGGGGGGCCACTAGAGTCCAGCTGGACACCTCAGTGGTTGCCCAGCAGAATGGCACAACGAGAGACCAGCACTGGCCTCTGAAACCCCCTGAGCAGGACGAGAGGCGGAAGGGGGTCATTAGCAGGTGACAATGAAGAGAATGGACAGGAATGGAACTACAGTAATTTAATTTGTAGCTGTAAACAGAAAAGACTAGTTGGACAGGCTGGACACTGAAACAGGATAATTGGATTTGCAGCTGTAAACAGTGTAACAGTGGGGGAAATACATTTAATACAAAAGTAAGGCACTAATTATTGGGGAGGATATTATAATTAGGCAAACGACTGGTTGAACAGGATGAACACAATAATTTATTCTGCAGCTGTAAACAGTGTAACAGTGGGGGAAATACATTAATACAAAAGTAAGGCACTAATTAGTGATGTATACACTAATTGAATTTGGGACCTTTTGTGGAGGGGCGAGTTAATTACAGCTAGGGGCCTTTGGCACACAGGAGTGAATACTAATTGGAGGATGCTCTTCCTATGGCCAGGAGGGATTAGGAACAAGGAATTAATACCTGGGGATTAATAACTGGGCTGGCAGAGAACTCATATCGTGACACTCCGGATCAGTAAGCAGGAATTGATAATTGGCCAGGCCTCTATACCGTGACAATCCCAATACCTAATGGCAGTCAGGGTGCCATTGTCTAGCCTGGAGAGGTCTGTGCGTCCCTCCATGGATATGCCTCCCCAGACCATCACTGACCCACCACCAAAACGGTCATGCTGAATGATTTTACAAGCAGCATAACGTTCTCCACGTTTTCTCCAGACCCTTTCACGTCTGTCACATGTGCTCAGGGTGAACCTGCTCTCATTTGTGAAAAGTATAGGGCGCCAGTGGTGGACCTGCTAATTCTGGTGTTCAATGGCAAATGCAGATCGAGCTCTATGGTGCCAGGCAGCGAGCACAGGCCCCACTAGAGGATATCGGGCCCTCGGGCCACCCTCATGAAGTCTTTTTGTGATTGTTTGGTCAGAGACATTCACACCAGTGCCTGCTGGAGGTCAATGTGTAGGGCTCTGGCAGTACTCATCCTGTTCCTCCTTGCACAAAGGAGCAGATACCAGTCCTGCTGATGGGTTAAGGACCTTCTACAGCCCTGTCCAGCTTTTCTAGAGTAACTGCTTGTCTCCTGGAATCTCCTCCATGCTCTCAAGACTGTGCTGGGAGATACAGCAAACCTTTTGGCAATGGCACGTATTGATGTGCCATCCTGGAGGAGTTGGACTGCCTGTGCAACCTCTGTATGGTCCAAGTATCGCCTCATGCTACCAATAGTGACACTGACCCTAGCCAAATGCAAAACTAGTGAAAAACAGTCAAAAAAGATGAGTAGGGAAAAAAATATCAGTGGCCTCCACCTGTAAAACCATTCCTGTTTTGGGGGTCATCTCATTGTTGCCCATCTAGTGCACCTGTTGTAAAATTCATTAACACCAAAGCAGCTGAAACTGATTAACAACCCCCTCTGCTACTTAACTGACCAAATCAATATCCCAGGAGTTTTTGACTTGATGCTACACTCTTATTTAAAAAGTGTTCCTTTAATTTTTCTGAACAGTATCTCAATGGTATATTCAACATTGTTAGGGTTTACATACATTTTAACTTGACTTTACTTCTGTTATTAGGCCGGGACTTCTCACAACTATGCAGGCTTTTTCTGAAGATGACCGACTGAACTGGATTGAAATATTGGGGGGAAAAGAGTCTGTGAGTAGCCATAAGCATTTATTCATTTTAAGAATATGAAGTGTTTCATATTTCTTTACCCTCCATGCACACAAGTGTTTTTTTAAGCTCCTAGAAGCTGTCATCAGAAATTTTCTTCTGCTCCTAGAAGCTAAATAATGTTATCCTGTGTGTCCATGCACACTATTTTAGACTAGTAGCATTTTTCAAGATTCAGCATTCAGGAGCAGAAAATAAATTGTTTTTGTAGGATTTGTGAGAGCATTTTTACAGCATCCAGCTTTTTTTTGAACTTATAAAAAAAATTAACAGAGGTGCGTTGTTGTCTATGGAACAATGCAAACAGCTGCGTAAAGATCAGTACTACAGCGATATGTATAGAGCCATAACATAAAAATATAAAATTTTACGTTTGAGCGCAGTAATTTATTTACATACACACTTATACACTCACCGGCCACTTTATTAGGTACACCTTGCTAGTGCTGAGAAAATATCCCTTATACCATTACACCACCAGCCTTAACTTTTGATATAAGGCAGGATTGATCTTTGCTTTCATGTTGTTTATGCCAAATTCTGACCCTACCATCTGAATGTCGCAGCAACCAGTCTGCCCATTCTCTTCTGACCTCTGACATCCACAAAGTATTTTCGTCCACACAACTGCCGCTCACTGGATATTTTCTCTTTTTCGGACCATTCTCTGTAAACCCTAGAGATGGTCGTGCATGAAAATCCCAGATCAGCAGTTTTTTAAATACTAAGACCTGTCTGGCACCAACAACCATGCCACGTTCAAAGACACTTAAATCCCCTTTTGTCCCCATTCTGATTCTTGGTTTGAACATAAGCAAGTCGTCTTCACCACGTCTAGATGCCTAAAGGCATTGAGTTTCTGCCATGTGATTGGCTGATTAGCAGTTTGTGTTACCAAGCAGTTGAACCGCCGGTGTACCTAATAAAGTGGCCGGTGAGTGTATATGCGCCAATACAAATGTATACAAGCGTATATTGCAACCCTGGCAATTAGGGGATGATGAAGATTTCTATGCATATATATGCATGCGCATGTTTACGCAAGGTCTTTCTTTACATTTTACTCAGGATCTTTCTGTCAGCAAGATCCTAAGTACAAACATCAGTAAAATATTACGTCTGTGTGCAACTTGCCTAAAACTTAATAGTAGGATGTCCAGTTTACACGTTTGATCAACTTGCATTGCATGTCAGGTCATTTGTGTTTTTGCACCCACCTCTCACTGGCTACCTCCATACCTTTCCAGTTTCCTGTCAAGAGGTATGGCATAACACTGAAACACACATGCAGACACATTTCTAAGCTAACCCCTTTTGGTTGCTTGTACATAACATAGATACTTGTCAGGCAATCATAAATAATAATTGCCAGCCCATCTCGTCGTTAATGTAGCTCCAAGTATAGGTTAAATAATGGTAGAATTTGTATAAAAATAATATCCATGTTACTGATTTGCCAAAAAATGTGTAAAAGCAAAGGGAATGCAGCTTGTAGTCTACTAGCAATCAGTTGTGGTATGATACATTGAAACCATTAGCTTTAGAAGGTCAAGCCTATCCAGACAAGCCTGCCAGCGGTGCCTGTGATGAGTGTTAGCACTGTATAGCGGAGAATGACTCATGCAGCAGGGACTGCTGTTCCTTCCCTTTGCCACATGTACTGTCAAGTTCCTAAGTGGATATTGCAAGTTTGTATAATCTTTACTTATAAAGGAAAGCATTTCACTTTATTTTATTATATTGCTATAAAGCATTATTGCTTTACATTGGTAAAAAAAAAATGAAAATTTCTGGAATTCTGCATGAAGGATTATACGTTTCTTAGAGGTGTTTTACACAACACAATAGATATTATATAGTGTATAAACAACTTATATACAAGGGGCATTCAAGTCAAACCAAGTTAATTTTACAGGTATAAAAAGGGATGGTAGCGTGCGGTACTACACGCAGTAGTAAATGGCAAGTGTGTCCTATTACGGATATTCGACACACATGTCACGGGCTAGTCCAGATACCGTTAATCAAGATGACAGACAACAATGTTGGTGCTTGCATAGAACAGCGTGTGGTGATGAAGTTTCTTGTGAACCAAGGCATAAAACCCACGGACCTCTACAGAAGACTTCAAGCACAGTATGGTGATGGGACACTCGGCCGCAGTAAGACATTTTGAATGCTGTAAACGTTTAAAAGATGGCTGTACGTCTGTCAGTGACGATCATGGTGGTTCCCAGCCCACAGACATCATTCCTGTGAACATTCATTGCATGGAAAGCCTGATCCTGGATACCCTGTCATGGAATTGCACAAGAGATTAATCGTTCTGTGGGAATGGTGAATACGATGAAGAAGTGAAGTAGGCTGTCTTAGGATGGTTCAGGCATACTGACAAATCTTTCTACACTGAAGCTTCCCAGGCATTAGTTAAACGCTTGGATAAGTGCATAAATGCAGCAGGGGAGTATGTAAAAAAAATAAATGCAGTTTTCACTCCTTGAAATTTGTTCTTTTATTATATAAACTCAAAAATCCCAGTTTGACTTGGAATGCCCCCTTGTATAATAGTGTAACTGGCCCCTTTCAGGTCTGGCCTTCATGTTGCACTCTTTTTGTAGTCCCTTTTGATGAACACACTCATTAGATATCAAGCTACTTATAGAGGAACTTCACCCAAAAGGGGAAGTTCCACTTGTTTTCCTCCTTCCTCCCTCCACTACCACATTTAGCACTTTTTTTGGGGGGGACCTGATTTTGAATAGTACCCACTCCAACCTCCAGTCAGATGCACCACAGTGATCTGCGCCAGAAGTTTGTCCCCCTCTTCTTCCCCCCACGCCACCTTCGACACTTCTCAGGTCCCAGAAGACTGCGGTACCATTCACGTCGCACATGCTCAGTAGGAAGGCTTCACTGCTGGTTTCCCTTACTTAGGATGCCAGTACCTACATCTGAAGCTGATTGTAGAATAGGCTTGGGTGAGGACATGGATCCCTTTACAGGTAAATGGCTGTCTTTATACTAAAAGTCAGCAGCTACAGAATTTGTACCTGCTAACCTTTGAAATTTTTTGGGGAGCCTGGAGCTCTGCTTTAAACCTTCCTTGCATTGCCATTGACTTATATGAAGAGGGAAGCTGTTCTGACACAAACAAAAGCCTTTGTATGCAGGCCCTTAGTTAGTGATAACCAGGGGCTTAACTACAAGTCATTGGGTCAAGCAGTAAGCCTTTTGAGAGAGCTCGCTCCGTCACCCCTACATTCAACTTTTGTGTAATCCAGAACTTTGTCAACTGTTATACCACAACTCTAATTGTAGCATTCCTAACTTAATGGCCAGTGGCTATTATGGCAGGGTCTTGTATGCCATTTTAATAACAACCCCTATTGCCATGAGGTTGTTGGCAGTTTATATAGCCTTCTGGCATAATGTTGATTTTAAGGTCACTGACAAAAAAAAAGTGTCTCCTATAGATTGGTAAATCCAATATTTTGAAGCGCACTTGAGGGGACTTGAGAAAACGCATGTGCACGAAACATGTTGTTCTCGGAACATGCAGCAGTACGCTGGGCTTCCCCTCCATCTCCTGGCTATCGCGGTGACATCATCCCGGGACGCCTCGATCACGTGGTCCCTGCATCTGACAGGCTCAACCCCGTTCATCACCACTGTACATCATCCCCGAGTGGACGGGCCATCTACCTGACCCAGGCACTTCCTCCAAGCCACAGGCTTAAGTGTTTTATGTTTCATTGCTTATTCCAATAAAGGTACTCCCCCTAGTGGGGTTTTTATATCACTACCACCACAGCGCGGTTTTTTTCTATGGAGCTTCCCCTATAGATTTGGTAGTCAATAGATTTTCTTCATTAACGTCATTATAGCTGCTCAATTTATGGTCCCCCTGACCTATAGGCAGAGTAGATATTGCTTGCAGTCAGAGCATCACTGGTTTTCTGTATTACCACAGAATATCTGCTGCTATGAATTTAGGCTGTCATGGTATGGGCTGGGGTATGGGCAAAAAAGTAGTCTGCCTCTCAAGTCTTTGCCAGTAGATCTGGGATACAGTTTTTGATATTGGGCATAGGAAAGAAAGATTAGCCTTAGCTGCCTTGTTTCTTCCTTTCACTGGGATGTGAGACCTATTGGAAGATTGCTACACTAACCAGCAAGATGTCTGGGGGTACACTATGCACAAACTGCTAGTGAATAGCTTCATAACATTAACAGAAAAATACTGAAGGAAGTATTCCACTTTAACACTTAATGTACTGCATCTGTATTTTTTATTTGCATGCAGTGACTTTAGACAGGCTTTTTTTCCTATTGTTCTGGCGGCAGATTTCCTTTTAAAACAATGCTGGTTAATTAATCGGAACATATAGAATACAATTCTGGGACTGGTGCCTAAGTATTTAAATGTTTTTAAAAGAGGCGAAAAATCCAACACTGAAGCATGGTTGATAGACATCCTTGTCGAGGAGACTTATCAGACGGTTGTTATCAGAGATTATAGGCTATAAAATAATCAATAATCAGCAGTGTAACATGAACGATGTATAATCCTCTGGGACCTGTGTGTTGACACTGTAATTATTGAGCACAGTCCCTATTCGATGCTTATCAGTCAAGTGTGGCAGATTCAGACAAAATATGCCTTCCAGCTTCCCTGACTCATTTCAAAACTGAAGCCAAAATTATGCTTCTCTTTGCCCCTCAAGTAGCAATGTGACATTGTGACAAATGTAGGCGCCCAGTGAAAACTTAAGTTTCTGCAACTCCACATTTCAGAAGTTGGCTTTCCCAAACAGTATGTAAAATTCTATTGTAGGGATGCAGATTTCTGCCAGAAATGTAGTGTTGATCTGTTTTTTGTTTTTTTCCTTTTTTTTATGTGTTAATGGTTTTCTCAGGCTTTGGTCTTTGTCTTTCATAAATAATTTATTTTTCTGGAAATGGCTGCATAGCATTACAATATTTTAATATCAGTAAGGAGATATCATTTCATAATGAACAGATAGTTACAGATGTCCTAATTCACTTGCACTAAACATACGGCTATTGGGTTATGTATGTTTTGCTAAAAAGCAGTAGTAAAGCACTTCAGTTGGTGGAAGTACTTGTCGTTTCAGTAGTCTGAGAAATCTGTATGCAAACAAGAGCCAGTCCATCCTTAAGCTGGCCATAGATGGATCAAAATTTGACTGGTCCTATCTGAACCAGCTGAATTCGGATCCGTCTATGGCTATTCCCATTAGAGAATTGACTCTTCCCGAGCGGGACTGCTGGAAATTTTGTGGTAAGTCAGCGCATGTAACCAATTGGCTGCAGCATTGATCTGTGTATTCCGGCAGCGTATAAGTTCAGCCGCCAGAATATAATAGAGCAGCGAGTAGGATTTTCCCATCCACCTTGAATGTTTGGATCGGGGGAATCCATTTAGTTTTTTTTTTTTGTTTGTTTTTTCAGTCACCCATTCAAGTGTATGTCAGGCAAAAAAAAATTACTTTTCTGCAATATATGCACATTTCCCAATGCTTTATCCCTTTAAATACACTGCAATTGCAGAAATGTGTCCAAAATCCAATGCATCAGCCAAAATTTGTGGATGGCCCTGTCACTACCACCCAGCTCGACAAAAGTAGCTTTTAAAAATTGAGTCAGGTAGAAAATTATCAGCTGAATGGCTACTGCTTCCTATCAGATGCAGTCACTGTTTGGGTATTCAGGCAGCCACGGATGCATGAATTCAAGAGACGGCAGTGAAGATTCCTCTATCCATGCTGTTTATCATGGATAAGGGGACTCAATGAATTTCTCTCTTTCAGCCTCATATATGGCTAGCATAACTTCCTGTATAGGCTGACAGCACAGCACCTTTTGTCCACTGAAATCCAACCAGCATTGTCCGTTCAACCTCCTAGACTACAGAACTCAGCCCATCCCCCACTGCTCTCTGTCCCACTCCACATGCATACATTGGTATGTTCCCTTGCAAAATAATGCTGCTTTGACTCCCAAGAGCCTGGGATTGAAGCTTTGCTTTCATTATGGAGTTTGGAAATTCTCCTTTTTCATGTTTTGGTGGTTAGCATGATATTTTGAAGGATGTGGGTTTACATTTTTCAGGGTAACAAGTCTACGTAAGCTCTGGTTTAAATTTTACTATCTCTTGCACTGCAGAGATAATGGGGTTGTATAGGGGGCTCAACAGCTCCTCATTTTAATATAATATTATTTATAGAGCGTGCTTCTGTATGTGTTGGCTAAAACTGTCCATACACGGCCCATGGGCTAAATAAGGGAGAAAAGGTCTATTTCCACTTCCATGCTACATTACATGGATGGAGAAATCTGCACTGTGAATGCCTGAATTCATTGACACTGCCAAACAATAACTGAATCTGATAGGAAGCAGTCACTCTTTGGCCATTGCTTTACCTGACTCAGTTGATATTTAAATTGACTTTTGTTAAGCAGGATTTGTGCTTGCAAGACCACCCATGGGCAAATATTTCGGCCTTCAATAGCCAGCTTGAAATTGCAGTTTACAAATGGGCACGTACATAACTGGTTAATGTTAACACAATTATGTACATAATATTTAAAAGAGAAGTATGGGCTTTAAAAAAAAAAAAAAAAAAAAAAACTCACCTAGGCGGGTCCAATGCTGCATCTGCTCTCTGACAGCTCTGCACTGAGAAGTGATCAAAGATTGTTGATTGGTCAGTTGTCCCCTCTTCTGTGAGCAGAGTCAGTCACATTCTCTCTGCTATGCCCCTCACTGGAGCGCCGGTCTGTGGGGGGTGGGGTGTCAGAGCAGCTGGCTCAAGCTCTCCCTGGATCATTGAGAGGCTGAGCCAGCTGCTGATCCAGGCTCCTGGGTGGATCCCGACTATATAGTCGGGATCTTTTCAGAGCCTGGACTAGCTCTGTGACGTCAGCTGACAAAACGTGTCACAGGAGTACAGGATGAACTGCACTTCTGTGATCCATAGGAGAAGTATTATTATTATACAGGATTTATATAGCGGCAACGGTTTGCTCAGCGCTTTACATTATAGTGGGAGACAATACAGTTCGATACAAGAGGGATTTGAGGGCCCTGCTCTTTGGAGCCTACAATCTAGGAGGGCGGGGTGAATGGTACAGTAGGTAGTCACTGTGGGGGATGGAGTGGTTGGAAGAGTAGAGGATTCCAGAATTAGCAGAGGGCGGAATAGGCTTCCCTGAAGAGAATGGTTTTCAGTGATTGCCAAAAGGCAAGTAGAGTAGGTGATAATCTGATAGATTGGGGTAGGGAGTTCCAGAGGATGGGTGATGCCCTGGAGAAGTCTTGGAGATGAGCATGGGAGGAGGAGATGAGAGAGCTAGAGAGTAAGAGGTCTTGCGAGGAGTGGAGTGTACGGTTTGGGTGATATTTAGAGATAAGATCAGATATGTAAATTGGGGCAGTGTTGTGGATGTCATTGTTAGAGTTTTGAATTTTATCCGTTGGGCAACTGGGAGCCAGTGGAGGGATTGGTAGAGAGGAGACGCGGATATAGAACGGTTAGTGAGGTGGATGAGTCTGGCAGCAGCGTTCCTGATAGACTGGAGGGGGGATAGTCTATGATGAGGTAGGCCAATGAGGAGGGAGTTACAGTAGTCGAGGTGAGATATACAAGGGAGTGAATAAGTTGCTTAGTGGTTTCCGGGGTTAGGAACGGTCGTATCTTGGAGATGTTGCGGAGGTGAAGTCTACATGATTTTGTCAGCAATTGGATCTGGGGCTGGAAGGACAGATGGGAGTCTAGGATTACACCTAGTACCCTGGCATGAGGGGATGAACTGAGGATGGTGTTAGCGATATTTATGGTGAAGTCAGTGGGGCTGGCACGGGCGGTGGGGAATACTAGGAGCTCAGTTTTGGAGAGGTTGAGTTTGAGGAAGTGGAGTGACATCCAAGCTGACATGTCGCTTAGTAGGCTAGCTATGCGGGTGGAAACTGAAGGGGTGAGGTGAGGGGTAGACAGAATTGCGTGTCATCAGCATAGAGATGGTAGTCGAAGCCGTGGGAGTTTATCAAGTGATCAAGGGAGGAGTTGTAGATGGAGAAGAGAAGGGGTCCAAGGACAGAACCTTGGGGGACCCCTACAGAGAGATGGAGTGAGGAGCAGGTGGCAGCATTATAGGTAACACTGAAGGAGCGCTGTGATAGATAGGAGGAGAACCAGGAGAGAGCCGAGTCGCTGAGACCGAAAGAGTGTAGTTTTTTGAGGAGGGGATGGTCAACCGTGTCAAAAGCCGTAGAGAGGTCGAGTAGTAGGAGTATTGAATAGTGGCCGTTGGACTTTGTAGTTAATAGGTCATTAGAGAGCTTTAGTAGGGCAGTTTCAGTGGAGTGTAGGGGGCGAAAGCCAGACTGTAGGGGGTTGAGAAGGTTGTTGTCAGTGAGGTGGGAGTTCAGACGATTGTAGACTAAGCGTTCTAGGAGTTTAGAGGTAAATGGCAGCAGGGAGATGGGTCTAAGGTTGTTCAGGTTGGTGGGGTCTAGGGAAGGTTTCTTAAGTATTAGAGTGATGTGCACATGCTTTAGAGGGGAGGGGAATGCACCTGTAGAGAGGGAGAGATTGAAGATGTGAGTGAGGGAGCATAGGATGGAAGAAGAGGGTGACCAAAGAAGTTGTGAGAGGACAGGGTCCAGGGGGCAGGTGGTGAGGCGGGCTTCTGAGAAGACCTTAAGGACCTCTTCGGTGGTAGCGAGGTCAAAGGAGGACAGTGTTGAGGGAGGTATAGTGTGAGGGATGCTAGGTGGGGTGGGTGTCTGTGTGGTGGCGATTTCCCTATGAATTGCGTCGATCTTGTTTTGAAAGTGCTGTGCAATCTCGTGGGCAGTGATTGAGGCGCTGGGTGGTGGTGGGGGTGGAGAAAGTAGAGAGTTAAAGGTAGAGAAGAGCCGACGAGGACTCGAAGAGAAGGTATTAATGAGGGTGACAAAGTAAGCTTGTTTGGCAGCGTGAAGGGAGGAAGTGTATGTTAGGAAGGCGAATTTATAACGGGTGAAGGCTTGGTGGGATTTGGTTTTATGCCATAATCGCTCCAGCGCGCGACTGTGTCATTTGAGATTTCAGGTGTGGTCAGTCTGCCAAAGTTGTAGGGGTCGGGGCCTGATGCTTCGTGTTAGGGGAGCAAGCGAGTCTAGAGCGGATGAGAGAGAGTTGTTGTAGACAGCGGTGGCCAGATCGAGGCAGGACAGGGGGTTGATGCTGTCGTAGAGCTGGTCAGTTGCGGAGTGGAAGGGAGCCGGTTTAGGTTTCGGAGACCCTTAAACCTTGTGCAAGCTCTGTGCTGAATGGTGTCACACTTGCGCAGGGTTGGTGGCATGCTCCTTCTCATGTGACTAGCCTATTATTTGTTCAGGTCCTAGTACTGCATCCTGGCAGGATGTCACATGCCCTCCTGAGCCCAAAAGAGTGAAGGTGAGTATAAGTGGGTTGGGAGAAGCGCTTTGTCTTGAAAAGGAAATGTGACAGTTTTTTTTTTTGATGTAAGAATGTGGTTAATGTAGCCGCAACATTTGGCCAGTGAAACAATACAAGAATGACAGCGTACAGTTTGTCAGTATAGTTTCAGACCAAAGTAGCAGTGCTGGATCGAAGGATGGACATTAATAAACAAGGAGATGATGGATGGTGGTCCATCTAACAACTAGCAGATGGAGGAAAGAGTGGAGGCCTTACAACAATTATATATCATGTGTCTAATAAACATTATTGTTGCTATTTTAACATGGCAGTATTGTGTAGGAATCTTTGTAAAATGATGCAATAGTTTTAAACCAATTTATGTTCTCATTCTAGCGGTTTCTGAGCCTCAGCAGATCTACGACAAGATCAGAGGGGGGCAAGTATATCTTATTCTTAATACTTGTATTGTTTTTTCTGTTGTTTTGTATTATGGTTTGGTTTAAAATGTCTGAGTTTTATAGCATCATTAATGACTAGTTTTTATGAATAACATGCTCAGAATGAACAATAACCTGATCACAGATCCATATGTGAGGTCACTCTCTTGGCACAGTGTGTACAATTTTGATGTAACTGTACTGCAGTCTGGCATTGTGTGGAATGGAAATGTTCATGTCAGTCCAATTTGATACTAAAATCATGCTGATTAGAAAGCTTTGCCTAGTCCTGTCAGAAATGATAGGTAAGTAATGCCTTATGTGACTTTCTGTGGACTTGCAAATCATGTGGATATAGGATCTTGTAAGAATCTCAAATCTGCTGCAGAGGTGCAATAGAAATGTAAAATGTCAGAATACCTTAAATTCAAGCAAGCTTAATTTTCTTAAATCCAAGCAAATAATTTCACATCAGGATATACCCGCATTACTGCTAATGCATTTCAGCCAATCCTGACCTTAAAGCGGAACTACACTGCATCTGAACACCACAAACCAAAAATGCTATTTTGATTAGTTTTTAATATTCCATGCTTTATTTTGCTGTGAAATCACTTTGAAAAACTCTCTGTAGCATTTCTGGCTGTGGCCAATTTGAGTAAGGGCAGATGATTCATGCATAATTTACATCATGGAATCTATCTTCCCTTAGCTCAGGCATGCAGGCAGTAGGGTGTGCTTAGCTGATAAAACCCTTCCACTTCCTCCCCTCCTGAATACTTCTGGGATGTATGACACCATTTGCAAAAAAAAGTTATACTTTCCTATCTATTTACTAATGCTAGCAGTTTAAGTATTAAAAATAGTCCATGTTCACTGAGAGCGTGAACTTTGGCTTTTATCATAAGCCTCTCTTCCTTTTTGTATAATCAAACAAAAACCAGAAATGGATTAGCTTAAAAGGAATTGGGAACACGAATATTGAAAAATAATAAAAACAAACAATTTAATACACTGTTATAAGCTTCAAACACATGCAGCATGCCTTGGAAAAATATATACAGTGGATATAAAAAGTCTACACACCCCTGTCAAAATGTCAGGCTTCTGTGGTTTAAAAAAAATTAAAGATAAAAAATTTCAGAATTTTTCCGCCTTTTAATGTGACCTAGAAACTGTACAACTCAACTGAAAAACAAACTGATTTTTTTTTATGGGGGGGGGGGGGGGGAGTAAACATAAACCTAAAATAATGTAGTTGCATAAGTGTGCACACCCTCTTATAACTGGGGATGTAGCTGTGTTCAGAATTAAGCAATCACATTCAAAATCATGTTAAATAGGAGTCAGTACACACCTGCCATCATTTAATGTGCCTCTAATTAACCCCAAATAAAGTTCAGCTGTTCTAGTAGGTCTTTCCTAACATTTTCTTAGTCGCATCCTACAGCAAAAGCCATGGTCCACAGGGAGCTTCCAAAGCATCAGAGGGATCTCATTGTTAAAATGTATCAGTCAGGAGAAGGGTACAAAAGAATTTCCAAGGCATTAGATATACCATGGAACACAGTGAAGACAGTCATCAACAAGTGGAGAAAATATGGCGCAACAGTGACATTACCAAGAATTGGACGTCCCTCCAAAATTGATGAAAAGACAAGAAGAAAACTGGTCTTGGAAGCTATCAAGAGGCCTACAGCAGCATTAATGGAGCTGCAGGAATATCTGGCAAGTACTGGCTGTGTGGTACATGTGACAACAATCTCCCGTATTCTTCATATGTCTGGGCTATGGGGTAGAGTGGCAAGATGGAAGCCTTTTCTTACAAAGAAAAATATCAAAGCCCTGCTAAAATTTTCAAAAACACATCTAAAGTCTCCCAAAAGCATGTGGCAAAATGTGTTACGGTCTGATGAAACCAAGGTTGAACATTTTGGCCATAATTCCAAAAGATCTATTTGGCACAAAAACAACACTGCACATCACCAAAAGAACACCATACCCACAGTGAAGCATGGTGGTGGCAGCATCATGCTTTGGGGTTGTTTTTCTTCAGCTGGAACTGGGGCCTTAGTCCAGGTACAGGGAATTATGAACAGTTCCAAATACCAGTCAATATTGGCACAAAACCTTCAGGCTTCTGCTTGAAAGCTGAACATGAAGAGGAACGTCATCTTTCAGCATGACAACAACCCAAAGCATACATCCAAATAAACAAAGGAATGGCTTCATCAGAAAAAGATTATAGTTTTGGAATGGCCCAGCCAGAGCCCAGACCTGAATCCGATCGAAAATCTGTGGGGTGATCTGAAGAGGGTTGTGCACAGAAGATGCTCTCGCAATCTGACAGATTTGGAGTGTTTTTGCAAGGAAGAGTGGGCAAATATTGCCAAGTCAAGATGTGCCATGCTGATAGACTCATACCCAAAAAGACTGAGCGCTGTAACAAAATCAAAAGGTGCTTCAACAAAGTATTAGTTTAAGGGCGTGCACACTTATGCAACCATATTATTTTAGTTTTTTACTTCACTCCACCTAAACGATTTCAGTTTGTTGTTACAGTTTATAGGTTAATTAAAGGTGGAAAAAGTCCTGAAATGATTTCTTTGTCTCGTTTTTTTCTACATCCTGACAAACAACAAAACAAACCTGACATTTTAACAGGGGTGTGTAGACTTTTTATATCCACTGTATAAGACTAATTGGCATGTAACCACTTGTAGACCGTGTAACTGGGAAAATACATTATGATTTTCAAGTGGTGTATCAGGGTTATGGCTGTAGCAGTATGCCATAACCCCGGTATTGTTTTTTTTCAGGCTGTGATTCTCTAACCTCTAAAAGTGATCCAGCGGCTAATCCATAGGTAAACCTTTTTACTCGGCATATCTAATAACATTCACCATATATCTTGTATTGCAATTCAGAAGCTGGCATATACGGAACTCCTTGTTTGTCACTGTGGAATGTACGATTTTTGTCTTCTGATGGACTGAATAGTACCAACATTTTCCACATCTAGAGGGAACCATGTAAACGAAGCCAGGTAGCCAAAATTTCCACTTGTAAAATTGCTGGGATGGTATACACCCCAGAGTGAGAGCTCTCTTACTGGAGAACCGACAATTCCCTTGTAATGTTATATGAAGTTGCTAGTTTGAGTGCAGTATGGACAAATTCCATTTCACTATCTCTACATGGTAACAAAAGTCAGGGCACTGACTTCCTTCAGAGAGGTCATAATGCTGGGGGAATCTCTCAATAGCTCCCTCCTATTCTTGTTCTACTTTGTTCTTGATTGTCCACCAATCTATCCTTTGAATGAGATGTTCCCTGACAATCCTAATTTCAGTGAAATTACAAAGGTGACAAAAATACCTTTGATTGTAGGCTAACATAAAGAGATTCTGACATTGAATACAAAAGAGAGCGTAATGATAACCTATCAATAAATGAAGTATTCACTAACTGCTATTGCTGTTATTGTGTGCTAAACTGGGCAACTGGTCATATATGTACAGCTACACACAATCACAAAGGGCCAGATGCACGGATGCATGCATAAGGCATCACCATTGAAATATGCCACGCCTGGGAATGTGATTTCCCTGCCTTTTGGTCATGGCTTTCTAGATACTTGTCTTCATTTTGTAACCACTTTGAAGTATTTATGTGCATGGCTTCTCATGTATATAGGCATCAGTACAGATGGTGGAGAGAACAACCTAGGAAAAAAATATTTTCACTTAGACCTAACTAAATCACCTTTACAAACACAGGTGGAAAGTAGAGTTATATTACGCATGCGAAAATTAGTTAACATTTAGTTAGTATAGGAAATCTTAGAGCAACCTGAGGCATCTGAGCTCCAAAAATGCTAGGTATTCAGTGTTCAGATTTCATATGCATCTATCAAAGTAAAGAAGATCTTTAAATTGCTAAAAGAAACAGGCTGAAGTTATGATGACAGAATGTCAACTAAGGAGAAAATGGTTGTAAGTTTAAACTTACAAACTGTGTTTGGTAGGGACTCAGATTTGTTGCTAAAAGCTGTATCAGCACAACTTCTTACCACAGAACTGCATCAGCACCTATGACACACAGTTACAACCAGACCTGTATGTCATCAACTTTACAGAGTTGGATGTTATTGCACGGTTGCTGCTTGGATACTGCTTGTCTGCAGGGCCAATACAGTGTTCATAACCCAGTGCTCTCTATAATAGAAAACGTATCCTGATCAGATTAGTCATCCTTCTTTTATGCAAATCAGTTTACATTAGCAGGCCTCCAAAGGATGCCTTCATTGTCTGCTGTCAGCACTTGAGGATAGTGGCGATCTGTAAGATTATGGGTAGCCATCTCATGGCATTTCTTAGGTTCAAGGATTGCTCTACATAGTGATATAATGTGCAAAGAATATGAGTCCACTTTACAAGGCCAGATGCATCAAGTCTTCTCCCACATGATGTTCCCACATCAGAATAATAATGTCTCCATAAACATTGCTAAACAAATTCACTATTGCCTTTATGAACACCAGGATGAAGTGAAACAACTTGCAGGTCTTTCTCAGACAACTGATCTAATTATTGCTGAGCCTTTCTGGAGTTTTTGGAACAGAGCTTGATGTTTATTTTTACCTTCAACATCTCTTAAAGACTTGAAGTCTTTTCTGTGTGAAGAATGATGCAAAATCCCACCTCACACAGTTCGGGGCTTGTGTTATGGCATTCTTGTTACAGTCTTTATATATAGATATTGTTATTACCCCCTGTAAAATATACATTACTTTGACAAATCAAACACTTCCTATCTGCCATAAGTATATACCGTATTTTCCGGTGTATAAGGCGACTGGGTGTATAGGACGACCCCCTAATTTTTCAGTTAAAACATAGGTTTTGGGCTATACTCGCCGTAT